>NC_057354.1:931973-1242631 GCF_016509475.1 Prionailurus bengalensis | reverse complement strand
TGAAGCGATTTAGCACGTCCTTGTCTGGCGTAAAGCGGTACCCATGATGTATAGATTACTTACGACGACAGTGGTGGGCTCGCCATCTTAAGAGCCCAACTGGTGCCCCCAGGGCTGGCACCTCTCTGCCCTCCTTCCCATGGTCACCGCCTCCCGAGTTTCACGTCTTTACTCAAAACAAGAAAACGCTTTGCCGAATTTGTATTTGTTGCTAAAGCACGTGTCACGCGATTTGTGTTGTTTTTGTTCTTTGTAAAACTGTCTGCCACGCTTGGGTCTTGCTTTATTCGTCCAACTGGTTTCTGAGAGTCCTCCCTGTGGCTGTGTTCATGTTTTAATTGTCCTAGTAAATTCTGTTACGCGATCATAAGCCTTTCTCAGCAATCCTAAAATCCAGATAGCTCCGAAAATCAGAAATTTTTTGTTTTTAACCTATTTGATGGCAAAATCTGCTCCGGTGAAAGCTTTTCCATCTCCATTCCACCCAGTGTGGCTGCCCAGACGTTTCCCCAAAGAAGTCGTATTTAATTGTGGGGTGTCACCCCAGACTGCAGTGTGCATGTCATGTGACATAAGCTAAGTCGTGCCGTGTAGTTCTGGGTACAGTCGGCAAGATTTTAACTTTCGGAACGGATCCGCCCGAGGGTTTTGGGCCTGGGATTGCGGTTCCCTGCTGCTTTTGAATGAACATCCAGGTGGGTGGCTTCCTGATTTTTGCCATCTTGAAAAGCGTTTCTGTGAGCAGGCTTGTCCGTGTCGGGTGTGCGGTGGTGAGTGTGGAGGACCTCAGTCTAGTGATAGAATCCCCGGGCCGTGAGGAGCGCGTGGGGTCCGCCCCGCGGGGAATGCCGGGTCTGTTTGCGTTTCCAGTCTGCTCTCGCAGCAGCATCAAAGAGCTGGAGGGAGCTCCATGTCTCTGTGGACACTTGGTATGGTCAGACTTCTTAATTTTGGTAGGTCTGGTGAGTGTCTCATCGTGGGCTTCTCTCTCGGGCACGTGTGTCATCGCGTTGAATATTTAGCTTATGTCCCTCGCGGTTGCCCTTCATGCTTAGAAGAGGGTTGATCTAAACTCCTCCTTTAGCCGGCGAGGCCTTACTTGGTACGACCCACCGCACGACTTGACCTGTCCATTCGGAGACTCTGGGCTCTCCCTCGCACCAATCCTGTCTTCTAAATATGCTAGCCTTCTTTCTGATCCCCATACCTGCATTGGGTCCAGGCGCTTTGAATTTGCCGTTTCCCACATGAAGCGTCTTTCCACCATCTCCTTATTCCTTCGCGCTGCGTCGCCCTGCTTCACTCTGAAACGATTACGATTCTTAACGGAATTCTTAACATCCTTTTTTTTCAATTGAAGTACAGTAGAGACCCAGCGTTTCTGGGTGCAACATGGGTATCTGATGACCCTGTAGGTTTCTCTGTGCTCACAAGTCTGGCTGTCATCTGTTACCGCACAGCCCTATGAGGGACCATTGAGCGTGTTCTCTGTAATTCGTTCCCGTGATCTTCGCCAATTTTTAAAATACTGTTTTCCTGTAGAAAATAAGTCAGAATGAGTTATGCAGAAAAACCCGATGAAATCACGAAAGACGAGTGGATGGAAAAACTCAATAACTTGCACGTCCAGCGAGCAGACATGAACCGCCTCATCATGAACTACCTGGTCACAGGTAACGGCTGGCCATAAGGGTGCTACCTCTTGAACGTAAATCTCCCTTTTGGTATATGTAGGTAGAATTTTACATTGGACTTCCTTGGTAGAATTGTGTTGGGGTGTAATAAAAACACACTGCTCATTTTCCTAAATTTGTAAATTGCCGTAGCAAAGGTGACCTGTTCCAGAGGTGAGGTTGTTATGCCAGGTATCTGAGCTCTAAAGCAAAAACCTGTTTCTTGACCTTTAATGTTTTTGCAGCTTATCAAGTGACTAAAGAACGTTCTGGAGTACGTTTAAACCCCAAGTAATTGATCTCTTTTGGCAAGTCTGAGAAATTATACTGGGCTGTTTCTAGAAGGTGTGCCGAACTCAGAGGAGAAAGGGGGAAGGGCAGAAGCAGATGGAAAGTAGCAAAAGGGGTCTGTAACTATAGTCCTCCTCGATACTGGGAAAGAAGAGGGTAATTTTGTACATGGTTGGAAAACACCGATGTTTCAAAAAGGTCTGAGTCTCCTTCCATTGTTCACGGTGCCTCGTCCCCCAAATCAGTCCTGACCGAGACTTCTCTGGGAAGGTGTCGAGGAAGTGTCTGCCTGTAGTGGGGGTGGGTGGTCACACATGCTGCTTAGACGCTGGTGAGAACCGTGCACTCACAAGGAGGCAGGAGGGTCAGGCCTCTGCAGGCTGTGGAGGCGCAGCCGGCGTGCGCAGATGTGCCTGAACCACGCCTGCAGCCTCTGCCTGGGGTCGCAGCCTTCCCAGGGGAGCCCGTAGTGCCCTGGGCTTCCCGGCATGCACTCTTGCCCCTGGCTGGGGGGTGAACGGCGTCTCGGGTGGGATGGGAAGGAGTGGCGTACGTGGTTTTCATTTTCTGTGTGGGGCACGGCTAGTAAATCAGAGATGTATATGCCAAGTCCCTAAGACGGTGCGGGTTACGTTGAAGGTTATTGGTTTGAGGTGGATGGGCTTTCTAGGGATAAAAATGCTTTGCGTTAGTGTCTTGCTAGCTTCCTGAGCACTGAAGATGGTTTTCATTTTCAGAGGGCTTTAAGGAGGCAGCAGAGAAGTTTCGAATGGAATCTGGGATTGAACCTAGCGTGGATCTGGAAACACTTGACGAGCGGATCAAAATCCGTGAGATGATCCTGAAAGGCCAGATCCAGGAGGCTATCGCGTTGATCAACAGCCTCCATCCGGAGCTCCTGGACACCAACCGGTATCTCTACTTCCACCTGCAAGTGAGTTTCAGTTGAGAGGCGTCTGGTTTGTGGACACTCGATGAGGTTACGTGTGTTCGTTTCAGAAGTAACGCGGCTAATTTGCATTAACAGAACGTTGTTTTAGTTTACGTGGGGAAGGGGCTTGGGTTAGCCGTTGTCTCGTGTGTTCCAGGAGCTGTTTCTTGCTTTAGGAGCGTTAGTGTCATAATTTAGGGCTGCTAGAAGTTGTCACGTGAGACGTCCTTTGGCTAGAGGCTAGAGCGCGTCACCGGGTGTGCCTGTCTGGGCGCGGGTGTGTAAGCCTGTCTGCCTTTGCCGGCCCAGCAACAGCACCTCATAGAGCTGATCCGCCAGCGCGAGACGGAGGCGGCGCTGGAGTTCGCGCAGACCCAGCTGGCGGAGCAGGGCGAGGAGAGCAGGGAGTGCCTGACGGAGATGGAACGCACTCTGGCCCTGCTGGCCTTTGATAACCCTGAGGAGTCTCCATTCGGAGACCTGCTTCACATGATGCAGAGGCAGAAGGTAAGACCGACGGGGCCTCCTTCCCCTCGGTGGGTGTTCAGGGCGGGACTCTAAAAGGCACAGCTGTAGAACGAACGGAAGCCATGTCTGGGCACGTGACACTCAGTCACGACAGCACCGATTCTCCCGTCAAGTGTCCCCTTTCCCTGTGTGAACCGGGAACTGAGCACCGTGACGTCATACACGGCATTCAGACTCTCTGTCTTAGCTTTTCTCGTTGGTCTTAACCTCCTCCTTGTTTGTTTGGAGACTCTTAGAAGTAGGCGTCCGAAACATGTTTTACCTAAAATCCCCTATTTGCTTGTGAAGCTGTTTGTCTCCTTGCTGCTGCTTCTGTGTTCCAGCCCCCACGATGGTGCATTACTGCCCCAGACGCGGCCCTTTACTCCCATGGCCCTTTCCTGCCGGAAGGGAGGGCCGCTCTCCAGGCCGCCGCCACGCGAGTCCTCCTGTGGCTTGTCCCGTGCACCTTGTATCACCCCACCCTGCTCTTTCCTCCGCCCCGGTCCCCTCAAGCCTGGCTCACGGCATTTCACTGCTATGCAGGCCGGGTATGAGCCCCACCGACCGGGCCGCGAGCTCCTCCTGGACAAGGGGTGTGTGTTTAACATCCTCTGGAGGACCTCACGGTCATGGGCTTCGTATTCATTTGAATAAGTAACCATCTTCTCCTGTAAGAAGGTCTTAAGAAGTGTAAATGCACATTGTAACTGGTCCTACCGGCGGGCACTCTGCACGTGTGGTTGTTTTTATCCGGCGTATTTATTTTCTAGGTGTGGAGTGAAGTTAACCAAGCTGTCCTAGATTATGAAAATCGTGAGTCCACACCCAAGCTGGCAAAATTACTGAAACTACTCCTTTGGGCTCAGAATGAGCTGGACCAGAAGAAAGTAAAATACCCCAAAATGACAGACCTCAGCAAAGGTGTGATCGAGGAGCCCAAGTAGTCTGTGCTGGTGGCCCCTGCGCCCCCACCCCCACCCCCACCCCCCCCCGGACCGGACTCAGAGCAGCTGTCTGTGACTGACAGGTTACCGCAGTAGAGAACTCTTTCTTCCCCCTTTTCCTGGATTTTTTTTTTTTCGACCTGGCATCTTTTTTAAAGGGAAAAAACGGCCCTTCTGAGCGCTGGAAAACTTGCAGCGAGAGACGCGGTGTCTTTGGAAGTGTGGCGCAGACCGCGGTGGGCGCGCTGACAGCGGGGACGGGCCGCATCGGCCACCGAGCACTCTGTAGTTCGGGAACGTTGTTGAACGGAGGCCTCCCTCACAAACCTCTGACAAGCACTGATCATTCTTTTGCTTTCTGTTAGCTCGTAGGCAGAAAATACGTTTTCTCAGATCTGCTAAGACTCGTCAGGCCTTTGTGGAGAAGGTTTCTCTTACCCCTTGGTTTTTTGTTTTTTCATAGGAAAGACTATATAAATTTGTAAATCCTAATTCAAAGACTTCTTTTGTGTGAGGGTATTGAGTTTGGTTTGTTTCTCTCTGGTCTGGGTGGTATGGCTCCTGGGGAGATGCGTTTGTGTGTGTGTGTGTGTGTGTGTGTGTGTGTGTGTGTGTGAGTGAGGGCTGAGGCTGTGTGTTTTTTAATTTTTTAAATCTATATTTTGGTGCTGGTTGTGGTGAGAGACTCTTTCTTAGCGGATCGATGGACCTTTTCTTGTAGGCATTCTTGTTGAAAATAAAGGTTTCTCTTTGATTTCGAGAATGACCAAGACGGCCTCCAAAAAGTGTTAATCCTCTCAAATCTTTTGCTTTCGGAGCTCATGTCTCGGTGCCGGGACAGTGACTGATGGCAGTGGCCTCATCTAGTGCTTGCGGCCTGAGGGCCCATGTGCCCCTGGGAGTGGACCCCGAGGAGTGGGGTCTTGACAGCGAGTACCCCCCCCCCCCCCCAGGAGTGCACACTTGCCTTGGCGGGGGCGCTTGCCCTGCAGCAGGCCAGTGTGCGTGTGAGTCCCCACGTGTCCTGCCGCCGGTGCAGTTGCTGGGACGCGGGTGCTCTGGTGACCGGGGACACGGACTCGTGTGTGCGGACTCACTGCAGGTGCAGCTCGGCCCTGGTCCTGTAGGGCGGTCGTTAACAGAGCTGCCGGCCGACCCCGCGGGCGCAGGCTCGAGGAGGTGGAGGGGACCGTGCCCGGGGGCACAGGGCTTCCTAGCCACGGGCGGCTCTGCACGTCCCCCCGGTGCGGGGACTCCGTCCTCCCGGTGTGGATCCGGGGCGGGGTTCGGTGCCCGGGGCTTCGTAGAGGCAGATGCCAACAGCTGCTGAGCTGCGGGGAGCCGGCTTCCTTGACCAGTGAGGCTGGGTGGGCTCGTGGGTGCTCCCGTGGGTCAGGTGGTCTACCTCTGACCGCTGGGGCCACGTCCCCCACACGCCTGCGGACCTGAGCGCGATCCTCACGTGCCGTGCGGTCAGCCGGTCCCCCACTTCATCTCTGCTCCCTGCTTCCACTCGGAGCCTGGGGTCGGTGGTGGGTTTTTGACCGCCTTGGGTGGTCACCGATGCAGAGGCAAGACTGTGCGTTGTGGATTCTTCCGGCCTCTGTCCACCTCGCCCTCCTGCTGCCCTCTTGGTATCGTGAGGACGAAGGGGGGGGGGGTCTCTCCTCGACGCCCGAGACCGTCTCAGCAGTCCAGATGTGACCTTTCTTTAGGGCTGTTTCCTCCGAGGCTTGAGGCCGATAAGTTAGGGCCAAAGGTTTTCATCTTCAGGTAGTTCACCATTACCTGCTGCAGGAGCCGGAGAGACGAGCAGGCGGCGTATGCGCTTGGCGGGTACCAGAGTCCAGCACGTTTCCAGTTGGCTTTCCTCGTTAGCGCACGTGAGATCGTTTGCGTGCATGACTAATACGTAATCAACCAGACACGTTCTTCAGAGTCCAGGGTGTGAGCCGTGAACCATCGGCCTGAACGCGCGGGCGGTGGCCCCTGTTCGCCTATCGAGGCAGCGGGTGACGTGCGAGCCGGGCTTTGGCGAGACTCGCTCTCAGACTCGCTGCTGTTCTCTTCCCTCTGAGGCCCGGCTACGCTCGTCCCATCTGTCGGTGGACCTGGAGGCTCCGGCGGGACCGGCTTTGCAGATGCCTCCCGTGGACCGCCGTGTGGCGGTCTGTGTCTTCGGCAAGCACGCTAAATCAAGCCATTTCGAGACCACAGACATTAAGTATAACGTGATTTTTCTTCGTCTCGTTTGGATCTCGCTGTTGTGTTTATGAAAATGTATGTTTTATGTAGTTTATTCTCTTTATGTTTTGTGGAAAGTGCCTTGAAATAAATAAAATTTGAGAATATTCTGGTTACTCTGCATTCCTGATAGGAAGTCGTGTGAAAAATAACCCTAGTTTGGAATCTTTACGAAGCGTAGGGATTAGCTCAAATCCAATGACAACTAATATACTTTGCCATTTGAATGGAGGTTTCCAGGTTCTAGAACAGGCAAATGTTCATCGGGCCTGGTGTTTGACGCGAAAGTCTCCCTCACACGTGACCGAAGACTCCATGTGTGAGGCCTCGGGGGATGAGGAGGTGGTTCCCCCCACACAGTCAAGATGCATCCAGAAGCCGTGTGGGGAAACACGTTGAGGACGGTTTCTGTTAAGGTGGTGCGGTGTCCGTATTTCTCTGTGTACGATGCTGGTTTTGGGGAGTGGGGTACCAGGGCTTTCAGAAAGAACCGTACATGTTTTACGTTCAGGACAATGGTGTCCTCCGGAGGACAAAGTGGGACCTGCTCTGGGAGTTACCCTGGTCCTGAGTCCGCCGTGTCCCTGCGGGCCTGTGGGCCTCCACGACGTCCTTTGAAAAATGCAGAAGAGGGTGCTTTTGCTGCCTGTTGTTAATTTCACAGTAAAATTTGCTTTGTTTTTCTCAAGAGCGATTTCCTGAAAGGTCTTTTTGGTTTTTGCCCGTGAAGATCTACGAAGGAGAAGCACTTAGAGACGATGCCGACACGTCTGGGGGGAAGTCCCATCTGCTAGCCCTGGTGGAGGGACCGGGGCCGCGTCCTTCTGCCCCCTTCTATCCGTTCCCACCGGCACTGTCTGCTTTCACAGATGTGCGTCCGTGTGTGCTGTGCGTGGACGCGGAACTCGTCTCTTGTCTAGAGATGCAGCACTCGAGTTTCACGTTTGTCAGAAAATAGATTGGGGCTGCCGTCTGCGTGGTTTTAAGCTGAAAAGTTTCTTTTTTTTCTTTTTCTTTTTTTTTTTTTTTTTTAACTCACGCATGCTTCCTGATGGTCCAAGTCCAGGGACCGCTGTGGTGAGCCTGAGGCCCTTCTCCCCGTGGCACATGCCACATCCTGCAGAGGCACACATCCTGTGCTGTCAGGACCGTGAGCGCCTCGCGTGGAAGGCACTTACGGAACATTGACAGACTTGGAGTGACAGCTTTCCAGCGCCTTCTAGCTCGTGCAGAAGGAGGGCGCTTTGATGCCGGAGCGGTGGCGTTACTGAGTGTAGCCTCACAGGTTTGTTACATCGGAGAGGGGAAAGGAACCCTCCACCGTCACCATTCCCCGTGTGACGATGGCGCCTAAACCCTTCTTCCTGCCAACGCCTGCCACCTTGCAGGAGGTGGTGCGGTGGTTGGTGGTGGCGTGACCGTGCAGAGCAGTGAGCGCTTGGGTTTGCACTCAAGACCACCCGGGGTGTTTGGCAAGGGCCACAGTCCCCGGCCCGGGGGGCCTGCCCTTGTGGGATGTCGTGCCTTAATTCTGAGATGCCTTCGAGGCGCTTTTCCTGTCCTCGTGATTTGCTTACGTAGACGTAGAACACGGGTTTGCAGGGGCCTTTGGCCTCTGTGCCTGTGCAGACTGTCGGCAGTGGTGGGGTGTCCCCAGCTGCTCCGCCTTCACAGGCCGCAGGGCCCCAGCTGCGGCGGCTTCGGGCCCTCGGTGGGGGGCAGGAGGGGCAGTCTGGGCCGACCAGTCATCCCGTCCCTGCATCTGCAGGGCAGAGGTGTTTCTCGTTGCAGGGAGCCTGTGGTGGGACCAGGATTCATCTGCAGAGTTGGGAAGTCCCCCCGCCCCCCTCTGGAAGGCGGGGTCGCTGGGTCCACTCTGACCGTGATGCAGAAGGTCTGTGGGACTCCTACTCGGCTCCAACCAAAACTGGCAGCTGGAGGAGGGAGAACGGGGAGGAGTGGACTTCTCTGCACGCGCCTTCCCAGCACCTTCCGTCTGGCTGTGTTTTCGAGCAAGTCACACCGCGACCTCGTGCCCGGCTGTGGGTGTGGCACCGGCAGGAATGGTGCCGTGCGGTGCGGTATGAGTCTCCGCCTCACGTCGGGAGCCTGGGGACCGGGAGGCAGGGATCCCGCTGTCGCACGCCGCGCCGGACCGCCGGACTCGCGTGCGGAGCCCTGCCTGGCTGTGCCGTCTGGCGCTCGGCGGTGTACACGGCGCCACACGCTCGAGAGGGAAGCGAGCCTGGTGGTCGCCGTGGCCTCCTGGGCCGGGGGGTGCAGGGCCCGGTGGGCGGCCAGTGGAGGCACAGAGACCCAGGGCGAGGCGGGCCCTGTGCAGCTCCAGACCCACGGGCCCGGCGAGTCCTCGGTCTTGAGCGTCTAGCTGTGTTTTTAGCGTGAATCACGTGCGGAACAGCAGCGCGTGTGTTGAAGACGCGGATGGTGAGCCCACCAGCACGTTGAAGAATGAGCCGCTCCGGAACTTGGAAGAATCCCGCTGTAGAACCTACACTGCATTAAATTCATTTATTATCCGAAATTCATTTTTGTGGTTTCCGGTCACGTTGTGCACACTTGTTTGTCCTTGGGCCCTTCTACCATTTAGGTTGGTAATTGGGTGCAAAAGACAGACTCCTCCCTTCAATAGCTGGTGTGAAGCTGGGGGGAGGGGAAAGAGGTGATGGGGGGGCACTCCCCCCCCCCCCCCCCCCCCGGGCCCGGGTCCTTGAGGTCTGTCGGTTACAGAAGCTGAAGCTGCACTGGGTGTGGCGCTGGGCCTGCGCCCCCTCGGGCTGCGCGGTACTGACGACTCCGGAGGCCGAGGGGGGAGGGAATTGGCTTCCAAAAAAGCCCCGTGGCTGGAGGATGGGGCCCTGCCCTGCGGGGATGTTTTAGGCTTTGTTCTAAGTGCAGTGAGAAGCCTTGGGAGGCTGTGCTGTGGCGGGACGGGACCCAGCTCGCTGGGCTGCCCTGTGCAGGACGGAGGAGGCGGCAGCTAGGAGAAGCCAGTGTGGCCGGAAGCCCGGTTGTGGCCATCGGGTCCCGGCGTCCGCGGCTCCGTGCTGGCCACGTAAAGCCCGCCCCCCGCACACCGAGAGGGCCCCGGGGACTCAGCTTGGGGGCTGGCAGACCCTCCGTGCTTGGCACGCCCTTGGGGCTCTGGCCTGTTCCGCACGGCCTGCCACGTGGACACTGCCCGCTCAGTTGCCCGGCGTTGGCTGGCTCGGGTGGCAGGGCGGGATCCCACCTCCGAAGACCCACCTTACAAACTGGGGGCGCTTGAGTCTTCCTGCTCTCGCATTCTGCGAAGACTGTCCCCAGTTGTCACTGGACGAGTCCACAGCCCTGTGACACGGGGACCACCACCATCCCCCGATTCACAGGCTCCTGTCCAACACCAGAGCCCTGACGCCAGGATCCCCCAGGCCCCGCCCTCCACAGCCTGGTCCGCCCAGCGGGCCACCCGCCACCGGGAGCCCCGCACCCTCCCCACTCCCCGCCGCCGGACTTCATGCGAGCCGGAGCCGCAGGGAGGTGGACCCTGACAGCTGCCGGTGGAGCGCAGGGCGGGGACCGAATGTGTGCCCCGCCCCACCCGCCCTCCCTCTGCGGTGGCCGTCCGGGGGCGACACGTCCTAAGAGCAGAGCGCCAGACGGAAGCACGGCCGGGACTGACACGTGGCCTTGGGCGGCGCTGCCCCGTGTGGGTTGGAGAGGCGGGCGCCCGACCTGGACGCGCTGCGCCCGCGGACGGCTGCCCCCGATGCAGCCGCTGCCACCGGAGGAGGCCCGCAGGGACGGGGCTGAGGACGCCCAGTGGTCCAGGTGGGGCCAAGGTGTGGGGGGCGGGGCGGTGGCTTGGGGACGGGGGCGAGGCCACCTTCTCTCCACCTATGGGCTGTGCACTTCCCTGACGGTCCGCATACCAGTACCCAGCCCCAGACCCCATCCCTTTTCGAGTCCCAGGGCCAGAGAGAGACCCCAGGGTCCTGGGGGGTGCGCAGGCAGGAGGTGTCCCAGGAGTCCTGCCTGGGGGAAGGGGGCATCGTCCTGGCTGGTGAAGGGGGAGCTCACGGACACAGCTGTGGGTCCTAGAAGTGACCCTGCCGGGTAGGACCACACCCATTTACAGGCCCCGAGTCCCTACCTGTGACCACACACCTGAGAGCAGGTTCAGCTGAAATGGCAGGTGGCTGAGTCCTGCCCATACCTGCCAGCTGTGTGCTGTGGACAGGTCTCCATGGTGGGGGGGGGGGGGAGGCTCCTGGGGGGGCAGGGCCCACATTCTGGGAAACATTCTGTTTCCACATCCACTGCCGAGGACAGAAGGCCCCAGGACAGGGGCTCTCCTCACGACTGTGACACGCTGAACAACCAGGCCACCTGTGCCGCAGCCCTCCCTCTGGTTCTGTGGACCCCGGGCCCACGTCAGGCCCTGGGATTCCCAGGCCAGTTCACGTCCGTCTCCCAGTGCCCAGGGAGCCTGGTCTCGGGACCTGCTGCTGCCGCCCAGCACAGGGTCACAGGAAGACCCTAAGAGGTAGTGTCCCCGAGGCTGGGGCAAGATGAAGGCAAAGCCAGTGGGGGAGACGGGAGAGAAGCTGGTCGTTTCGCGGGACAGGTGTGCAGAGCGGCGTGGGAAGGGCCGCAGTGAGCGTGGGAGCCCCAGAGCCCAAACCGCAGCCTCGGCCCGGGCCCTGCTCCAGGCATCTGCTAGAGCTGGGGGGCTGCGTGCTGGTGCCTGCCAGGGTCCAGGAGCGCTCTCGTCCTCCCCCCCACTCCCGCCCCCCCCCCCCCCCCTGGATACCGAGGGGCTGATCCAGGTACTGATCCGGGTGGCATGGGGTCACGTTTCAGCGGCTCTAGCTGGCTCGGCTTCAACTGCCTCCCTGTGTGCTCGCTCTGGAAGGGGCACTTGCCCCACTTCCCCGGGCCGTTGGCAGGGGAGGCAGCCTGAAGTTCTGGAGGGGTCTGGGGGTCCTGAGTAGAACTGGATTCAGCCGGGACGAGGCTGTCCCCACCCCTGAGTGGACCCATCGCAGTGAGTGTGGCTGTTTCTGGCTGCCCACCCTGTGTGCCCTCTGCCTCAACAGCCACGTGTCTGCCCTCGTGGGCCCTGGGAGCAGGGGTGGGGGCAGCCAGTGGCCTTGGACCCGTGGCCTGCAATGCCGGCACATTTCCCTTTTCTGAATCGAGGGGCCACGTGACCACATGTTTGCTCAGCCGTGGATGCTTATGCACAAGGGCCACTGGCAGGAAGCAGAAGTTTCTAGAAGGTTCATAGGAAGCATTCTGATGAGCTGGGGGCACAGGCCTGAGGCTCAGGGCAGGTCACTGTGGGCAGGATGAAGCTCTCCTATCCACTCTTGCCTTCTGTGTTCCCAAACAGGCCATCCGCAGGATCAAGGAGTCCGTGCCTGGGCCGCCGAGTCCAGCCAGACTTCCTTGTTCTGTGTCCCCAGCCACTGGAGAGGAAGTACCTCTGCCTGCCCAGCTGGCATTGCCTCCAGCTTGGGGACTGGGCCAGGGGGCCTCCCAGGGAGGAAGCAGACAGCACCTTGCCCCACACAAGCTCAGGGCAGACTGCTGGCCCTGATGCTGATGGGCCTTTCTTGGCTTCCCGTGGTCACAAGGAGGCCCAGGGGCAGCACCATATTCTAGGAGCCTGCCAGCCTCCCAGAGTGGGTCAGCCTCAGCTGGCCTTCCCACCCAGAGAGCAAACACAGCCAGGCTCTCGGGGTCACCAGTGAGATGGGCCAGGTGGGCTTGCTGGGGGCACAGTCCAGTCTGGACGCGGGTGGCCCTCCACTGCTCTGACCATAGAAAGGAATGAAGCTCCTTCTCGAAGGCACCTTTGGACTGTGGCTGTCTGTGGGGGCGTTGGAAACTCTGCTCCACGCCCGCCTTCTCCTGGTGCCCCTGGACAGTGCATACACATGCTTGCAGGGGGCGCGGGGGTGTGGGAGTGCCGTGGGCTCCCCCGGAATGGGGCACCCGGAGGCCGTGGTGATGCTGCAGCCGGCTGGGCTCAGGCCAGCTGGACGGACTCCAGGGGGCAGTTTGGGCTGTGTTGCTCTGGGCCTCCCCAGTAAGGCCAGTGGGAGTGTTTGCTCAGGAGAGCGATGTGCCCAACAGGCCCGCTGCCCCTGGGCTGGAAAGCTGGGTGGGAGGGAGGACCGTGTGAGGTGCTCGCGGGGCGACTGTGGTCAAGTCCCAGGGATGAGCGTCGGGGAGACGTTGGGGGCATCATCTTCAGGTCTGGAACCCCAGAGGGGCAGGTGCCTGAGCCCACGGTGGTCCGCCCTGCCAGGGGCCCCGTGTCCTGTGTCGGGTGGGCAGTGAGCTGGTGCCACCTGCGGGCTTATCAGCCTCGCAGATGCCTGGCCCTGCCTCTGCCCCACGGTCTTCAGTTCTGGAAAGAAAACTAGCGTTTGGGGCCCCCGGGCCCAGAGGGACAGCCACTGAGCTTCCCCTATGGCCCCATCCCTCTCAAGCAGGGGAAGCCTTGGGACCTCGGGTCCATGCTGCTGTCCCCGTTGTCCAGGCTTCTGAATCATTCCAGTAACATTTTAAGAACCTGGAGGTGGGGGTGGGGGGGCGTGTGACGGGGGTCACTGGGCAGTTTCCAAGTGGAGCACCGCCCCCCAGCCGACCTCAGCCAAAGCAGGGTCTAGTGTCTGGCTTCTGGAATTGCACAGCTGGGGATATTTTTAGCACAGGACCCGATTTCCCACTGGTTCTGGTATATAACAGCAGAGGGCCACAGAAGGGCGCCCTGGAGCCCTGCGTGCCACGCCCCTCTGAGGTCCAGAGGCCCAGCCTGAAGTGACTGGTCCAGAGCACGCCTGGGAAACCAGTCCAGGGAAGGGATGGGGTTCCCTGCGTCGTGCCAGGGCCCGGACGGGGACTTCTTTGATGCCCACACCACACGCCCCATCAGGAGCTGGAAGGCACTTTGGAACTGGAATCCCCAAGCCCCAGATGGGGCCCTGGCCTACAGATAAGGGTCTGTTGGGGCCAGAAGGCCGGCTGCTGGAACTCAGACTCATTCACCCCCAAACTCCCGAGTGATGGTGTCGAACCTCGAATCAGCTGTCTCTGCTGGTGGGACTGCAGGACCCCACGGCCTCAAGCAGTGGCTCCTTGGCTGTGGAGGGGCTGCAGCCAGGGGCGGCCCCAGGGCGCCCATGGTGGGGCCACTCAGCAGGTCGGGGCCGTGGGGAGGGCCGCCTCCTCCCTGACCGTGGAAGAGCGCACTGTGGTTTGTGGACAGGGAGTGGACCCACGTGGAGACATCAGCCGGAGGAGGTGGACACAGTTGCCTGGCCTCCCTTCCTCCTGGTCACAGTGGCTTCTTGTTGGGACACTGGGGACTTGCTGGTCACTCTGCTGTCTACTCACCCATGAAGAGGCAGCTGTCACGGGCACCAGCCTGTCTTCACTAAGGAGACGGAGGCTCGAAGAGGCCAGGCCTCTTGTTCCGTGTCCACAGACCCACCCGCACCTGGGCGCCTGGAGGCCAGCCCCCGGGGCAGCTCCTGTGGTCAGTGGTCCATCCTGCGGGGAGTCCCGCAGCCCTGACTTCTCCCGGCAGGTGGGCCCCGCTCCAGGTCGGGGCGTTTGTGGTAATGGGTGCGTCGTATCACACCCACTGATGGGGCTCCTGGTGTGTGCGCCCCCTCAGGATGGGTCCCCGTGCAGGCGGGGCCCCTGAGCTCCCCGCGGGGCTGCTGCAAGGCCCCCGCACTCTCTGACCACCCACCCCCAGCTTGCACACCCCGCCCTCCGCACGGGACATCACAAGTCGCCAGCGGTACCCCCTCTCCACCCATCTCCCACCCCCACGGCTGGTGCCCACAGCTCCCTCCCTCTCACTGTTTAAAAGTAAACTTTGTCTCTGAGGCCGGTTCTTGATTTGCAGAGTCACGTGAAGGGAGTGACTCTAACGCCCGCCCCTCCCTCCACATCTTCTGTCAGCGCCCTGCCTTTGTCCCGCCTGCCTGCGAGTCCCTCTCCGCAGGGAACCACGGACAAAAGCCCGGAGTTTGCTCAGATTTCTGCTGTTGGTTTTCACACCCCAGCACCCCATCTGGGACCCCACATGCATGGGGGCGTCATCTCCTGGCTCTGGCAGTTTCTCAGTTCCCTTGGTCTCAGGGGCAGTCGGGGAGCACTGGCCAGAAGTTTCAAGGACCGTCCCCCTGTGGACACCTGTCTGGAGACTTCCTAGGCAGCCGGGCCTGCCTCTCCTCCGCCCGGGTTCCTCCAAGGGCCGACCAGCCCCACGGCACTGTCCCCTTGCTGGCCACCCAGCACCGCCTGCCCCGACCTCCTCTGCGGGGCACACACAGCTTTCCTGCGGAGCCTTCGGGGACCCACTGCCCTGCTCCTATCCCGTAGTGGCCCACCCCTGCCACGAGACCCTCCCTTTTGGCCTCAGCCGGGGTCTCCTGGGCAGGTTACTGAGCTGTCTGCTCTTGCCCAGCTGCTTCCCTGGGGACCCTGGCCTGTGGGGAGCGGGGAGTGGGGGCGTGGACCTGGCTGCCGGTCCCGGCTAGCACACCCCTCCAGCTGTGCTCTGTCCCACGTGCCCCTCTGCTGGCCGTCCGGCTGCTCCCAGCCTCTGCTGTCGTGACTCGTTCCTAGAGTCTGCCTGTGCTTCAGGAGCCGACACGCAGGGGGGTTCCGGTGTCGGACGGGCGGCCACGCTGCCCTCCTGGGTGACACCGTCCCTCCTGTCCCGCAGGCCCGAGTGCCAGGCATGGACGGGGACGCTGCTGCTGGGCACGGGCCTGCTGTACTGCGCCCGGGTCAGCGTGCCCGTGTGCGCCGTCTCCATGAGCCAGGACTTCGGCTGGAACAAGAAGGAAGCCGGCGTCGTGCTCAGCAGCTTCTTCTGGGGCTACTGCCTGACTCAGGTGGTGGGCGGCCACCTGGGGGACCGGTAACCACCCCTGCTCCCCACGCGGGGCCGGGGCTGCCCCGGGGGGAGGCGGCTCCCGCAGGATGAATGTGGGGCCAGGCCTGGCCTGGAGAGAGGCATCGGCCGGGAGGACCGAGGTCTGTGGAGGAGGCGGTCCGGGGGCAGGTGCGCGGCTCCCCTTGGGGCGCTTGTCCTGGGGGGCGGGAGGGGGGCGCTTGTTGGGACGGAGGGACAGCCTGGGCCTGTGCCCTCACCCTCCGCCCCTTCTGCGGAGGAGGACGAGGAAGCGGCCCGGTGGCGGCATCTCAGAGCCGGGCTGGAGCAGGCACCGGCTTGGGCTCCTCCGGGCAGGACCCGCCCACCCTGCCCGCCACCCGCCACTGTGCTCTCGTCCTCCTCCAGGATCGGGGGTGAGAAGGTCATCCTGCTGTCCGCCTCCGCCTGGGGCTTCATCACTGCCGCCACTCCGCTGCTCGCCCGCCTCAGCAGTGCTCACCTGGTCCTCATGACCTTCTCGCGCATCCTCACGGGCTTGCTCCAAGGTAGGGCTGTCTTGGCAGCTCCCCTCTGCGGTCCCAGCCGTGCCAGCGCCAGGCGAGCGCGCACGTGTTGTGTACGCGTGTAGGTACATGCGCGTGGACACGTGGGTGTGTGGACGTGTCCGTGCAGGTGGGTGTACGTGTGGGTACATACGTGTACTCAGGCGTGATCCCGCGCATGTGCTTAGGTCAGAGGAAGTCTCCTGCGCCTGCTGATAAGGCCCCGGGAGCCCCCAGCGCGGCGGGCGGGCAGCTGTCCTCGTGGGCAGGGAGGCACGAGGACCGACCGCCCCCAGCAGGCGGCCGGCGCTCGGCTGCGCTTCCCCGTGGCGGGTGGCTCTGTCGTGCCACGCGAGGCCTTGGCGCCGAAGCTCTGTCTGTTTCCCAGAAATATTTCATGGTCTGGCACAATCCGATGTCAGATGCCCCCCTCCGCCAAAAGGCCCACCCCGGGGGTGTGGGTGGCAGGCAGCTTGCCACACGGTGGCCGTCAGCGCCCCTGGCCGCTGGAGCAGCGGGGACTTGCTGAGTTTCTGCGTGTTGCTGGGCAGAGGCTGCCCCTGGCCGGAGCCTCCGGGACCCGCGTCTGCACTCGGCCTCTCCCTGTTTTCTGGCCGGCCCCACCGGTCCGCCTCTCGGGCAGTCCGGCTCCTGAGCCCCCGTGGGTTCACCCCGGTGCCCCATGTGCGGCCGGTCCCGTGGCTGGGGTTTCTGGGCATCCAGCCAGGGGGCCCTCGGCTCAGGCTGTTCCCCCATCTTCCTGGGAGGTGGGGGGCCGGTCCATGCCGTTACGAGAGCTCAAGGGGCAGCGATCAGCCTGGGTGACTGGCAGTTGGTGTGGGTGGGGGTGGGGCCCCGACGGAAGGCCGGGCCCTGCCTCAGCCCCTGGCCTCTTAGCTCTTCCGGGGAGAAAAGCGCAGCACAACCGGCGGGAGCCGCCGTCCCTGTTTTAAAAATTAGGTTTTGGGGGGCGCCTGGGTGGCGCAGTCGGTTAAGCGTCCGACTTCAGCCAGGTCACAATCTTACCGTCCGTGAGGTCGAGCCCCGCGTCGGGCTCTGGGCTGATGGCTCGGAGCCTGGAGCCTGTTTCCGATTCTGTGTCTCCCTCTCTCTCTGCCCCTCCCCCGTTCATGCTCTGTCTCTCTCTGTCCCAAAAATAAATAAACGTTGAAAAAAAAAAATTAAAAAAAAAAATTAGGTTTTGCAATGATCATAGATTTGCAGGAAGTTGCGAAAGGGCCCCGGGGTCCCTCGGGCCTCCCTGGGGCGGCATCTCGTGTGGCTGCGGGACGACGACACATCCGGGCACCGTGGCTCCGTGGGGCCGCTCGCTCGGGCCTCACGGGCTGTAGGTGCACTGCGTGTGTGAACGCATGCGAGCGTGCGTGTGCGAGCGAGAGAGCGTGTGAGTGTGCGTGGGTGCATGAGCGTGTCATGTGTGAGCATGTGTGTGCGAGTGTGCATGAGCATTGTGAGCGTGTGCGTGTGAGCACGAGCGTGAGTGCGAATGTGCACGTGCGAGCAGGGCGTGCCAGTGTGTGAGCATGTGTGCGAGTGTGAGTGGGCCTGTGCGAGCAAGCGTGCGCGTGTGTGTGTGAGTGTGCGCGTGTGAGCATGCACGAATCAGCATGTGGCGTGCGTGTGTGAGTGCGTGTGTGAGTGTGAGTGTGCACCAGGACTCGAGCTGGTGTGGCAGGAGTGCCAGCTCAGACTCCGTCGTTCCCACAGCCCGTTCTGTGCCAGGACCCTGAGCACACCTGTCCCCCAGCTGAGAGTCCAGCTGACAGGTCCTCAGAGCCCAGTCCTGCTGGTCCCCGGGGGAGCCTCCCAGAGCAGCTCTCGGTCCTGGCTGGCCCCGCCCTGGCCCCAGGTGACAGCGTGGGGACGCAGCTCTCTGCTCGTTTCAGGGGTCTACTTCCCGGCGCTGACCAGCCTGCTGTCACAGAAGGTACGAGAGAGCGAACGTGCCTTCACCTACAGTGCCGTGGGGGCCGGCTCCCAATTTGGGTAAGTCCTGGCCCTGAGAGCCCAGGGGACAGAGGGTGTGCCCAGGGGGGCCTGGGCGGGGACAGGCCACGTGGGCGCCTTTGCGGCTCAGGGAGATGCGGGTCGGCTGCTTCTGTGCTGCGGGGGACCCCCCCCCACCCTTGTGCATGTTCTGTCCCCAGGACAGGTGGTGTGGTTGAGGCTCTGGCAATGGGACACGGCGTTCCCTTTCATCTGTGCTGAGGGAGCCAGAGGGGGTGCCGTCCCGATGTGGGAGGCTACCTGTGCCCCCTTGGGGGGCATGTGACACGGTCCAGACACGAAGACCCTGTCCCTGTACTCCTGAATGGAGGCCTCGCTCGGGGAGAAGGGACATGTTGCTGTCCTGATGGGGCTTCACTACCCGGGGCTCAGGTCCCTCACTTCCCTGCTGCCAAGAAGCAGGCAAGAAATCAGAGCGTGGAGGGGTGCCTGAGGACGGGCCAGGAGCCCGGATAAAAGCCCAGAGCGCCCAGTGGAACAGGGGTTCTGGATACGCCGTGTGGGACGTACTCCTACAAGGAAGGGTGTGCGTTGTTTCTGACATCCCGCTTTACCCAGGCGTCCTGGGCCCGTGTCTTAGGCTGAGAGGCATGGAACACAGTCTGCCCACTGCACAGATGAGGAAAGGGAGGCTCCGGTGGGGAAGGCGCCCCCCTGCCCACCCCCCACCCCCCGGCCTGCAGGAGGCGAGGATCCACAGGGCTTCTGGGCTTTGTGCTTGCTTCTCCCGCTTTTGCGTTTAGACATCTTGGAGGCCACCTTGGAGGCCCGGAAGCAAGAAATTAAAGCAACAGAGGGCCCCCGTGCCGTGTCACGGCCGCACGGCTGTGCCCGCGTCCCCTGGGCGCCGAGGCAGCCAGAAGTCTCCCTGAACGCTCCGAATGCTTCACAAAATACGCTCAGACTGGGGCGGCTGCTTTCCTGGCGACGAGCTTATGCTGGGTGGGGGTGCTCAGAGGCATCGCCTTGCCCCAGCAAAGCCCAGGGTCACGGCCACCTGTCTTTCAGGACGCTGGTGACGGGGGCCGTGGGCTCCCTGCTCCTGGACCGGTACGGCTGGCCTAGCGTCTTCTACCTCTCCGGCGGGCTCACCCTGCTGTGGGTGTGTTATGTGCACAGGTACCTGCTGAGTGAAAAAGGTAACTGCGGCCGGGCGGGCGATGGCCGGCAAACGCAGCTGCCCAGGGAGGGCGAGGGCCTGGCGCCCAGCCCCTCTAGCGGCTGCTAAACATCCACCCAACTCACCTGCGGAGTAGCGCCCGCTCAGCGGGTCCCTGGGCTGCAGCTTGGCCCCGTCCGGAAAAGCATCCTCTAGACTAGAACCTGAGGAAAATGCCAGTTCTCGGGCCGGCTCTGCCCGGGTTCAGGCCTGAGAGCCGTGCCCCAGGAAGAAGCGGGCACACGGAGACAGGTGCGCACCGGGCACAGGCAGCTGGCAGGGGCCATCGGTCTAAAGATGGCAGGAAGCGGGACTTGGGGGATCCGAGGACGGGGGAAGGACCGAGGAAGTCTGTTCAGACTCCCTCAAATGCCGACAGCCCAAGGTGCTGGCAGGGAGGACGGTGTGGCCGTCCCCGGGGCAGCCAGGTGGGCCGCAGGGCTGTGGGGGCGGTGGCCCCTGGAGCTGCCCCCCCGGGAGCCGTCTGTTACAAGCAGACGCCGTCCCCCGATTCTGAAGAGGTTCCACATGGAAACCGCTTGCCCCTCAGATCTCATCCTGGCCTTGGGCGTTCTGGTGCGAGGCCTGCGGGTGTCCAGGCGCACCAAAGTTCCCTGGAGACAGCTTTTCCGGAAGCCCTCTGTCTGGTGAGCCTGCGCCTCGGGGCCGCGGCTTGGGGTGGGGCGGCACAGGGCCAAGCCCAGCCGATCTCTGGTGTTCCTGAAGCCTACACAGGCCGGGGTCACCCCGGCTTCTGAGCTCCGCGGGGGCTGGCGGGGGCGCCCCTCCATGCGGTGCTGGGGCGCGTGGACCCTGAGCCCAGCCCGCGCCCCCCAGGGCAGCCATCTCTGCTCAGCTGTCGTCCGCGTGCGCTCTCTTCATCCTCCTCTCCTGGCTGCCGACCTTCTTCAAGGAGACGTTCCCCAGCTCCAAGGTGGGTGGACCACCCTGGTGCCCGCGGGGTGACGGAGACACGGTGTTGTTTGCAGCCCCACTCAGGCTCACGGCCCCGAGCTGACCTCGCCCGTGCTCAGGGCCTGCGGCCCCTCTGGTCTGGTGCAGCCACCCAGGACAGGGCCCCTTCCCACCACCGTGCAGCGCCCACTCCCGGGATGCACCCTGTGCGGCCGCCCGGCAGAGCCCTGTCCTAGGCTCAGCCGACGGTCTGTGTGTGGTCATGACTGAGGACGGGCCAAGTGGGGATCGCGACACGGGCAGGGTCAGCTTGGCCCACTCCACCCCGGCCACCCTCCCCGTCTGGTGACCAGAACCTCCTGCACCTCCACACGGTGGGCCTGTGTCCCCCCTGCTTGGCCCTGTCACGGTGTGGGGGGCCAGTGAGGGAGACTCGGCCTGAAGGCGGGTGGCCCTAGTGGACGTGGAGCTCAGCCAGGGTGGGGGAGGTCAAGGTCAGGGGGGCCCTCCAGCCCGGGAGCCCAGCCTGTGGGCAGGGAGAGACTTACCGGGCATCAGGGCACATGGGCGACCACCGGCCTGTGCAACCTCTCGCGGGTGGCCAGGCGCATGCCCTCTGAGGCCTCCCTCTTCCCTGCAGGGCTGGGTCTTCAACGTGGTGCCCTGGCTGGTGGCCATCCCCGCCGGTCTGTTCAGCGGGTTCCTCTCCGACCATCTCATCAATCAGGGTGAGCCCTGGGGGAGGGGCCGCCGGGAGCCAACCCAGCTTTGCCACACTGTCAGGGGTGGGGGCCTCCTCCTGGGGGTGCTACGGGAATGGGAGGGGTCTTGCCACCCTCAGGACCTCGCTTCGAAAGTGGGGCCCCGACCACCTCAGCCTCAGTTTCCCGGAGGGGGTGGGGCACAGGGAGAGGACCCGATTCCTGTGGGCACCGTGGAGCTCCTCCTTGGTCTTCAGAGGGGTCAGAGGTCATAGGTCGGGGGGGGCTGTGTGTGCGAGCCCGGGACCCCAGCGAACACGCCTGAGGACGAGGATCTCACAGACACGCACACCGCACGCGCATGCACACGCACACGCATTCTTAGACGTTAGTCCTTTCCTAGTGAGAGAGTGCTGCACCCTCACTGTGGAAAAAGTGGAGACTTCGCAGAAACAGGGAGAGAGCACGTGTGTAAACCGTCCTGGGGCCTTCCTTCTGCCTGTCTGCTTGACCTTGTCCTGGAGAGTCCTCTAGATGCACACCCAGGGCAGGGCACACGTGCTCACACGCACTTGCACACGTGCACCCAGGACACAGGACATCCAAGGCAGGGCGCGCACACTCACACGCACTCGCACACGTGCACGCATACCCAGGATGCAGGATGCCCAGGCAGGGCACACGCGTCCACAGGAACTCACACGGGTGTGCACATGCACCCAGGATGCCCAGCACGGGGCACACATACCCACACACACTCACACAGCTGCTCACACACACCCAGCACACAGGATGCCCAGTGCAGGCACGTGTGCCCACACACATGTGCACATGTCTCACGCATGACCCGGGACACCCCCTCCTTGAGCCCAGGGCCCGGCCCTCCCCTCCCGCTCCCTCCCTGCAGCCGTGCCGGCTGGGACCCCACATGGGTGCCAGTGGGAACCTCTCTCCTCTGCTCAGGTTACAGAACCATCACTGTTCGGAAGTTCATGCAGGTAGGGAGGTGGAATGCTCCCGGGACCTGCGGGTTGTGACCCCCCCGTCTCCTGACCCAGAAAGCATTCGGAGGTGCCCTGGGTCAGTGCTGGGGGCTGGTTTGGCCGACCTGAGGCCCTTCTCCCAGCTGTGCCCCCCCAGACCCCCGCACACGTCTCTGGGCCTGGGTCGCCCTCATTCCCCTCTGGTCGGACAAGTAGGGGTCTCATACCCGCTGGGCAGGCCTGGGAGGGGCTTTCCCAGTGACCTTGCTCAGTGCGCCCCGGGTGGCCCCGGGAGGAGCCCTGTCGGCAGGCACCAATCCTCTCTCCCGCAGGTGATGGGCCTTGGCCTGTCCAGCGTTTTTGCCCTGTGTTTGGGGCACACCTCGAGCTTCTGCAAATCTGTGGTGTTTGCATCAGCTTCCATCGGCCTGCAGACCTTCAACCACAGGTGAGGGCCGGGCGCCCCACTCACCAGCCGGCACCCTGGCACGGTGGCTGTGCCCTGGCATGGCTGAGCGCCCCGCTGTGGGGGTAGGGCCTTGGCTGGGCTGGGTTCCGAGTGCCCGTGTGGCAGTTTCTAGACCCCGGGTGCTCAGAGGACCAGCCCCGGACTCCATGGGGTGGCAGCCGCCCTGTGGTCACTTGCTCGCCCACCTCCCTTTCTCTTTCCCACAGTGGCATTTCCGTCAACATCCAGGACCTGGCTCCATCCTGTGCCGGCTTTCTGTTCGGTGAGAGCCACTGGCCCCCGTTTGAATAGGAGGGGCTGTTCCCCACCCAGGCGTTGCTCACCCGAGCCCCCCGTCCTCTCTCTGGGCCCCCAGGGGCTGCCCCCGGGCCAGGGCCTCCTGTGACCCATCCTCGTTGTCGCTCTGTCTCGCTCACAGGTGTGGCCAACACAGCTGGGGCCTTGGCAGGTAAGAGGCGGGCTGGGTGTCTCCCGGCTGTCCCACCCCTGAGTCTTCCCGCCCCGCCAGCCCCTTAGCCCTGCAGGGTGGGGCACGGCGCCCTCCAGGGTCCCCCGGTGTCCCCCAGCGGGGAGGGGGACAGTGAGATCCCGGAGCTGGTCCGGGGCGAACGTTCACTTTTCTGACGGCGAGCACCCCAGCCCTCACTTGACCAACAGATGTGAGTCAAATCCTCAAGGCCCGGGGTTCCAGGGGTTGAGTGGCTGGGTGAGAACGCTGGGGCTCACTCCCCACGGAGGACCTGTGAGAGGCAGTATGCCGGACAGCCCGTGAGGTCTCTGGCCCTCTGGGACCCTCTGAGGCCGGCCCTCCCTTGGCCTGGTAGCTTGGACACCTGAGTTCAGCTTCTGTCCCTCAGGCCGCCCCCGGCCTCCCCTCCTGGTACCCTAGCCCCAGTCCCCGCCCCGGCCCTCCCCTCAGGACTGCCCCGCCCACCTCTGGTGCAGGTGTCGTGGGCGTGTGCTTGGGAGGCTACCTCATCGAGACCACGGGCTCCTGGACGTCCATGTTCAGCCTGGTGGCTGCCATCAGCAGCCTGGGGCTGTGCATCTTTCTGCTGTTTGGAGAGGCCCAGCGGGTGGACCTGAGCCCTACCCACGAGGACCTCTAGCCGCCTCAGCCTGACGGTTCCCCGAGGACCCAGTGCTGCCCGCCTCGGGGCGTCGGGCTGTGTTGAAGAGCCTCCCACTCCTGATCCCGGGTGTGTGAGCAGAGGGGGACGGGCCCCAGCAGAGCCCGGGCGGCCCTGGTGGGCCTCAGTCTCTCCACCTGCCAGTGAGGTGATCGCGCCCTTCCCCGGGGTTCGTGGGCTGGCAGGGGTGAGTGGGATTGGTATTTTGAGTAGCAGCTGCACTGTCACAGTCTGTCCCACGTAGGTCTGCGTGCCCACGTGGTCACTGGGTGGGAGGGCTGCCTGTCTGTCATCACAGGGGCAGGGGCACCACCCAGCTGGACTCTTCCCTCAGACCTGCTCTGCTTTGCTTCTTGGCCCTGGGGCCAGATCATTCTTCCTGGGGGGTGCCGTCCTGTGCACTGCAGGCTGTTTAGCAGTTGGCCCCCGCCTACTAGGTGGCCCCCTCCACCAGTGATGACAACCAGCACTGGCTTCTGGCCTCACCACATGTCCTCAGGAGACTGTGCCTTGGGCCAGAACCGCGGCTCTGATGGAGGCTGTTGGGGGTTGTGGGCTAGACGCCCTCGCCCATCTTTGGGGCCCCCCCGGCACCCCCTGTGGGTCCCTCTCTGCCAGGGATGCTTCTGGGGACCAGGGAGCCCTCCCACCTTGTCCTTCTCTCTCTCATAACGAGAAACTGGTCATCTCGTGAGTTTGTAATAGATTCTGCAAGCTGTCTATGTAGAAGAACCAAGAATGTGGAGAGATCACACCAGACTTATTTAAATGATTAAACTGGAAAGGGAAGGCTGCGGTTTTATTAACCTTCCTTTATTTATTTATTTTTTCTGAAGCTTTTATTTATTCATCTTGAGAGAGAGTGAGTTGGCGAGCACGTGGGGAGGGGCAGACAGAGAAAGAGTGCTTGAGTGAACGGGGGAAGGGCGGGAGGGGAGGGGAGAATCACAAGCATGTTCTGTGTTGTCAACACAGAGCCTGATGTGGGGCTTGATCCCACATACCGTGAGAACATGACCTGAGCCGAAGTCAAGAGTTGGACGCCCAACCGACTGAGCCCCCCCAGGCCCCCAATCTTCCTTTTTTAAAAAGAATAAACACGTATTAAAGGCTTGTTGAGCTCACCCCGGAGGAAGCCGGGGGAGTGTTGCAGGTGACGGTCAGGGGCGGCCCCCTGAGCAGACACATGCAGGAAGGAAGGTGGAGGTGAAGGTGCAGGGGCAGCTTGGGAGGAGGCGCCCCTCCACCCGGGGAACCCGCCCGCGGTGGCACGGAGCCTCTGGCCTTGCTGTGGCCTGCCTGTCGCGGCTCCCGCGGAACCGGGCCCAGACAGCCCAGGTGCGCTGGAGGAGGAGGAGGGTAGCTCTGCGTGAGTACACGTTGCTCCCTGCCGCCCCCACTTGGGATCAGAAAGAACCCGAAGACGGACCTCTGATTACAAAATGAGTCTGGCCTCCATAGGTCAGGCCTGTTTGTGGAGGTGGAGACGCGCTGGGGGGGCGTCGGGGACACGCGGAGACGCGGAGAGGCGCTGGGGGGCGGCGTGGAAATGTTCTAGGGATGTTTGTTAATTTACCACAAAGGCCTTCACGTGTGCTCCGCTGGAGGTTTTCCCCAAGTGACCCCCGGCGGAGGAGGAGCCCAGCCCCGGAGGGCCCCCCGCGGCCGAGGTCCTGCAGCGCAGAACACGGTGACGGTCCTGGGACGCGGGAGCTGAGGTCGGCCCTCATGACCGCTGCCAGCGGGCGGCGCAGGATGTTGGCGCGTTCACACTGCCGCGTGGCCGTCCCCACCCACCGTTTCCAGAACGGGAAGCCTGTCTTCGCTAAACACACCTACCCCCGCCCCCAGAGGCCCACCATCCGCCTCCTGTCCCTTTGGGGGTGAGGGCCCCAGGCCCCTCACATAAGGGGAGTCATGCAGTATTTGTCCTTTAGGGACTGGCTTGTTCCGCTCGGCGTGGTGTCCTCGAGCCCCACCCATGTTGTAGCAGGTGTCGGCTCGCCCTTCCCTTTTACGGTCGGGTAACAGTCCCGTGTGTGCACGGGCCACACCTGTTCGCCCACTCCTCTGCGGTGGACTCCTGGCTTGTTTCAACCTTTGGCTGTCGGGGTAAGGCCTTTAACACCTTCGCAACCCACAGAAAACCGTGAGGTCTCTAAGAGTGTAAGCAAGGAGGTGGCCCTTCCCGTGGTTGCTCAGTCCTTGAGGGTCTCGGACCCTGAGCCCCTGAAGGAACATGGGACACAGGGGGCGATGGTGGGTCTGCTCAGAAGGAGAACCAAGATACACGTGTGTGAACTGAGGCCCCAGGCCCCCAGGACGCCATATCGGGTCCCACTCGGTCCCCTCCGCAGACTCAGAGGAGGGAGGCAGGCACGTGGGATTTGGGGACACAGGCCGGGTGCCCAGCAGAGGGGCCCGGCCCCCTCCGGCAACGGCCGTTCCTGATCTGGGAAGCCGTCTCTGGGCTGGATGCTCCAAGGCCAGTGTCGGAGCTCGGTCAGGGCTGCAGAGTCTGGGGGAAACGGTTGTTGGCAGGGAGGGTGCTGCTGGCAGAGGGTGTTCCAGCCTGGTGGGGGCCCAGCCCTGTGTTATCTGCCGCTCACAGGCTCAGACGCGTCCCCTGTCAACAGCCCTGGCAGGTCCCGGTGACTGACGGGGACCAAGGTCAGGCAGCGACGGGGGCGAAAGCAGCAGAGCCGGGGGGCGTAGGGCTCGGGCCGGCCTCCTGCACCGCACACCCATCCGTGCTCGCAGCTCGCTGCCCCCGGGGGTGCGGGAGTCCGTGAGTGCCCCTGCGGCCCTGCCTGGAGGCACCTCCAGAGGCCCGGGCTGCTGTCACCTGCAGCTGGCCGACAGAGGGCGCCGTCTGACAGGGCTGCGTCCGGCCGTCCAGCCGCCTCTAGGTGCCGTGGGAGGGGCCTCCAGCGGGCTGCTCAGTGCCCTGTCCGTGGGTGCCCTGCCGCTCCGCTCCGTTGGAGGGAACGGGCTGGAAGGATGTTCCAGGTGCAGGGGACCCTGCGGCGAGGGCGGGCCAGGGCAGGCGGGAGGCTGGACAGCGCGGCAGGAGCCCGACGCGGAAGGGGAGGGGGAGGGGGAGGGGGAGGGGCTGGGGCCGGGCTTGGGGCGCCGGCCGGTGACTGACACTGGGGGCGGGGGCTGGGTCCTCCAGGCGGGGCTGTCCTCCACCTACCTGAGCAAGGAGGCAGCAGGGGTGTTGGGGGTTCAGACTCCGGATGTCCCTCGGGTGGGGGCACAGGCTTCCCTGAGTCCTGTCCTCGGACCCAGACCCCACACAGGCTTCCTGGTGCCCTTCCTTCAGCTCCCACCCACACGTGGTCACCACAAATGACTTTCCCCCTCGTTTCTTTTTATAAGGTCACTTTTTTTATGTTTACTATTTTTTATTTTTAAGAGAGACAGAGCACGAGCGGGGGAGGGGCAGACAGAGAGGGAGACACAGAATCGGAAACAGGCTCCAGGCCCTGAGCCATCAGCCCAGAGCCCTACGCGGGGCTCGAACTCACGGACCGCGAGATCGTGACCTGGCTGAAGTCGGACGCTTAACCGACTGCGCCACCCAGGCGCCCCTATTTATCTATTTTTTTTTTTCAACGTTTTTATTTATTTTTGGGACAGAGAGAGACAGAGCATGAACGGGGGAGGGGCAGAGAGAGAGGGAGACACAGAATCGGAAACAGGCTCCAGGCTCTGAGCCATCAGCCCAGAGTCCGACGCGGGGCTCGAACTCACAGACCGCGAGATCGTGACCTGGCTGAAGTCGGACGCTTAACCGACTGTGCCACCCAGGTGCCCCTCTCCTTGTTTCTTTAAAGCAGGATCTTTAATGGCCACTTAAAATTCCTAATGAACATGTTAACGGCCCCCCACCTCTCTGGGCCGCCCTCCTTGGCCCTCCATTTCTGGCTGCGTCTTTTCGGCTGCAGGACTGCAGTGCCCTGGGAGTCCCCACTTGCCCCTTCGGGGACTTCTGGACACCCATCCCCCTGGGTGAGTCGGACCTCACAACCAGGGGGACATGCAGGGGCCACCGGCCATGCTCCGTCCTGTCTGCAGCGGGCCGTCTGGTCCCCCTCTTCGGGAGCCCGAGGAAGGAGATGAGCTACAATTGGCCTGCGCTTTGACTGGGATTTATTTTATTATGTTTAATTGAAAAGCTTTGAGGTCGTGGCATGAATATTCAGCACGGTGGCTGCTGGCACGGGAGCTGGTGTCTGATTCTAGGACGCGCCCCAGCACGGGGCCTGTCAGAGGGGGAGTGAGGTGGGGAAGCTATTAATTGAAATAGCTTCATTAATTAGTAATTAACAGCAGGGAAATGACTGTGTCACACGTCCTATTTCAGTGGATGCCCTTCATGTGTTATGGGGCCTTTAATTAAAGGACGTGCATTTTAATTAAAGGCAAGCTTGGCCCTTTGGCCTTTGGAATACAAAAGACACTCCCCACTTTGAAAGAAGCTGGCGGGGAGGCTGGTGCCGGTGGCGGGGGAGCTGTGTTCTCCGTCGCCGACCAGCCCCTAATGGGGCAGTGGACCCTGGCTGGTCCTCCTTGGAGTCTAGCTGACGCCCCTCCTGAGCCCGAGGCGGTGGCCATGTGGGGTTACAGGCCAGCAGAGGGGAGGGGGGCCGGCCAGCACTGCCATGCCCAAGCAGCCCCGTGTCCCCGAGTCCTGCGAGCAGGGGCTAGAAGCTGGGAGAAGGTGCCTCGGGGTGGGTGCTGTCCCCGCACCTTCCACCCGCCCTGGGCCCCACCCACACCAGGCACTCATCCCTGCCTGTCCTCATGGGCAGCGGGGAGGCCAGGGGCTCACCAGAGCTGCGCCTGGCAGTGGGGGGAAGGACCTCAGCCTGCTCCTCACACCCTGTGAGCCGGCGTCCAGCGGGCAGGGCCTGAGCCCGCCAGCCACCGTGCTGTTGCAGAGACCTCGGGGCCCCTCCTGCCACCCTCCTCCTATAACAAAGATGTAGACAGCCAGCTCGAGACCCACACCCCGCTCCTGCTCCCTCTGTCTCCGTCTCCATCTCTCTGTCTCTGTCCCCCCAGAGGGTCCTGTGCCCCTCTCAGCCTGACCACCTACTAAAATGACTCTTGCCAAGGTCAGTGAGGCAGCTTAGTGGCGGGGACTGACCCCGGGGCTCCTGCTTCAGTCTCTGAGACTCCAGGCCCCGTGTCCCTCCAGCCCTCACACCTGGTGCCTGTGGTCGGTCAGACGCACCTGTTCTCTGCCCTGCCTATATTTTCCACCTCCAGACCTCGGCCTGGCCTCTGTCACTGCCTAGATCACCCCCACCCCATCACCCAACACACACGTACACATGCGTGCACACACGTGTACGTGCAGGCACACACACGGTGCTGGTGTGGCAGGGGCCCCCCACTAGACAGAGGCTCTGAGGGCGGGGCTCATGAACAGTGCTCCTTCATGCCCCCCAGCCTGGGGCCTGGCCTCGGTGGTCCTTGGTGGAGGGCACTGTGCCCTCTGCTCTGCCTGGCAGAGATACCCAGCATCAACAGGCCCTGGGACACGTGTGATGGGAATCCTGGGGTCTGCTGCCTTGGCATTGATCAGGCAGCTTTGTGCCCGCCTCGGGGGGAAGCGGGCACAGGGGAGGGAGGCCCTTCCTCCCTGAGAAGCTGAGCTGCTATTTTAAAAGTAGCCCCCAAATTCCTTCCCTTAAGCACCTTGGATCTAGGTGGGCTCTAAGACCGGAAGGTGATTTCTGGATTAGGTCAGGGAAAGCTCCCCTGGGACACTGGGTCTGGGGCCCCCACCATGCTGTGAGGGAGACACGGGGAGGCCCTGGTGTGCAGGAAGAGACAGAGGCTCTCTGGCTAACTGCACGAGGAGCCCCCGACAGAATGGCCCAGATGAGCCCCCTCCAATGCCCGACCTACAGCGGCTGCTAGAGAGAATACGATGATTGATGTAAAGTAGCCTGGCTTTCGGGTGACGGGTTAGGGCTCCCTGAGGAGAGAGTGGAGGGGTGTGCCCGTCCAATGTGGGTGCTGGAGGGTCTGGGGGCGTCTGAGCTGGGTCCGGCTTGCGGGAGGAACGGGGCTCGTTCTCTTGGGAAGACCGCAGGGGGGCCCTGCGTTTCAGGGCGTCCCCAGCCGCCCTTCGGCTGTCCAGTCTTGGCTCACGATTGTTGTTCAGGGAGAATTTGACCGATGCCCACTTCCTCCTGCTCACAAAAGCAATGCCTGCCTTTGCTCAGGTGGGCAGAGGACCCAGGAGCTGCTTTAGGAAGGAGCCGGGAAAGCGTCTGTGCCAAGGACAGACTACCGGAGATGCCACTAATGCCAGGGACATGTGACACGAAGTCCACCCTGTCCAATTAAATTATTTAACGCGTTAGCATTAATTGCCATCCGGCAAACCCGTAAGTGGTTCAAGTTTTTCCTCTTCCTCTGGCTCAGAGAGCCTTCAGCCGGAGCCCAGGCTGGGAATGTATTTTCCTATTTCCTCCTGTTCCTCGGCGAAGAGGACGCCTGGGGGACGGGCTCCCTGTGTACGAGCCAGCGGTTTCCCCGACACCTGCTGCACCCAGCAGGGACGTTTCGTATTCTGTCGGCCCCCCTCCTGTCTTCTATCTCTGTGCCTGCCTGGATGCACGTTTGTATTCCCAGAATTAGGCGCCGCCACAGGGACCAGCCCAGCGCCCTCGGGGTAGGTGTGACGGTGGCGTTTTAGCGTCCCGAGGCTGTCAGAACAAAGTGCTGCGTGCTAGGGGTTCCAACCACAGAGGCCGCCCCCACCCCAGGCCTCTCTCCTGGGCCCCCGTGCAGATGCCGTCCTCCAGATCTCTCCTTACAAGGACACGGACCGGAGTGGGGCACACCCCACTGACCTCATTTGACCTGATCACCTCTGTGAGAACCCCCCTTCCAAATACAGTCACCCCAACATCCCGGGGGTTAGAGCTTCCACATTGGGTTTGGGGGACACAATTCAGCCATACAGTGTGGCTTCTCTGTTGCCACCTGCCCTGAACCCAGGGCCGTAGAGGGCAGGTGAGGCTGCCCTGGAGGCCATAGAAAATGCTGTGGGCGGCCAGACCCCACTTAGGATGGGGGTGGGGGCTGCTGGCAGCTGCCAGCCGAGCCCCTTTCCCAGGCTGCGCCTCCCTCAGGGTTGGCCCGCCGCCCCACCCCACCCCCGCCCCCCAGCCTCAGCCGGACCGCAGTGAGGGCTGTCATAGCTCCAGAACCTCCCGCGGGGCCATGGAGACCTCGGCTGTGGCTGCGGCTTTCCCCCTGCTCCGTCCCTCCCCACAGGGTGGTGCCGAGACCCCCCCTGTGACCTCCTGCAGCAAATCTCCACCCGGCCCCCGGGGCAGCCTCTCCTGGCTGGGGGGAGACCCACGTCCTCCGTGTCTGAGACTCTCCCTTTGCTGCAACAGAAACGCCAGTGCAGGCCCGGAGACCACGGTGCAGACAGAACACAGCGCCCCAGCGACCGGCGTCCAGGGGAACGAACGGCTCAGTCCTGCTCGCCACAAACAAGCCGCGGGCCCGTAAGCCCTGGCGCACAGCACGGCCCGTGGAAAGACGCACGGCATCATCATTTGCTGACGTGCGGATCCACCTCGGTGGGCCCGGCGCCCAGCCAGGAGGCGGCTGGAATCAGCACACAGGCCGCAGGAAGCGTTGGCGTGAACGCGGTGGGGAAGCGGAGCCCCACTCACGCCGGCCGGGGGGGGGGGTACAGGGTGCAGCCCCCGGGCAGAGCCGCCTGGCAGATCCTCAGACGCCGAACGGTGAGGTTTCCATAGCAACCCAGCAGCTCCAGCGCTCCGCGTGCGCCCAAGAGGGATGGCGGGGTGTCCGTGCAGAACCCACACGCGGACGCTGGCGGCAGCCAGAGCTGGAGACAACGACGGGTCCGCCAAACGCGGTCCAGCCCCCGGCGGGGTGTCACTCGGGCTCAGCAAGGAGCGAAGCGTGGGCGCGGCCGCGTGGACGAGCCTTGAAACCACGGCGTGGGGTGAGAGGCCGGACCCAGGAGGACACGAGTCGTAGGAAAGTCCGCAGGGGCAGAAGCAGATCGGTGTTGCCAGGGATCGGGGTGGGCAGAGCGTGACTGCCGCCGGTGGCGGGCCTCCGTTTGGGGTGAAGGAATGTTCCGGAACGAGAGGCGGTGGGGCCGCACAGCACCGAATGTGCTAACTGCCGCTGACCGTGTCTGGTTTAACGGGGCTCCTGGGGGCTCAGGCGGTTGAGCGTCTGACACTCGGTTTCGCCCCAGGTCAGGATCTCACAGTTCTTGAGTTCGAGTCCCATGTTGGGCTCTGTGCCGACAGCTCAGAGCCTGCTTGGGATTCTCTCTCTCCCTCCCTCTCTGCCCCTGCTCTGCGTACGGGTGCTTGCGCACGCTCACTCCCTCTCTCTCAAAATAACATTAAGGAAAAGCGTCTGGTTTAACGTCCTGCAGATTTTGCCTCAGCTGCAAATGTCGGCGCACAGGGCTATTCAGAGACCAGGTCAGGTGCCCGGTACCGGCCGCCTCCTTGCATCCGGAGGGACAGAGGCCGTGGCGGGTCACGGAGCCTGTCTGGCGTCCTCGAACAGTAGGGGAAGAGGCCGTCAGGTTGGCACCCCATTCCCAGGAAGGCAGAGGGGCGGCGAACCCGCCTGGAACCTCCCAGCTCGTGGGCAGTGCCGGGGGGCGCACGCACCATCGGCCCCCCTGGGCCCACACTTGCTCTCCTTTCCAGTTTGGAGACGCTGCCCTGATGGACTTGGCAGAGACACGCTCTTTGCTGAGAATGCGGAGGACGAATGAGTGGGAATAAATGCCCCCGAGAGAGGACTGCTGATACTTGGTGACAGGGCTTCAGGCCGCTGTCCGTGTGCGCGTGCCTCGGTCGGGCGCTGGCCCCTCTGTGCCCTCCGTGAGGAGACTTGGTCCCCAACGGGGACGTGTGGCCCCCCCGTCCGGGGCGCTGACGGTGTTTTCCGGGGTCACTCACCTCCGTCCGTGGCCCCTGATGCCCACCGAGGAGCGGCTCCAGCCTGTCCGGCCCGCGGTCCAACCCCGGGTCCTCCTCCCTCTGTCCCTGCAGGACAGCGGCCCTGTCTCACAGGCTGGGATTAGAGCGTTGTTCGACGGTACACGGTCCGAAAGCTTCCTGAAGGTCATTTGGAATTTGGGGCTAGGGAGTCCCTGCCCCAGGCTCCCCCAGTATAAGGACAGGGACAATAAGACCCAGCCCTCCACACGGTTCACCACCCCTGGTCTTCCCAAACTGCCACTCCTCAGGAGTCCCTGAGTCCCTGGGGCTGAGCTGGGGTGAGGAGGTTGGGGACGAGCTGCAGTGTCCCCCACGGACCCTCAGCATCATCATCTCATGCCGTTTTCTCCCCAGGATGATGGCTTTTTGGGGAAGGAGGGCTGTGCCGCCATTCAGATTTCTCTGCCCCGTCCCCAGGACTTTGCCCCAAATGGATGACCGAGCATACACGGGTCCGCAGGCACCACCCGCGAGGACACCAGAGCCACAGACCCCACACAGCTTCTATCATGTGACGCGTTCCCTGGAGAACGTTCTCCAGAGCTTCCTCGCTGAGCCCGCGGAAGTCCTTGCTCATCATTCCACGCGGCCACACACACCATGTCCAACATTTCCACGGCTCTGCTGCTGAAACGATTTCACCAGGGTTAACTCATCTACATGAAAGATGCCCCAGGCTGGGCTACCCGGTCCGTTGTAGCACGGGTCACGTTGTCAAAACTGGCCAATTACAGTGTCTGCTCTCTCTTGGGGTCTCTACGTCCAGCTGTCCAGCTACCCTGGGAGCTCCGAAGCCCTGACATGGCCAGGCGGGACTTTTCCTTCCTTCCACCAACCTTTAGCTGACGTGCAGCCCTGGGCTGAGCCCCCCAGCCCCATGCAGGCCCCAGGCAAAGATGGGCCAAGAACCTGAGCAAGAACAACGTTCTTGGGGCCAAAGTCCCTAGCGCTGGCTGGTCGCTCTCATCAGCTGCCTGTGCCTGTGCCTAACCCTGGCCTCGTTCTTCCCCTCCAACCAGTGACAATCAGGGTCGTGACTCCGGCCATCTCAGTCCTTTCTTCCGTGTGGTGAGGGTCAGGGATGTGACCTGGGCCGCCCCGTCTCCCTTCCCCTCTGTCCAGTGGGGTGGAGACGATGGTGGGCTTCGCTTGTACCAGGGCTCCCTGCCCCTGCCATCTCCCAAAGCAAACCTCTCTCTCCCCGCCTTCAGTATTTGACCCACATTGTGTAGCGAATGTGACAAGGGCTGTGGGCCAATTTCTGTCCCCGGGACCATCTGTTGTTTGTGAGCAGCGGGCAGTTGTCTCCACCTTCCAGGGCGGACAGCCCCTCGGACTGGCCTGGCCCTGCTCTGGCTGCCTGACTAGCGCCCCCCAGCCCCACCTGCCACTCTGACCCGATCCTGGGCTTGAGCCCATGAGTTCCCATCAGGAGCCGTCTCCAGAATTGGCCCTAATTGTTGGCTACTTGGCAGCTCTTGGGGACACTGAGGAGATGTGAGGGACCTGCACTTGCCTCCTCGTGGCTGGAGAGAGCCCACCTCGTTTGTGGTCCCTGCCTGGGGAGGATCCTGCTCGGGGAGGACACTGCCTGGGAACGACCCTGCCTCGGGAGGACCCTGCCTGGGGAGGACCCTGCTTGGAGAGGACACTGCCTGGGGAGGACCCTGCTGGGGAGGACTGAGGGCAAGTGGGGACAGTCAGGGTGGAGGCCTTTGGGATGACCCAATCTGCAGACTCTGGTGAGGGTGCAGCCCTGTCCAGCCAGCCATCCCACAGGGTGGGCAGGCACCTCCACCCCACCACACCCAGGACCTCATCGGGGGTCCCAACAGACACTTCTCCCTCAAGCCTCGCTCTGTCACTGAAGCTGCTCTGGGGCAGTCCCCCCCTCCCCTTTACAAACTTGTGTCTTTGTCCTGGGAAGAAAGAGTCCTGTGTGCTTGCTAGCAAGAATCAAAGGGGTTTGAAGAATAACTGTTTTCCTAAGTTTTAGCTGACATTCAATTTTAATGACTTTTTAAACAAAGTAACTATTAAACGTGTGCTGTTTTATGGTCTCCTGATGTCTGACAGGTGTTTTTGCCCATGTGGGAAGCAGATGCTAATAGCATTCTCCCTAATAGCTCATAAATACAAGCCCTTGGCATTTCTCTTTGTATGTGGCTCCGCCAATGGCCAATTTGTTCTTCAGAAGTGGCCACGTTGGCCTGTCAATCAGCTCTTGCCGTAGGCGATTTTTGGTGATTAGAAGCCCCTTAGAGAGCGAGAACTCCAAATTAGTTTTAAATAAAAAATAAGAATATTCATGCTGCTGAACATCTAAAGGCAAGAGGTGCACCAGAACCTGCGCGAGCCGGCTGGGGTCCTGGCGGTGCTGGCAGAGGGGGCTGCGTGGCCCAGACCCGTGGGGATGGAGCCCCGGAGCTGGGAGGGACAGACGGGGTGGGGGGGGGTGCAGGTGACCCAGGGTCAGCCCGAGACGCTCAGCCACATGAGGGTGGGCTTGGCGGGCACATTTCATGTCTGTCGGCACCTTTGTGGGGACATGGAAGCTCATCCAGAGGAGGGCGGGGAGAGAAGCCGGTCTCCTTGAGAGACGAACAGATGTCCTCTTTGAAGAAGCCGATGGAGGACACAGCGTCTCGAGTGGGCCGTCATGCCCCCCTCCACTGCGTCCCAAGCTGGCCGCAGGGCCCCCTCTACTGCATCCTGGGTCCAGCCGGTCGGGTCCAGTCCCTGCTGCCACCCTCCTCCACAGGTGAGTCCTGTCTTGCTGCTGTCCCCTCCCGGAGTTGGGGTGGTAACCTGGTGAACCCCTTCCAGGGTCCCTGCTGGGCTCCCCCAGGACCTGGCCCTGTCCGAGGTGCTGACTCCAGGTGTCAATGATGGGGTCCTGCCCAGCTCAGGAAAAAGGCCTGGATGGCTCATGGGGTGGGAACATGGGCTGACCTGGGCTGGGAAGTCCGAGTGGCTTCTCCGGGATGGCATCCTGCAGGGTCTGGTGGGTGTGACGGGAAGAGATGGGGGGCGGGGGAACACTCAGGGCTCTGAGAACAGTGTCCAAAGGCCAGGTGGGTGTGGAGGGCTGTAGGTCAACACCCTGCTGGGCCATTTTGGGGAACTGGTCCAAGCTTGGGCATGCTGACTGTGTGGAAGCCTCTGGAATCTTTCTCACTCCTCTGCTCCCCAGACAGTGTGGGCACTAGGACTGTGGATGGATCCAGGAGTGTAGAGGTGCCTTGGCCAACCCGCTGTGGGGTGGAGTGGGTCCGTCTCTGTCCTCAGACAGTGGGGGCAGGCAGGAGACAGGGGAGTGGGTGGGGGGCAGCAAGCCGAGGGGGCCTGGCACAGCAGGAGGGCGGGCCGAGAGAGGGGGCGTGGGACTGGTGAGGGTGAGGTGGGCACATCTGGGGCCACTGGGAGCTCCTGGACGTAGAGACCCTGCTCGATGACCACCAGCCTGTCTGGGGACAGGATCGTGACCCACAGTGGCCCTGACCATCTCCCCAGAACATGCCCTACAACACCCCCTACCCCAGCCTCTCTGTACCTCTTCCCAGGAATGTCCTCTGACAGCCAGGCAGACCCTCCAGGCTGGGGAGGGCTCAGTTTCCCCTAGCCATCCAGGATCTGTCCCTCCACACTGTGTCCTTCGTGCTGTCTCCTGTTGGCCTGGCCCTGGCTGTGGACCTTCAGTGCTATAGGCAGACGCGGATGGCACCACGGTCATCCCCTGTGCACAGGCATTTGGGGATGGGGTCCTCAGACTGCGTGCAGCCCCAGGGGCTAGGCCCCCTCTGCTGGTGAGTGATGGAGGCTGGTCTGAGGCAGGAGCACCCCAGTCAGTCTGGTGGCTCCTGCAACCGTGCACTCGTGTGCTGCTGGTGGCCTCTTACGGTGGCCCAGGAGAGGGTGAGGCATGGAGAGTGGTCCTCACCAGGACTGAGGACTTGGCCCAACACTGGGGACCTCGGCTTCCCGGGGCCCAGGCTGTAGGACCACAGGCTTTGGGCCAGTTTCTTGGGACTTCTCAGGAGTCTTTATCTCTCGGGGCGCTCACTGGAGCTGGCAGGCTGCTGCCTCCCTCTGCTGGAGAGGAGCTCCAGACTCAGGCTTGAGGCCTTGCCCGGAGGGGGCATGGGGTTCACGGTGACCCACCCTCTCTGAGCCTCAGCATCCTTACCTGGGAAGTGTGGGGCCCAGGGCAGGCATGAGAGAACAGCTTCACCAGGCCGGGCACGTGGGAGGGGCTCAGGGAAGGGCCCACGGGGCAGGCAAACTGCCCTCTGATGTACCTCCTTTCTACACGGGTGAGCCGCTGTTCCTGGGGCAGGAGCAGGGTGCCTGGCACTGCCCTCTCGACCTCTTTGCTCCCTACCTCGGTCATCCTTCTCTCATCCCTGGGAGCCACACTGCTGCCTCAATGGCCTCCCTGCTGTTTCCCAGCCTGGACCCCCTCCCCATTCTCCTGAGCTCAGCCCAACGTCACCTCCTCCAGGAAGCCTTCCTTCATCTCAGACTAAGTTATCCGGTTGCTGTCCATGCCTGTTCTTGCTCATTAATGTGGCCTCAGCAGACAGCCGTGCTGAGCACAAGGGGACCCTTAATCACTGATGACCTCTGATGATCAGGGTTAAGGCCATTACAGCCAGTACCAGCGTCACCTCATCTTGGTAAATTCCCTTTTATGAATTTACCATGTTAACCATTTTTAATTTTGTACAATCATCTCATCACTGTACGGTTCCAGACTTTTCATCACCCCAGAAGGACGCCGCACCCCCCCGCCCCTGCCCTCCGCACCGCCCGCCCCTGCCAACCACCCATCCGTTTCCTGTCCCCCTTGTTTGCCTGCTGTGGGCAGTTCGTGCCAGTGGAATCTCACACCGTGTGGCCTTTTGTGAGTGGCCGCTTTCGCCCCGCGTCACGTTCTCCAGGCCCACGCACGCCGTGCGAGTCAGAACCACGTTTCTCGTGTGGCTGAGTGGCGCACAGTGTCTAGATGGGCCACGTCTGGTCCATCCGTTCACGGGCTGGTGGGCACTTGGGCCGACTCCAGCCTCGGCTGCGCTCTGGTACCCAACAGACTGCTGCCGTGGACGGGCACGTACAGGATCGATTACAGCCCCGTTGTCAATCACGACTGTCTGCTGACTTCACAGATCCCTACGGTTTAGAGGCGGGAACACGGCGAGGCGTCCACCAGGCCCCGAATGGGGTGAACTCCCACTGCTCCACCAGGGAAGAGCCACTCCCACGGGGTCCCCTGTGGTGCTTTGCTGGGGTGGCTGGTGCCCGCATGTGCCACGGCGGCCCAAGTCTCCGGTGGACCCCCCCCCCCCCGCCACACTGTTAAATATTTTAGCAAATAAAAAAATTGTAAGCGCGCGGCCAGATGTCCAAGTTGACAAAGTGCTTAAGGCGTTTGACTGATAAAAAGCCCAAGCCCTTGGTAAATGGGACTGAAAACAAGCCCCGAGGCAAGTGTGTGATATTAAAAACATCCCTGGCTCCTTTGTGCAGGGCTCGGGCGCACAGAGGTTTGGAGGCCAGTGTCCATCTGTCGCCGCCGCGCGTCCTGGCCCTCAACAAAGCCGGATAGGTCTCGGAGCAGCGGCCGCTCTGCAGCGGGCCCGGGCCCATGTGGGACGCTTGTCACAAAGGCAGTGCCATCAATATTCATGGATGGGCCTGCTGGCGGCCCTGAGAGGGCCTGAGCTGGGCCCAGCGGCTGGTGGTTTACAGAGAGGACAGCAGCAGCTGGGGGCAGGCGCTGCCCTGCGGCCTCGGCTCTTGGCTTCAGTTGACAAAGAGTGACTGCTTCCTGGCAAACTCTGCCGCCCGCCTGGGTCTGTGGAAGCATCCAAGGGACAGACAGGGGCCCTCAGAGGTCATAGGCCTCTCCTGGGCAGTGGCCTCACGTGAGGGCAGACTCCCCAGGCTGAGAGGAAGAGAGAGGGGAGGCCCCGGGGGGGGGGGGATGGGAGTGGACGGAGTGGGACTGGAGGCTGGGGGGGGAGGGAGGCTGGGGGGGGAGGGAGGCTGGGATGGGGGATGGGAGGCCCAGGGAGGATAAACCAGTCGAGAACAAAGAGAACAAGTGTCAGAATCAGCGGAAAGCCTGAACTCGTGTTGTAAAAATGCAGGCTCTTGATTTCCGACATGACTCTCCTGGGGTTTCCATGTGTAGGTCTGGAAGGACGGAGGTGGTGACCTTGGGACAGTTGGCTTTGCTGACACAGGTACCCGTCTGTCTGCGATCACAGCGATGGCGGGAACTCGCGTCCACTGCGTCCGCACCCGTACCCCCCAGTCGGCTCCCAGTCCCTGTAGACCTGCGGCTCGGGAGTCAGGAGTGCCTCCCCCTTACAGAGACGGGGCCCACGCTGCCAGCGGGATGGGCTCTGGTCTAGGGCCTGGCCTGGGGGGTCCTTGTTCTGGCTTCCTCGTGCTGTCTTTGGGTGCTCCTGCGCCCATGTCTGAGAGACGCGGCTGCCCACAGTTCCTCCCTGGCAATGGCAAGGGGTCAGTGGGCACAGTTAGCCCCGGGCACTGGGGACCAGGTGAAGGTCCAAATGAATCCTGGGAGCTGATCCCCGTGGGAGAGAAAATGTACCCAGGCTCTTGAGAGCAGGCTGATCTCTCCGGAAGCATTGCGCAAGTTGGTTTCTGGGGACACAGTTCCTCGTGTGCTGCCCAGGGTCCCCAAACGGCTCATTTGTAAGAAGTCTGTCTGCTGAGCCCAAGGGAGGCAGGCACGCACCTGGGAGAGACTCCCATCCCCACCCAGACTGCGACACTGAGGCTCGGCGATCAGCGGGTTGTCCGGGCCTCTGGCTCTGCCCTGTCCGGGTCGCCTGTGCAGTCCTCCCCCGCTTCCAGCCTGGCCACGGCGTGGGGAGAGATGGTTCTGAGGGCATGTTCCAGATCCCGGGATCCGAGCGCTGCACCCCCACCCCATTTCCCAAGTGGAGCACGGGTGTGAGGCTCCAGCAGCCCCTTCAGAATGTTCTAGCACAACCTGTGCCTCACTTCAGAACAACGGAAACTTAATGAAAATGGCACAGAGGAAATTTTATCACTGAGGGTTTTATGTAAGACGCAGAAGGGCCACTCCTGTGATACAGTCATTACTGCGGTTAAACCTATTCCGTTAATTAGCACGGGCATTTATTACTACCAATAAAATATAAGGGGACTGATAGAGCCCAGTGTGTCTGGATGTCCCCCCCCCCCCCGGCCTGCAGTCGCTGGGGCAGGGCATTGGGGGACAGAGGGGCTCGCAGAGACGGCTGGGGGGCCCCATGTGGTCCAGGGTAAGGCGTCCTGCTGAAGTCTGGGAAGTGTGTCCGTGTCTGCTAGACCAGGCGTGATCCGGGCAGTGCGGATGGGCCCAAGGGACAGGTGTGCCCCAGAGGACACAGGTCCCTGTCTGCAAGGACATCAGCAAAGACCCTGGACAGAGGACAGCACCGTGCTCTCAAAAAGATTGATGGGGCGCCTCAGTGGTCAGTCGGTTAAGCGTCCCACTCTTGGTTTCAGCTCAGGTCATGATCTCACGGTTGTTGAGTTCGAGCCCCGCATCGGGCTCTGTGCTGGCGGTGCGGAGCCTGCTTGGGATTCTCTCTCTCCCTCTCCCTCTGCCCCTCCCCCTGCTTGCGCCAGCACATGTGCTCTCTCTCTCTCTCTCAAAATAAATTAACAAAACATTAAAAAAAGAAAAACTTCTCTAAAAAAAGAAAAGAAACAGACTGATAAAGGGGCTACCTCGCCGGTGGCCCCTTCGGACACCCACAGGCACCACAGAGCTTAACTCAGACGAGACGGCCCCGGGCTTGCTGGGAGGACAGTTTTGTTTGGAGGAAGGGATGTCTTTGAGTGGTTTTCTTCCAGTCCCTGGGAGGGACCCATCCTAGTGTGTGGTTCATACTTGGGGCAACCACTGCCACACCCTCCTTTTGTTCCTCTGGAAGAATAAAGTCACACAGAAGACTTGAGGCCCCAGGGGGAAAGTGGAAATCGGCCGGGAGACCCAAGTGGGTGGACTGGGTCGTTTTGTATCCACCAAGGTTAGACCACTTCCCTTCTGTCTGCAATACTTTCCCTGTGGTGGCCGCTGCTGGGTCGGAACCGAGCTCTCCCACAGTTCTGGGCCACGGCTGAGTCAGCAGGGGCTGTACTGCCTCCTGAGGCTCCAGGGGACAATCCCCTTGCCTCCTCCCACCCTGGGGTAGGTGTCCGTCGGGCTTCCCGCCCCCTCTCTGCTGCCTCCCCCTGCAGCTCCCCCTACTCCCTCTGCCTTTGCTGATTTGGATGCAGGTGAGTGCCTTTGGGGTGCAGCCGGGTGATCTAGGAGAGGACAGGTGCCTCTTCTCAAGATCCCTAACTGACTCACACAGTTTGCTCTGCAAGGTGATATTCACAAGGTCCAGGCATCAGGACACGGACGTAACTTGGAGCCACACTCAACCCACGACGGTTAGTCTCCGGGGTTCATAGACAATATCCGTAGTGTGTGAAGACGGCTGGGTATAGAACTGCCACCGGGGCCGCGTCCCCTCTCCCCTCCCCACCGGGCCCTCAGCCTCTTCCCCAGAAGCCCCACCGCGGGCAGCGTCTCGTCTCCCTCCACGAAGATCTGATCCCTGCATACATTTTTCTTCCTTTAACACGGGAATCATAGCCTGTTGTAAACAGCACTTCCTGCCACTCTTCTACTTGGTAAATCTCGGGAACTGTTGGTACCGTGAACGTGACGGTCTCTAGTTCCTGTCTGTGGCCACACAACGTCCCATCCCTCGGTGTCCAGGTTGCATTTAATATGCGTAATGTGCAGAGAAGCAGGTCAAGGTTTCAGATTAGCGCCCATCACAGAACGAGGCCAGCAGCCGTCCATCTGGAACGGGGGCTGGCTCGTCCAGTCCGCGGCTCAGCCCACAGGCCTTGCCCACCGACGTCTGCCGGTCTCCATTTAATGAGTGACTTTGGATTAAAATGGGAGCCAACAACAGGGCGCCGATCTATATTAAATCTCCACAAAATGAAAATTGCAAAGATTTACTTAGGGTCGTTACATGAGGAAATTTAATCATAGCCTCATCCGTAACAGTCCCTTGCCGCTGGACAGATAATTGAGCTGCCACACGGGGGATTATGAATACCTCCTGTTTATGAAGATAGCTCCCTGCTGACGTCTGTGGCCGGGGCACACGGAGGTCCAGCCAGTGGCGAAGCACGCGGCTCCGCTGGGCGCCAGCTGCGGCCACTCGGGTCACACGTGCACGCCCGTCCGTGCATGATGTCAGGGACTTAACCCTGACGACTTTCAACTCACTCGCTTGTTAAAGACGTCTCCGTGTTGCTGTATCTAAGAAGTGCAGTGGGAGGAGTTTGGGACAAGTCTGAGGAGCATCAAACCTCTCACGGCCCATTTTGCAGTTTATGTCCCCAGCACGACTCACGGCTCATTCGCTACAAGCCGTTCTTGTTTCAGACGAGGTTCTCACGGGTTCGGCACAACGGCTCTAGGTTCCGCGTGTCCTGAGCGCGGGCCACCCAGCGGCTCCTTGCCCAAACTCTCAACCCCTCTCACCTGCCACGGGGGCCACCAGCAGCAGCCAGGTGGGCCGCATGAGTTTTAACCCAGAAGACATGTGTCTGGAAAGGCGAAGCGACGTGGGGGACTGGTGGGCTGACTGCCAGAGCGCTTGGTGTTGACGGCCCTGGACGCCGCCTCGCCACGGAGCTGGCCCGGAATCCCAGGCAGGAACGGTCTTGGGAGGTCTCAGCACGCGCCAATCGGGTCTTCCCGTGAAGACTGCTCATTTTGCCCCGGAAAGTCTGTCTCGCGTCACAGAGGCTCACGTGGGGGCTACTTCCGCAAAAACCAAGGTGCGGCAGGCGAGGCGCTGAGATTTATGGAAACGTCTCTCACGGTTTGCCAGAAGCCTCTTGGGCTGATGATTACCATCCCGCTTTACAGACAGTAAGACTGAGGCCCGGAGGGGGACCTCGGTGAACCTCAGATGCACCATGCCGAGTGAAAGATGTTTCGGAAAAGGCTAGGCTACCTTGTGTGCTGGCGGTCGTGGGGCTAGGCCAGCGCGAGAAGGTGATGGCGGGATTCTCTGTCTCGATCCTGGGGGTGGTGTCTACATGGCACATGTCTCCCATATTCGTGGAACCGTGTGTTTAAGCCGGCACATTTTGCTGGATGTAAATCATATCTTCAGAAGCCCGACTTGAGAAAAATCAAATTAGAGATGATAGCAGAGTTCTGGAATAGACGGTATAGTGGTTGCACAGCACTGGGAATGTATCTGAGGCTGCTGAACTATGCAGTCCAAAATGGTTAAAACGTCGGTTTACGTAACAAAAAGCCACAATACAAAGAAAGAGGACACAGTCACGCTGTGAAAGAATGAACGGCCCCCTCACAGGCCACCCCCGCCCCCCTCCGCCTGCGGGGGACCAGGGACCTCTAGACGGCGCTGGCACAGGGCAGCGCCCTGCTGACCCGTCAGGCCAGAGGAACGGCCGTGGGGAGGCCCCGCGAGGGCCCAGAGAGCGCGAAGCCCCCAGAGCAGATCCGCACCTGGCGCTCGGGACGGCTTCGGGCTCCGTCTTCGCCCTCCCTCGCCCGCCTGTCCCGCCGCTGTGTCCGGAGCGGCTGAGGGCGCGGGGCGCACACCTGTCGGTGCCTGCAGGGGCCTCTGACCTTGTTTGCCCGTTTGTCGCTATTTTGGAAACATCCTTGGTTCACTTAGGTGGTGGGCGGAGAGGAGAAGGGGAGTAGCCGAGAGCTGAGCGCCCCTTAAACAGCATACTTAGCGGCTCTGCGGCTGTAATGAGGCTGCTTAATGAAGTCAGTATCCTTGAAAGTCCGTCCATGTCCCTCATCTGTCAGCACGGCCACTTCCCGACACGGTATTAATTAACCACCACGTCCCCTGCAGTGCCGGAGGGGGAGGCCCGTCGTGATAACGAACAGGTTTAGGGGAGGCATGGCTCCTCAAAATTACTTTTTAAACCGACCCTATTAAGCAAGAAATTAGAGCAAAATCATCCCGACGACGTGCTCATTAGATGCCGATTCCTGTCTGCTCCCTGTTCCTACAGCTTCGCTGAGCCGCCGCTGGCTGCCCTCCCTCTCTGGCCAGCTCCTGCGCCTTCTGGAGACGTCTCTCCCTCGGGGCCCGCCCCCCCATCACCTCCCCTAAAATCCGGATGGGCTATGTGTTGAGTGGAGACGCTCTGGTGCTGGGCCGGCCAGCTGGGTGCAGGCATCTTGGGAGAAGCAGGCCTACAGAAAGTGGCCGTAGCTCGGGGAACGGCCCTCCCCCGTCTCAGCCCCCCCCTCCCCTGCAGAGTCACTCCTGTGAGCACTTTCGGCCACTCCTGCTCCCTGAAGCTCTTGCTGCGAGATTGTCCCTCAGACCAAACAGAAACCACTGTCCCTTGGGTCCTGCCTGTTGTCTGCGTAGAGTGGCCTCGCCCCCCCCCCTTCGGAGCAGCCACGGGGGCAGCAGTGGGGCCCCCACCCTCAGCAGACACTGTGTGCTCCAGGCCACGGTCTCCATGGCATACGGCGGGGGGTTCAGGGCGTCCCGCAGGAGGCGTGCGAGCGGAGAGGAGGGCCCTCTGCCCGGTTTTATTCATGCTGTTTCTGTGCTCTTCCGTTTGAGGACCTAACCCCTGGGTGACCAGCACACAGTTTGAAAATGGAAGGCCTGTGTCTTGGGAAAACCCCCGTCCGGATAAGCAGGCAAGGGGGTCACCCTGCTAGCCTCGGTCAAGCACACTGGAGGCCAGGCTGTCTAGAGAGTGGGAGGGGGTTTCGAGGGCCGTTTCCGGCGAGGTGGGGCGTCGGGAGGAGCGAGCCGTGAGGGGGCTCCCGGTGGGACAGGTATTTTCTGTTCTGACCGCAGCCGAGGACCGAGGGATCCGCGTGGCGAGGGAAACTGTATGTAGTGCGACGGACACGCACACACGAGTTCAGGACACTCGTGAGCACAGACGATAATGGCGGCCCCGGCCTGTTACCACCCATTGTCCCACTGGGCTCCGGGCTCCAGGCTGATGGCGGCCTGTCAGCTGCCTTCTGGATCAGCCTTTACTTCCCGGACCTGCTGGGCTCCCCCTAAGACAGGTGCCGCACCGAGAGGTATGGCCAGGAGTATTTTGCATGTGGAGTATTTTAAGGAGTATGTGTGCTGCTCAGGGGAGCAGGGCCAGAGGGAGGGAGAGAGGTCGAAGTGCTTCTTTTTCCCTGAAGAAGCTACGGGAGAGAGTGAGCGAGAGACGGACGGACGGAATGAGCTAGGGTGGGCACACCGGGAAGGGGCTCCGGGGGCACGTCCCACTCCCTGGACACAGGCGTTTCTGGAAACAGCCCTTGCACATTCTGGGGCGAAGCGCTCACCCCGTCTGGTACCCCAATGTCACGGAGGTGGAGAAAGAGTGGACGGGAGGCTCTGGAGGGGCCCGGTCATTCTGAATGTCGCTGCCAAACCCACAGCCCGTAGGAGGGAACCCAGTGTAGGTGGATGGCAGTTCTCTGTAGTTAAGAGGCTTTGGATTCTTCTGGAAACCCAGATTCCTGAATACGAAACACACACCTTCGCACTGGTGTGTGCTGTTTGAAATGCAGGTGCGGCCTGCGCAGATCTCCGGATCCTCTGGGAGTGAGGAAGGCCGCTGGCAGCCAGGCTCGTCCAGCCTAACGGGGCGGGTTAGTGATACGCTCAGGAGATGAACGGATCTGTACACCGAAATCATCTTGTTCGGGCGTTTTCTCCACCAGCGGTCTGGTTGCCACGGGCCTGTTGGCATCAGCTGACTCAGATGGGGGGTTTCTGGGTCCCAGTGACCAACGATCGCGGGCGTAGCCCTCCTCGGTGACGAGCTGCTCCCTTGCCGGTTTGCTTTCAGCAGACGGCATCCGGGCTGCTTTACCCGAAACCCTCCGAGGGCCTCGGCAGAGGACGCCTGGGTTCTATCTGCACCGTGATGACCTGGCGGGTCGGGTCCCTCGAGCCCCGCCTGGCCGGCTCTGGAACCCTCTGGGCAGAGGAGGGCTTCTGCCCCGGGTGTTCGCTGAGGCGGTAAAAGAATGCATGAGACTTAGAGATGGTTCCCCGGGATTCTGTGACTTCCGTGCCTCTGTGGTCAAAGCAGGGAGGTGCAGGGAGGGCCGAGGACACACGGCTCCAGGCTCAGAGCCAGCCGGCTGCAGAGTGAAATGCGTCCTGTCAGATGCCTTGTGGCCATGAGCGAGTGTTGCGGGTCCCATTTGTGCCTTGGGTTTGTGGCCAATTCCCAGACTGGCTGTGGCCTCATTAGCACAAGTGCTGTCCCCACAGAGCCGGTAGGTTGGCTCCTGTCAGGCCGAATCAGGGCTCCCAGGAGCACAACTGGCGGTGGGCTCATCGCTTTAGACAAAATGGGGCTTGGGGGCGAAACCAGGCTGGCTGGGAAGGCCCTCCGTGTCTAACGCACAGGCGAGCCGCTCCTAAGAAACCCTCCAGCTAGGATCCTGCTCCTGTCCCAGGTGGCACCACCGACCAACCCCCCTGCCCCCCCTCCCCGCGTCAGGCTGGCACCCTGTGGGGCGGGCACCCCGGGAGGGGCCTGAGTGTTCGGGGCTCAGGGACCACCGGCCGGGCCCGTGCACAGCTCTGGTTCGCATTCTGATGGAAATGCAGGCTGCAGCGGTCATTGGAGCCAGACAGCCTCCTCCCTCTGTGTCCTGACCAGGCCACAGCCGGGGGATCCCACAGCCAACCGCAGAACAGGAGCGTGGAAACGTCGGTTTACTCAGACACCCCCCTCCGCGTGTGCCTCTCACGAGCGCCGCCCCTCCGCCCCGACTTTGAAAATAATCCGGCTTCCTACTCACAGAGCCTCGCTTACAAACAGCGTTCATTCCTTCACATCACTGCATACGCCTCGGGCACTTCAGACTGGGGAGAACCTGCATAAATCATTGTGTAAATCAGGGGTAACACTGACATCCAAGGTAATGTTGCTAACTCTTGGAGCCGTTCTGGATTTATGGTAACGTGGGTCTTGCCCCTTTGGGGTTAAATCTGCAAATGTGTACTAATTTTCCAGTTTGATGGAAAGACTTTTGTTGGGGTACGGAACATAACGTGCAGGGTTATGATCCAAAGAGGTAATTAATTGTTGGAGAAATGATTTAATACATTGTAAATCCCTCTATTTCCATCCCTTACGATGGGATGCCAAGAGCGATTAAAGACTCGGGCCGTATCACAGGCACATCCACATGATAAACTGCTGTAATCGCTCTCTGCTGGGTTGGCCGGGGCTCCACAGCCTATGCTGGGGAGCTGCAGTCAGACTTCGCAGACGCCCGCGGGGGAGGCTGGGTAACAGTCCGTGCGTCTCACACATTCTTTTAGGAGAACAGCACTTGTCCTGTAGGAGGAGGCGCCCGTCGTTGAATGGTGCTGCCAACCTGCAGGGGAAAGAGACACGCGTACTTGGCGAAGCGCGTGTCTGCACGGACGCACATCTGCTTGCTTGTAGGGCAGAACAAAGTTCCCCGACGAATCCAGCGACATCTGCATGGGGGAAGAGAAAATCCCACCTTTGGGACGAAATCAACAAAATGAAACCGTCGGAAGCCGCCGCGCCTCATGCAGGAGGGCTGCGGATGACCTCGGGCGGGCGGGATGGCCCGTGCGCCCCGTGCCCCAGGCCCCCGGGGGCAGAGCTAGGGTAGGGTGGGGTTCTGCTCCCGCAGTTCCGATGCCATTACCTGTTACTGAAAAGCAGGGATGCGGTTTCAGGTAAGCGAATTTCCTAACCGGAGGAAAACAAAGATCCCTGGGTGTCAAATATCCCGGGCCCTCCGGGAACAGAACGTACTGGGACCACGGAGGCTCACCAAGTAGGTAGAAACATTCTCATCAAAATACCCAAACGAGAGGGAGAGATATATCGGCCGTCGGTTGTTTTAAAGAAAGGAAGGAAGAGGAGACTGTGTCTGTCCTGGGATGCTCAATCATTAGCTTAACCATAAGGGCCCCCCACTTTTGTTTTCTGACCCATGCGCCCTCTTTTTCCACTTGGCAAGCTGGGGGTGCCACGGGGCAAGCAGGCGTGTTAGCACCCGCATCGGCCACGGATGTGCCGGTCAGTGAATGCAGACAGGGTGCAGGACCTCAGCCAGGCAACTCGCCTCTCCCGACCCCAGCAAGGGACCCCTGTGGAGCCCCTGGACTTGGGGAAGCCTGCCCCAGGGCGCCACGAGCGGGCTCCGCGGGCTCACAACTGAGTTAGAATGAACCTGGGTCTTCGAGTGGCACAGCGTGGCAGAGCCCTCCAGCTGTGTGGTTAGCAGAGGAAGAAGGCAGTGTTGGCTTCAGGATGCCCCCCTCCCCTGGAGTGTCACCATGCTGGCTCCCCAGGCTTGGAGGTGGGTGCGCGATGCTGGGAACCGGTGACGCCGTAGATGTGCTGCCCCATTTCGCGGTAGAAAGCTGACAACGTCTTTCCTTGCCACCTGCCCCTAGACTTGGTGAGCCAGACTGAGGAGTCACAAGGCGTCTCCTCTTTGTTGAGCTCTGGAATTTACTCCTCGAACCAGTGGGCACTTCCTGTTTATTATGAGGGTGAAGGAAACAAAGGCGCCTCATATGCTTTGCATCCGTACAATTGAGCCACGTGTGGCCACTGAGTACTCGAAACGAGGCTGGTCTGAATTCAGACACACTGGATTTTGGAGACTTAGTACAAAAAAGAAGGAGCATGAAATACCCCCCTAATAATTTAAAAACACTGATTTCACATTGAAATGATACTGTTTTGCATACACTGGGGCACGGAAAAGTCATTAGAGTTAATTTCATCTATTCGCTCTTTTTAGGTGGCCACTAGAAAAGCTACAGTTTCCCGCATGGCCGGTTCTGAGCGGGGCAGCTGGGGTTTAAAGGGACACTCCCTCGCCCCACATCACAGCATGTACCTCTCCCCTCACCCTGAGGCGGATCTAAGCGTGAGCCTCTGGGAAAAAGGCTGCTTCCTATTTCAGTCCTCCCCAGGGCTGAGGAAGTGACCGCGCTGGTGGTCAGGTCACGAAACCTCTGGGAGGTCACCCGCAGTGACTCCCCGTGGGGACGCGGCCCTTGGGAGAAGACAGCCAGAGCCCCCGCCCACGTTTCCAGAGGGTGGTGGGCTGGCCAACGGGCAGAGACCCTGGGGCCCCGTATGTGGGGCACATGGGCCGTGCTGGGAGTTCTTCCAGTGTCCAGGCTGTCTTAGAGCGGGGAGGTCTGGGGCGCTCAGTCACCTGAGCGTCGGACTTCGGCTCAGGTCGTGATCTCACGGTCCATGGGTTCGAGCCCCGCGTCGGGCTCTGTGCTGACAGCTCGGAGCCTGGAGCCTGGTTCCGATTCTGTGTCTCCTGCTCTCTCTGACCCTCCCCTGCTCTCTCTCTCTCTCTCTCTCAAAAATAAATAAACATTAAAAAAAAAAAGAAAGGGGGTATGAAATGACATGCATGTGATACACCAAGTTGCTTCATCAGCGTTGCTGAGAATTCAGCCTAATTTTGCTCTGAAAAATGACTCCACTCCACCCCAGTGAGAGGCAGGCTGACGTTTTCCAGAAGAGTAGATACACCGCTTTTGCATCTAAAAGAACCCATTTAATTTAATTTTTTTGGAAACCAAGTAATTGGAAGAACTCGTTACTGAAATGGTCCTTTTAAAAAATTGTTTTTCATCCAAGATGGGGCAGAGAGGTTTTTTTTCCCCTCACCTTCTCCTCAGTATGTCATATATTCGCTGAGTGACGGCTTACAGATGGCTGTCTGCATCTCAGGGACTTTTTAGACTCTGTGATTTAGAAGCATGTGGCCCAGGTTGACACAAATATCTGAAAGTTGAAATTGAGTTCAGTCACAAATGAACATATTTAATTTGATATTAAAATTTAATCATATTTAAAACAAAATCTTGAAATCAAATACTTTATTCTGAATAGAAATGTCCTAAACGTGTCTGGTTTTAACCAGAATCAGCAACTCTGTTTCAGATTAGGGTAAGGGATTTATAGAGTCGATTTACCATCGACTTGAAATGACCCTGCGGGTGAGTGGCTCGCACTGGTCCTGTCCTGCCCTCCTTCCCTAAAAGGGATTTGAAACATAGTTCCTAAGACTCCCCTTTTTGAATGTGCAAAACTGACAAAGTTGTGGGTCCGGGAGAAGAAAAGACAGTGAAGAAATAAATATGGAAATTAGCAAAAACCAGTATTAAGCGTATGTCTTTATGGATAAGGCTTAATCGCACACTTCATTTTGCAAATACAAAAGGGCCTTTTGAAATGTATTAATTAAAGTTAAATGCTTTAGACAGGCGGCTTTGTAGGGCCCCCGTCCTCACCTCATTAGCATAGCATTAAGGACAGCCAAGGAAATTGGGTTAATAAAGCTGGATGTTGCAGCAGAGCGGCTGGGGTGAACTGGGAGCCGACAGCCGGACTGCAGGGTGGCTGGCGGGCTGCGGGTGCGGGGACCCCTGTAGTGGCAGAATTCCGCCCCGTGCCCCTGACATCCCGGAGACAGACCCCCCACACCTTTCCACAGGTCAGGTAGCCCCCGGCACCAGCTTACTCACCCATGCCCCGGCCTCCTCCCCTGGAAACGCGTGGGGGTTGGTGCGGAGGGGGCTTTGCGGGTCCCCGGAGCTAGACCAGGCCCTTCCCTGACACCCCAGGCCAAGTGCGGTCGTGGGCACCGAGGACCGTCCTCCACGCGGCTGCCTGTAAGCGGAGGGCGCCCCGCGGTCTCCATCCAACTCCACGCGGGCTGCACCCCGGCGGGGACGAGCTGGCGTCAGCGGCGGTGGCCGGGGAGCCCAGGGGGCTGTTTGGGGGCACAAATCCCGCAGACTTGGAGACAGCCGGTGTCGGCTCACCTCTAGAGGTGCGCGCCTTTAGGCAGGCGGGGAACTAAACGTAACACACTGGGACTCGAGGGGGCCCCGAAGCTGCCGGCCCGGGGTCTTCTTAGGGCAGCTCCTTCCAAACGCCAGTTGGGGCTGGGTCGGGGCGCGACGGGGTCGCGGAGCCTCAGAGACCCGAGGTACCCGGCGCAGGCGCCACGCGGCCTCGGGAACACGCCCACCAGGAGCGGGCCCCGCAGTCCGCAGTCCGGCGGGAGCAGACGACTTGGGCGGAGGACGCGCCCCGGCGGGGCTAAGCTCTGTCCCCGCGCTCGGTGAGAACCGGGCTGGCGCCCAGCAGGCCCGCTCCCCCGGGGTCACGCCGCCGGTCCCCGCTCCAGCTGTAGTCCTGGTTTTCTCTTCAGGGTGCGTGGCGATGCCCGCCCAAGCAGGGCAGGTCCGCCGTCCCGTCCCGGGCTTGGAGCCGGAAGTCAGGAGATTGCCCGGGGCGCGCACCGAGGGCTCGGGGGCGCGGATTCCCGTGTTCCGCTCTCCACCGCGCCCAGACGTGCTCTGAGCTCGCGGCCCTACACGGTTCCGCGCGCACAGGCTGGAAGCGACTTCGGGCGCCTTCTCCCGGTGGGTGGGGCCGGTCGGGGCAGGGTGACACGGTCGCGGGGTGGGGGGGTGGCAAGGTAAAATGTGAGACGCGTGCGGGAGTGGGGGCGGCTCGGGGCCCTCACGGCTTCTCGTTACAGTGTTTGCAAAGCGCCGAGGGCGTCCCGGAGAAGGCGGTGCACTTGTCCGGGCAGGGCAGCGGGGCGCCCGCAGAGAAGGGATACACAGCGGCCTGGCCGAAGGGCGTCAGGGGCGCGGCGGCCACGGGGCCCGCCAGGCCCTGGCCCTGGTTGAGGTAGGCCACGAGGCGCCGCATCTCGTCCAGGGCCTGCGCCTGCATGAGGATGTAGTTCTTGGCGAGCAGCAGCGTGGCGATCTTGGAGAGCTTGCGCACCGACGGGCTGTGCGCGTAGGGGATGACGGCGCGCAGCCCGTCCAGAGCGTCGTTCAGGTCGTGCATCCGCCGCCGCTCGCGCGCGTTGATGCTCAGCCGCAGCGAGCGCTGCTCCCGAGGCCGCCGCCGCCCGTCCCCCGCGCCCCCGGGCCCCCGCCGCCGCCGCCGCCGCCGCTGCTCGAAGGCGTCGTCGTCGTGGCTCTGCTCGCCGCTGCTCTCGGCCGCCGCCGGGGCGTGGGGCGCGGGCGCCGCGGGGAGGTCGCCGCCCGGGCCCGGCGCGCCGTAGCCGCGGGCCGCCTCGGGCCCCCGCGCCGCCCCGTAGGCCAGGCCGGCCGTGGCCGCCGCGTAGCCGTGGCTCAGCGCCAGGTACGCGTCCCCCGACAGCGACTTGAGCTCGGCCATGGCCGCGCGGCCGGTGCAGCTCCGGGCTCGCGCGTCGCTCCGGCTGTCGGCGGCGGTCGGTGGGTCGGTCCCGGAGCCTCTCCGGCCGCCCGGGCCCCGCCTCCTGGGCGCCTCCTCTCTCCGTCCTCCTCGTCCTTCCTCCTCGCTCCCTCCTGCCCTCCTCCTCCCCCACCCCTCGCCGCCGCGTGCAGGGCCGGGCGGGGCGGGCTGGAGCTCCCACGCGCTCGGCTCCCGTTTTAAGGTGCGGAGGCGGCTGCTGGGACTTCGCGGCCATCCAATCAGAGGGGACTTGGTGACCGCCTGGCTCCACCGGCGGCGCCTACCGACGGCCGGGGCGGGGACCGCTGGATGCAGGGAGCTGGAGGTCTGCGTGGAGATGGGCTGGCGGCGCGGCTTTACCTGCATCTCCGCGTCTCCGGCCGATTCCTGCCTCCCCGGGGGCTGCCGCCGCACGACGCCCGCGTCTGACGCGGGCACCTGCCTCAGCCGGTCTTGTCCCCGGTTCTTCTGGCAGAAGCCGGCTCCGGCGTCGCGCAGGGGTCGGAGCGGGGAGCGCGCAGCACAGCCCCGGACACCTGCCCCCCCCCCCCCAGCCGGAGCAGGTGCGGAGCCCTGGCCTGGGGCCTCCCACGGGGTCTTGGGCGTGCAGCCCGGGTAGGTGCCCCACGGAGCCCACGTACAGCCGCGTAGCCGAGTTTGCGCACCGCTCACTCCGGCTGCCCGCCCTGTGGCGCCATCGGGAAGTCCCTGGGCCTGTGGTCCCCTGGCACTTTCCCCGGATGAGTGCCTCCCTTTCCACACTCCCCCAAGTCATAGTGGCTTAAAGCAGGGATTGGACTTTGAGGACAAAACTTGCTTAGGATCAACGTCTTGTTTCAATTTTCTGGTAATTCAGGTGTGAGGGTTTCTCACACTTGTCCAGGGGCAGAGAGGTCTTCTCATTTGTCCTTGTCAGGGTGTGACCTCCGTGGTGGAGTTGGGGAGGGTGGCCAGTGAGACACTGGGGGTGGGGGTGGGAGGAGTCGTAATTCTGGCCCGTGTCTCAGCCAACACTCCCCACCCCGGGGACACTAGGGTGGCATCCCCAGGTGGGCGCCCGACCCGATCTTTGCCTGGGGGCCCGGGGTGGGAGGGGGTGCTGCGATGTATGAGGTCCTATTCTGCAATTCTCCCAGAGCCTGCAGGGGGGTGGGGGCTGTGCTGGTCACTGGGCTCAGCTTCCTCCGTGTGAGGGGTGGGCCGAGCTGGGAGCCCCACCAGGAAAAGTTCTGGAGGCTGAGGGGAGGCTTTGGGAACTAGTGCCAGAGCTCTCGGAAGGTCTGAGACGATGGGAGTAACCATGGAGTTTCTAACACAGGTTGGAAAAGCCCAGAACGGCTCAGATGGGGCAGGGGAAGGAGCTGAGGGCGCCATGGTTCCTTCCTCAAACCCTGGGTCCCTGTTTGCAGGGTGTGCTGAGGGAATGATATCCGCGCATGGCCAGCGCACCACCAGCTAACTTTCCTCCGCGTTCTTGGACGGAAAACCACCCAGGCGTTGCGTGCACACTGGCTTCTGGGGCTTTCCCTGGAGTCTCCGGGCTGCTGCCGCCTCTCGGATCCGGCCCCAGTGGATGGAGGTCCTGCCGGCCTCAGCACCCAGCTTTTTGGTTCTTCCAGTGAGGGGTGGAGGCCAGGACCCCAGACTTTCTCTGGGTGGGAAGCTGCCTGGAGGCCCGGGAGCTGGTGGGAAGGCTTGCTTCTGGCTCAGCCCAGAGACAAGTGTCACCCTGGCCTCCACACGAGACCTTGGCAAGGTGGCTTAGTGTCTCTGCTCTCCAGGTTCCTTCAAGGAGAGAGTAACAGAAATGGTGCGTGTGGTGTTGAGTCCTCAGGGAGGTGAGTAGGTGCCGTGGAGTGAATGGCTCAGAGCCATTTGCTGTCTGGAAGGTTCTGGAAATCCAGCAATGACTGGGATCCTGGCTCTCAAGGGCTTCTGTGCTCTGTGCTGGTGTTTGAGGGCAGGAACCTAGGGGTAGGCCATCGTGGAAAACCTCAGGGCGTCCTTGCTCCGGGCCCCGCATGGAAATGAATGGAGAGGAGCTACACACAGGCTGAGGCACCTGCCTGTGCTGGGGCCTCGTGGTCGCCCTCGCTGTGCGTTCAGGAGGGCAGGTCTCCCCCACAGCATCTCCGGGCCCAGAGCGAAGGTGGGCCCTGTCTTTGGCAAGGACGAGAAGGGTCAGGGTGAGGCCTTTCTGAGAGGGGCCTGGGCCGAGGTCAGTCACAGGCCAGCTCTGAGGACAGCCTTGTGTGGACAGGCAGCCATGGTGTTCAGGCCGTGGTCTGAAGGGTGAGTGGCTGTTAATTAGACCAGAGGGCTGGGGGTGGGGGCATCCGGGCTGTCAGAAGGAGTGTGGCGTGTTAGAGGACAGCGGCAGCCATTGTGCTCAGGGAAGTGTTCTCTACAGGCCACTGTGCTCTGGGGGCTGGGGACACTTCCTCCTGGAGGTCCTTCCAGGCCTGGCAGAGCTGCAGGGGAGAGGGGGTGACAGGGGACACAGAGAGGCGGGCCAAGTCCACAGGGGCCCTGAGGAAAAGTGCATCAGACGATGTCCTGCCTCTGGGGCTCAGGACCGACTGGAGGTGATGGGGTTGAGGGGACGGTATGCTACGGACCCAGTGGGGGCATTTGAATCACCGAGGGGTGTGTCAGCAGAACGCCGTGGTGACCGACATAGTAACTGTGCAGGTACGGTGAGGTTGGCTTTCCAGTCATGGCCTGGATCTCTCTCTCTCTCTCTCTCTCTCTTGATATACAGACACATAGAGATAGAGGTAGAGACAGACAGGCAACGGAATATTATTCAGCCACCAAGAAGAATGGAATCTTGCCATTTGCCACGACGTGGATGGATCTGGAAATACGCTTGGGCAAATTAAGTCAAAAACAAAGACCCTATGATTTTACTCACACGCGGAATCTAAGAAACAAACAAGAGAAGGGAAAAGAAAGAGCGAGAGACAAGCCCAGAAACAGACTCCTCAGTGCCAAGAACACCCACGGCCACCAGAGGGGGGGACGGGGGGCGGGGCTTAAGGGGAGCACTTGGGATTGTGATGAGCATCGCGTGATTAAAATAACTTAAAAAAACGGAAATAAAAGATTTAACCTTAAAAAAAAAAAAAAAAGCCTGGAGCAGAGTCCCAGCCACGGCTGCAGGTCGGCGTCACCCGGGAGGTTTGGTTAAAGCCGGCGTCCGCGTCGCAGCCGGGGACGGGCACCCTGGTCTGTGGTGGGCATGGAAGTTGGGATGTCTAAACTTCAGGCCACGGCCATTTTCTAAATGGCCCCGTAACCAAGCACCTTCAACGGCTGGGAGAAGGACTGGAGGCAGGGATGGGCCCACATCTGGAGCCCAGGACCCTAAAACAGCCTTCGTGGGGGGCCCACCCCCCACAGACGGAAAAGCAGCTTCGAATCCCGGCCAGGCGCCCGGAGAGGCACCGTTTTTTGGTCAGACGCCGCCACCTGCTGGCCGCCCAGGAGATTGCGCCCCACCCGCTGGGCTCTGGGGCTCCTCGGAGTTCAGGGCCAGGTGGAGGCCTGCTCTCCCGCCCTCTGGGCACCAGCTCACCGGCCGCAGGAGGCTGCTTCCCAGGTTCCTGTTGTCTGTCATGCTGGTCACTGGGTTCACGGTCCCGGGGTTTGGTGGCTCGAGGCTGGCCCTGGTGTATACAGCCTGATGAAGCACATCTGTCCCGTGGCCCAGGTCTCCCCAGCTCTGGGCCCTTCACCCTTGCAGGCAGGGGCAGCATGGGGTGAGGTAGGGCTGCACGGACTCCACCGCTTACGGGTAGCTCCGCAGCCTCCCTGGGCCCGTCTCCGCATCAGTAAAGTGGGACTGTGTTTGTAACTGAAGGCTGTTCTGAACAGTGGTTCCTCCGCCCTCCGGGTAGCCACTCTGGGTCACGCAGGCACGGTCCCTGCATGCGGCCGGCCCTTCTGCCGCAGCCAGGCGGGGACAGTCGGATGCCACAGCCCCCAGTGGATGGCGCCGGCTGCCCCTGCATCTGTACTTGTTGGGTCTTGGGGAAGGGGGGCCGGTGGGGCAGGTGGGGGCCTGCGTGGAACACAGTCACCTGGGGGGCCAGGCAGGCAGGCTGGGGCAGGGGAGCAGCAGGGAACACGGCGCTGGGGTCCCCAGAGCTCGCTGCTGCATGGCCTCGGGCAAGCCACACTTCCTCATCTGCGAATGGAGGGGCGTCGAGACAGGACAAGGAGAGGCCGTGGACACACCGCGTGGACCTTCTGGGGGATTCCCAGCCTCAGGGGCGGAAGAATCCACCTCAGTGTTGGGGATGAGCCCTGCGCGGTAGGGTTCCCGTCTCCTAGCGCAGAGCATCCTTCTCATTCCTACACCACCCGTGACGTTTCAACCGTTTCTTGTCAAACACCACTAACGAACAGGAGGCCACGGTGGCCGGTGTGGGGACGTGGGGCGTTCACGCACAGACGTTCTCTGAAAGGTGCCTAACACGCATTTATTTCAAACCTCTGAATGCTTTTACTGATTTTCTTGCACATCTCTGCACCCGCTTTCCGGTTGTGCTTCGTTTCTGTGATATCGCTCTAGTGCGGGAGGCCAAACGACGTTGCAACTCTTTGCGGTTTTGCGTGGATGGTTCCCCGGGGACAAGGTCCCTAGGGGCAGCCAGGACCACCTCCGGCTCGCCCAGCAGGGAGGAGGCCGGGTGGTTCCTCTGGGATTTCAGGCGGGACTCTGCCCCCCGCCCCCGTTGTCTTTCCGGGTCTCTGGTGATGGAGGAGAGGGCTGCTTAGCTCATCTTAGGGTGACACGTGTCTCTGTGTACCCCTTACCACGTGCCTCTAGGCAGTGCTTAGTGCACGCCCTCAAAGCCCCTAGAGCCTGTGCCACAGTGCCCAGGGTGGTGGTCGGCATCTGACCCACCTCTGCCCTGTGTCACCACACTCTTCTTGGGGCAGGTGGACGGACTGGTCCTGGTCTGCTTACAAGAAGCTGTTTTTTAAAAAATGTTTGTTTATTTAGAGAGCAAGTGCGAGAGGGGAAGGGGCAGAGAGGGAGGGAGAGAGAGAGAATTCCAAGCGGGCTCTGCACTGCCAGTGCTCGATCCCATGGGGATCCCATCGGGCTCGGTCCCATGAACTGTGAGGTCATGACCTGGGCCGAAATCGAGAGTGGGACCCTCAACCGACTGAGCCGCCCAGGCGCCCCCAAGAAGCTGTTTTTGGTCTAGGTGTTGTTAGAAGCTTCGCAGAACTACAACCTTTCACATTTTTACGGCACTGGGCGATTTTCAAAGGATTCCCCCCTCTCCCCTCCGAGCAGGCACTGAGCCAGGCCCGTCCAGGCTGATGAGAGAGGCTTCACTGAGGTGTAATTCACATACGACACAGATCGCCCGTTGAAAGTGCACATTTCAGAGGTTCTCAGTATGTCCACGGTGTTATGCATCCCTCACCACCTCACAATCTATTTTAAGACACTTTTATCACACCAAAACAGACACCCCGTATTCACCCACCCGCTCTCCATTCCTCCCCTCCCCCAGCCCCTGGCAACCACCTGTCTCCTTTCTGTCTGTGTCTGTGCCTCTTCTGGACATTTCGTGTGACTGCAATCATGCCTCGTGGGCTTCGCTCACTGAGCGTGCTATTTCCAGGCTGCCACGCCGTACGAGAGGAGGTTTTAATGCGATGTGGCCTCGTGATGAGGCACATATAAGACAGTTCCCGGCCGCCTCCCGAATGTTGCTCACGACTCCCAAGTCCTGTCCCTCCAGCTGGACCTTCGGATCCCCCGCAGAGGGGGCACCTGCCGGGTATTCGGGAAGGATGCCGTGGAGACAGGTGCAGCATGCATCAGCATGAATTTATCTCCTCAAACTGTCTCCTTGGTTCGTGGCCCAGCCGCTGACCTAGAGCAACACACAGAGAACAAGTCGGTGTACCGGCTCGGGCAGGGTTTCCGTGCAGGCTCACCCTCGCCACTCTGCTCCCTCTTCTCCATCACCAGGTTCCTGGCTGGTCCGATCTCTTTCCACCCACAATGCCCAGCAGCTGTCACTCACCTGCGGCAGAGTCCCTGCCACTTGGGGGTGCTCTAGGCCGTTCCCACCTGCGCGACCCCGTGCCGAGCCCCACCCCACGGTGCCCCCAGCACTGGTGCCAGTGATGTGTGATGTGGGGTGTTCCTGGTTTCAGCGCCTTGGCTTTAGACGTCTGCCCGCTTGGAATGCCCCTGCCCATCCCATCGGGCTGAATGTACCTCCTCCTCCAGGAAGCCTTCCTGACACCCTCCCCCCAGCCCCCAGCTGGACAAGGTGTCCATTTTTCGTGCTTCATTAGGAGCGGTGAGCTTCGCCAAGAGACTCTGGACAATCAAGGCTCGGCATTTCCCTCTGAGAACACAGTCTGCACCCCTGACATTTAGATATGGAGCCTTTACAATTTCTTTGAAGTGGGGCACCCGGGTGGCTCAGTCAGTTAAGCGTCCGACTTCAGCTCAGATAATGATCTCACGGTCCATGGGTTCGAGCCCCGCGTTGGGCTCTGTGCTGATAGCTCGGAGCCTGGAGCCCTGCTTCGGATTCTGTGTCTCCCTCTCCTCTGCCCCTCCCCTGCTCATGCTCTGTCTTTCAAAAATAAACATTAACAAAATAGTTAAATTTCTTTGAAGCAATACCAGATTTCTTCATAGGAAAGCAGCTTTAAAGTTTGTAACTACTACTTAGATATATGAATACCTTTTTGGTTTTCCTTTCTTGTCGATTTCTAATTTTATTCCATTATAGTCATTGAACGTAGCTCATGCATATGATGGGAGTTTTATTGGACACAGTTGAAATCATATGTATGTATGTATATATATATATATAGTCTATATTTACCCAAATTCAGTCGCGTGTATGTATCGTGCTGTTCAAACCCTCCATATTCTTACCTTTCATCTATTGACAGCTGCTGAGATGTGACAGTCTCTCACTGTGTAACTGGACTGTATCACGGAGAGCGGACAACCATCCATAAAGCCTTTCTGCTGGGCACATCAAGACTGCTCTGAAAAATTTGTTCCCTAAAGATGTTAACAAGATCCCTTAGTGTCCTTTTTGAAGCTTGCTTTAGGCTCAGCATATGGTCAATTAAAAAAAAGTTAGTACACTTTCTTTAAAGACCAGTTTTAAAGTTCATATGAAAACTGATGAGAAAGTATAGTGTCCATTTAACCCTTCCCCTCCCCCACTCCTCTGTTATTGACTTTGCAGGACGAGCTGCAGGTGTCACGGCTGATGAACCAATGCTGATACATATGACACGCCAGAGTCCGTAGCTTACATGAGCCTCCGTGTGCTGTGGGTGCCGATGCTTTGGGCAGATGTGTAGTGACGGGTATGCGTCACACAGAACAGTTACAATGCCTTAGAAATCCCTGCCCTTGCGCCCCCCGTTTGTCCCTCCCTCCTTCTCCCTAAATTGCCATGACATCTCATATGGTTAATTTTTGTCATTTTTTTTTGAAAGCATGTTGTTGGGTGTAATGTTTTATGTAAGTTAATTTGGCCAAATTCGCTGTATCGTTAAAAATGTCTACATGGTTACAGACATCTCTATTTCTTCTGTTAGTTGTTGGCAATTATGAATGAAGTTGCTATAAACATCCATGTGCTTATAAGGTACCACAGAAATATAAAGGGTCCTGAGACCGCTGTGAACAATTGTATGCCAACAAGTTGGACAGCTCGAAGAAATGGGCAAATTCCTGGAAACATACAACCCAGCACGCCTGAGTCATGAAGGGACAGAACGTCTGAGCAGACTAATCACTAGTAAGGAGATTGAGTCCATAATTAAGAACCTCCCAATGAAGAGAAGCCCGGGGCCAGATGGCTTCACAGGTAGAGTCTATCAGACATTTAAAGAATTAACCCCGATCCCTCTCAAAATCTTCCAAAAAATTGAACAGGAGGGAACATTTCCAAAACCATGTTTTGAGTCCAGCATTACCCTGATTCCAAAACCAACTAAGACACTACAGGAAAAGAAAATCATAGGCCAATATCGCTGATAGAAAAAGAAGCAAGAGGCATTCAGATCGGAAAGGAAGAAATAAACTTGCCTCTGTGTGAAGATGACATGGTTTTATATAGAGATCTTCCTGGACTTAGGACGGGTCACATCCTGACAAACACATCGCAAGTTGAAACTGTCACAAGTAGGAAATGCATTTCATACACTTCACCTACCAGACATCACACCTTAGCCTCGCTGACCTTAAACGTGCTCAGAACACTGACATGAGCCTACAGTTGGGCAGTGTCCTCTGACACAAAGCCTGTTTTATGATAAAGTGTTGAATATCTGATTTATTGAATGCCGTATGGAAAGGGGAAATAGGATGTTGACTGGATGCAGAATTGTTATGAGTGGATCTGCTGTTGACCTTCCTGAGCGCGTGGCTGCTGGGAGCCATCCCCACCCAGCCTCACAAGGCAGGATCCGACCGCATGATTCTAGCTGGGGGAGAGAGCAAATGTCAAAGTACGATTTCTACTGAATGTGTATTGCTTTCCCACCTTTGTAAAGTCAAATAATCACAAGTAGGGTATTGTCTGTATAGAAACCCCTCAAGACTCCACTAAACAACTGTCATAACTAATAAAAGAATTCAGGAAAGTTGCAGGATACACAATTAATACACAAAAATCAGTTGAGTTTCTATATGCCAACCACAAGCCATCAGAAAGAGGAATTAAGAAAATAATCCCATTTACAATTGCATCAAAAAGAATAAAATACCCAGGAATAAATTTAACCATGGAGGTGACAGACCTGTTCTCTGAAAACTGTGACATTGTTGACAGATGTTGAAGATGACCCAAATAAATGGAGAGACATTCTGTGTCCATGGGTTGAATTAATATTGTTAAAATGTCTATACTGTCTAAGGCCATCTATAGATTCAATGCAATCCTTATTAAGATTCCAATGGCATTTTTTTTTTTACAAAATAGAAAAAAAAAATCCTAAAATCTGTATGGAACCACAAAATACCCTGAGTAGCCAAGGCAGTATCGAGAAAGAGGACCAAAGCTGAAGGCATCATGCTTCCTTCTTTAAAACCATGGTAGAAAGCTGTAGTAATCAAAACAGTGTGGCTTTTGCATAAAAACAGACACACAGACCAGTGGAACAGAACAGAGATCCCAGAAATAAACTTACACATATATGGCCAATTAATTTATGACAAAAGAGCCAAGAATATTCAATGAGGAAAGGACATTCTCTTCAACAGATGGTGTTGAGAAATCTAGGCAACCTCATGCAAAAGAATGAAACTGGTCCCCTATCTTAAACCATCCACAAAAACAACTCAAAATGGATTAAACAATTGAACATAATACCTGAAGCCTTAAACTCCTAAAAGAAAACACAGATAGTAACCTCTCTGACATTGGTCTTGGTGATGATTTTTTTTTTGATTTGACACAAAAACAAAGGCAAAAACAAACTACTGGGACTACATCAAACCAAAAAGCTTCTGCTCAGCAAAGGAAACTATCAACAAAATGAAAAGATATCCTATAGAATGGGAGAAAATATTTGCAAATCATATATGTGATAAGGGGGGTCATATCCGAACTATGTAAAGAACTCATACAACTCAGTATCAAAAAACGCAAACTGATTTAAAAAGTGGGCAGAGCCATGACCTCAGACTCTGGAGGAAATGGAAGTTGGACTGTGCTCCCCCCCGCTGCTGGCAGACCTTTCGCTCTGGGGTCTGAGGATGGTGAGGGGTCCGGTGTCCCATCCCTGGCTTTGATCAGTCACACTCATGCTGACTGGAGTTGGCAGGGAAGGCAGCAGGGGAGGGCTGTGAGCACCCAGTGGCAGGGCTGGCATGGGAGTCCTGGAGGCAGAACTGGAGGCAGAGCTGGAGAGGCTGGAAACAAGGTCAGAGGCTGGTGGATCCCAGGCTTCCCTTGGCAGAGGTGGCTCTGTAATGCCGACGTGGGACAGTGTGGAAATGCCATCTAGGGCCCCCGGGCACCTTCCTGTCTTCACCAGGGGGCACTAGGAGGAGGTGTGCTGAGATTTCCCCCAATTTCTTGCCTTTTCCTCAGGGAGGGGTGTGCTCTGGACCACCTGTGAGGGTGGGGGGGGGGTCCGGGCCAGCTCCTCTGGTCCTGGGGCAGACACTGCTCTTGGAAGCACGTGGCCATGCAGACAGACCTCGTTCCTTCCTTCTGCTGCTTAAGTGGGTGCTTGGAGACACCCCTTCCTTTGCCCACTGCTGCCACTCCCCACCCGGTCCAGGCCGTTGGCCTCAGCATTCACTGAGTTGAGGCGTCCACAGCTACCCACCCCACCCCCCCCGGACGTGCGTCTCCAGCCGTGCAGCAGACGGGGCTGCGTCTGTTCTTTTGGTGGTGGGGGGGTGCTTCTGCCTCTTCTCCCTCGCTGCCTCTGGCCCCTGGACACATTGTCCTCAGGAGAGAGTTTCCAGAGAGGATGTGCCTAGCACCTGCCCGCAAGGAGGCCCCGGGGTATCGGTGGCCCTTCTTGGACCTCCTGACCCTGCCCAGCCCACGGCATGTGGAGCAGATGGCTGTCCTGCTGAGCCCGCTCCAATTCCCAACACGCGGGATCACGAGTGATAAAAGGTGGCCGTCACGCAGGAGTAGTACCTGAGACAGCCTCCCTGCATCCCGCTGCTGCACGGGCTTCGCACGTTTCTTCCTCCCCAGGTGACAAGGGAGATCCTGGGAAGCATGTCAGGTGTGTCCCTGACGAGGTCCCCTCATTCACAGTAAGACTGTGGCCCACCTGGCCCTTTGCAGGGGCCCCTGGCTGCTGCTCAGAGCTCGGGAGAACAGCGGCCTCATCGCACCCGGCCCATTCCCACCTTGGCCCAGGTGGTCCCTCAGCCCCCGACATCTGCAGGCAGAACTTTCCCTGCAAGGCCCATGCCACTCCCCTCTGTCCCCTGCACCCCTCTCGGGGGGCCTGCCTGGGTCCTGCTCCAACTTCTGTCCTCTGTGTCCCCTGCCCACTCCTCCCCCATTAACCCCATTAAGTCCTGGCTCACCTGCTGCCCCCTCGCCTGTGTTCTCTGCGGGCACTTGGAGATCAGGCAGTGACTGGCCAGCACTTGCTCAGGTCACCTGAGGTCACCGTGCCCCGGGCCCCTGCCCCACACTCAGCAGGTTACGGGCATCAGTGGGGCTCCGCGTGGGTGTGGCTCAGCGCCCCGCAGCACCTCCTGACGGGGTGAAGGGGTGGCCCATTAGGGTCAGTTCTCCTTCTGGCCTCCAGGGGGCAGCAAGCCCCTGGGTCCAGCCGCTTCCAAGGCAGGTCTGGGGGCTGCGGAGTCATGGAATGCAAGCGTGTCCTTGGTTGCTCTTGGGCCCGACCTCTGGCCCTGGGCCCTCTGGGGTAATCAGGACACAGCCCCGGTCCCCTCACCCTGCCCCCCGCAGCCCTGCATCAGGTGGAGTCCAGCGGGGATGGGGGGAGCTGCAGGCACCAGCAGCCTTTCTGGGCCCGGGAGGGGGCCCCGCAGACAGGGAAGGGCTGCAGGGAGGCGCAGGGGCGTCTGTGCGATGGCTGAGGGGTTCCAGCCTGGTGCCCGAGGATGGTGGGTTCTGGCTGCAGGGAGGATCCGGGCCCAGGAGACTGAGCATGGCCCCAGAGGGAGGAGGAGCAGGCCTCGGCGGGCGGCGGCTGGGGACCTGAGGCCAGGCTCCTGGCAGCTGCTGCGGGACCCGCAACTCTCTCCTCACCTGGGCAAGGCCCGGCCATGGCACCTGCCTCCCAGGTTCTGTGCACTTTAGGCAAGTGTGTGGACGGGGCCCATGTGTGCAGACGGCGTCCACGTGTGCAGACAGGGCCCGTGTGTGCAGACGGGGTCTGCGTGTGTGGGGACAGGACCCGTGTGCACCATGCGATTCACACACTTCAGTGGGTCACCTTATTGGGACGATGGCAGTGTGGACCCCGGTGCCCTGCCCAGCCGTCCAGGAAGGCCTCCCTCACTCTTCCCCATCTGTAAAGTGGGGTAGCAAGGCTGACGGTCGCCGGCAGGCACGATGGCTTGTTGGCCTCCCACTCAGGTGTCCCCTCTCCCTGCTCCCTCAGCCCACGGCACCTTGGACCTCATTCTGAGCCCCGTCACTATGGCACTGGGTCAGATGGTTGCGGTCATTTCACACCCTGGCTGCGCACGGGGCCATGGGAGCGCCCACCCCCAGGGCAGCAGGCGGGAGCCCGTCCCCCACTGGTGCCCTCACGGCCAATAAGACACAACCCCGGGTCACCGGCCGATCTGGGCGATGGGCCTTGTCCCCGCCCAGTGTTCGCCAACACCTGCCGCTGTGTTTGCGTGAAGCCACCTGTGTGACGCCCACCGGAGGCCCGTGGCCCCATCTGGACCGTGGCTGGTCGGCCAGGGTGCGAGTGACATCTGCCTGGCTGTGTCCCATGAGCCGCATTGCCTCTGGCCTGTGGAGTTCGGCCGGTGTCCCTTTGTCATCGCCGATGAGTGGATGTCCTCCCTGGTACGCTCATGGATCCGTTAGCCTTTCTGTCCGGACGGGGTGTCCTCGCCTCCACCGACGGCTCTCTCCTTGTCCTCAAGGAGACACGCGTTTTCCGGACACGCGTCTTCACGAAACGTCTCCTTTCCTCTTTTCCCGTATCGCCGTGGACTGGGTTTGAGAAGTGTTTCCATCTTTTTCTCTCCTGTTGGCTCCGAGTTTCGCACGTTAGCGGTGGCTGTCTGGGGTCAGCGTGGGTCCTGCTAACCCAGCGCCCGCCCTGCACGCCCGGCAGCCGTGGGCTCGCGCCCCTGCCTCGTGCCGCTGTCGCACGGCCCACGCTGTGTGGGCGGAGCCCAAGGCACATCATTAATAAGTCGGCTTTCAACGCTCGATTACCTTCCGAAAATCAAAAATAAAACAGTGTGTTACCTTTACCCACGTGCTCTCCGTGTCTGGCCCACCTTGTTCGTCTGCGTAGACCGGCCCGGTGTCATTCGCTGTGCCTGAAGATCTTTGATGACTTTTTCCTGAGAGCCTGCGGGTGACAAAGCCTCTGACTTTCTTTGTTTGTTTAAAAACGTTTTATCTGTGAAGACATTTTTGTGCCACGTCGGGTTTTAGCTGGACAGATTTTCTTTCTCTGTGGATACTTTAAAGCTGTCCCCTCGCCGTGTTTGGCCCGTACAGTGTCACCAGCGGTCCGCCGTAGCTCCGATCCCCGTCCCGCTGTGTGTGATTCGTCTGTTTTCCTGGACTGCTGGAGGTTTTCCTTTACTGCCGTTTTCGGCAGTTGTATTGGGATCGCCGCACCAGGCTTTCCGTGGGGGTTTATTCCGCTGGAAGTTGTTGGTCTCTTTCAGTCTCTGGATTTTCAGCAGGTTTGGAGAACTTGACCGTTATTTTTTATTTATTTATTTTTTTAAATGTTTATTTATTTTTGGGACGGAGAGAGACAGAGCATGAGCCGGGGAGGGGCAGAGAGAGAGGGAGACACAGAATCGGAAGCAGGCTCCAGGCTCCGAGCCATCAGCCCAAAGCCCGACGCGGGGCTCGAACTCACGGACCGTGAGATCGTGACCTGAGCTGAAGTCGGACGCTTAACCGACTGAGCCACCCAGGCGCCCCAATTGACCATTATTTTTTAGGGCGTATTTCCTGTCCCTCCACCCCCTTACTGGTGGCCTGCGTGCCACTGATACTCCTGTTTCAGTCTACTTTGTCCCCTCTGGGCTTCCTTGCTGGTAGTTTTTATTGCCGTGTCCTCACGTTCACGTTTTTCCTTTTGTGACGTGAGATTTGCTGTTCATCTTGTCCCTTGTGTTTGTCACTTGAGAGGCTGCGTTTTTCACGTGTGGGATGAGAAGACGTGGGGGTCATGTTCCCACCACCCGATGCTCCGAGGACACGAGGCCCGAGTCCCTGCCGCCGAGCCGTCCCTCTGTCGTTCTGGGCCTGCTCCTGCCGGCCCATTTTCTTCCCGCTGAGGGTGACACTTCCCCCTTCTTCCTGTCCCTGGCAACCTTGCTGGGACGCTGGCCTTGGGGACCCTGTGCCGTTGGGTGCGGATTTTGTCCTAGTGCTTCGGGGAGGTCTCTGTGTTGTGCAGCTAGGTCAGCAGGGGCCACGCCGACCCTTTCCGGGCGGGCTTTTCTGTTGACGGGCACCCTGGAGCACTGTGTGCGGCTCACGTACCCTCAGAGAGTCCCTCTGGGGCCCCGCCCGGTGCCCCTTGCTGGGACGCACGTTGCCCCGGCCCCGCGTGAGTCCTGCCACTGCCCTCATCTTGGGGCCTCGCGCCCTGCGCGTGCAGACCCTCATCTGCAGATCTCTGGGGCTCCCTCCGGATGGCGCTCGGGGCCTCGGCCCTGGGCTGCCCGCTGCCTTGGCCTCCCTGATTCTGGCCTCTATCTCCTCTGCTCAGAGAGGCCTCTGGGCCCGTGGGCCTTCCTGAGCCGCAGCCTGGGCGCTGTCCCCCGCCGGCGAGCTGGTAGCCAAGGGCTCTGAGGCGGACTTCTGTCCCTCAAAGGGCACAGTCCTGCAGGGTCGGAGGTCCTCACAGGTCCTTCTGCCACGTATGCTCCCGCTGGCCTTCCACCGGGGAGCTCAGCCTCTGAGTCTGTCGCTGTTGCTCAACAAGGGAGGCACCAGCTCCAGCAGCTTTGCCAGGAACTCGGTGACCTCATTCCCCTCCCCCAGAGGGTCGGCTTGCCCAGGGTCACATGGCCCTGGGACAGAGTCAGGGACGCGCTGCATCTGTCCGGACGCAGAAGGGATAAAGTCCAGCCCCAGGCTTGGGACCTGGGACCTGGGGTCCAGAGTCCTGGGCGGGGGGCGCTGCACTCTCTCACCTGGGGGCCCCGAGGGCACCTGGCTCTCCCCCCACCCCGCACCCCTGTGCAGAGTCCCTCTCCGGGTGGGCGTGGCTGCGGCTCTCTAGCTCTCTGTCAGAGCCTCCGGCAGCTGTGGGCAGGAGGAGGGGGCCCCACTGCACACGAGGCCTGTGGAGACATGAGGACTTGGGGGCCCTCTGAAGGCCCGTGGAGGAGAGGGGCCGGTCACCCCTCGGCTGCCCCGTCTGTATCCCACAGGTGGCCCAGAAGACTGGCCTGGACCTGCCCCGAGCCCACGAGACTGCCCCGGCCGCGGAGTCCTGGGAGGCCCGCGTGTCCAAGAAGGCGTGAACGCCTCCAGCGGGCGGGGACCCTTGAGACACGCTGAGAGCAGACTGAACGTGTTTGTCACTGATTCTTATTCCCGTGGCTCCCACGTTATTGCACAAATGATTTTGTACTTGGTTGAGATTAAACATCAGCACGTGGAAATTAAAAAGAGGTGTTCCGGCAAGCAACTGCGTACGGCACAATCGGAAAGCAAGTGAATGACGTGCCAGGGGACCGGGAGGGGCGGTCCTGGGGGGCGTGCGGGACCCTGTATGGCCCAGCCTGCTGGCTCGGTGAGCGCGTTCGCTGGTTATGGCGGTGAGATCGATTGATGGCGGCGGGGCGGGGAGGGGGGGGGTCTCCAGTCCTCCCAGACCCACCGGCACGAGGAACAGCCTCTGGCCTTGCCCACAGCCCCTCCTCCGTTTCTGTGGGGTGGGGAGGGGCTCCGAGCTGCAGAGGGAGAGCAGGCTGGGGTCTGGGCCCCAGAGACCCGTGTGCAGGGCAGACCCGGGGGTGGCCTCCTGGTGTCGCTCCACACCCGTCTGGAGTCTCTTTCAGCTTTGACCTTCGTCAGAGCTGGGACCCGACCACTTACAAGGGAAGGAATCTCGACTAATGCAAACTGGTTTAAGAAGAAAAGGGACCTCTGGGTTTTCAGTTGTGTGAACGAAGGACGGCTTCAGGCACCACTGGATCCAGCTGTCCGAGGCTGGCTTGAGGGCTCTCCCTCAGCTCTCAGCTCTGCCCTGCTCGCAGGCGGGCAGCCCCCGAGTAGCACAGGCTGCCGGCAGCTGCAGCCGAACCTCTGCCCAGCTTGGCCGCCCCGGGGGAAACCACTTCGTTTCCCTTCCGGCAGCTGCTCTCTCTCGGCCGGGAAACTGCGTCCCTACTCTTGGTCCTTGTGGTTTGGTTGGCTGACCCCACCCCCACCCAAGAGACGGGCCTAGAGTGACCCCCATCTAGAAGGATCATCCGCCTGTGGGTGCCCTGCAGGCCTGCCCACCCCGTCTGCCAAGTGGCCTGGGGAGGGCTGTGGAGAGTCACCCAGCTGTGCTGGTCCCAGGAGGACTTCCTGGAGGAGGTTGCACTGGGTCGCGTCCTATTCGAGCAGAGGGCTGTGGGCTTGCTGGGAGTGGAGCCACCAACCTCCCTTCCCCGTGCTTCTCCTCCTTCCCCTTCCCTGGGTCCATCCTACCCTCAGGGACAGTGTCATCCAGACAAACGTTCTTACCGACAACCCAGGTCGGCTTCGTCCAGAGGGAAGGGGCAGCCACGACAGAGAAAACTCAGGCTGTGTGTGCCCGAACCTTCCAGCTCAGGACAGCTGGGCGCCCTGTCCTGGGAGCCGCCCAGGAGGAGATCAGGCTGCTGACCCCGGACCCCGATGGTCCAGCCCCCTGACCACCCACCCGGCTTCCAGGCCCCAAGGAGGCCAGAGCCGCCCCCTGTGGTGGCGCCACCTGGTGGGGATGGGTGGTCACAGCCGCCTCAGCCCGAGGCTCCAAGTTAGGCAGAGTGGGCGGCTTTCCAAAGCGGGTGGGAGACGAGTGTTATTTCCCACTTTCCGCATAAGGTGAGGCTCCAGAGCGACTCGGAAATGAGACGGCCCGGCGTAGCTGGAAACGCCTCCAGGCCCTCGCGCACAAGCACTCGTGCGCCCTCTCCGTCGCGGCAGAAGCAGCTCAGGGTCCGTCGCTGTGGGGTTGCTGACCCCCAGGAAAGGCCCCCCGGGCCGGCCATGGCTCTCGGGTGCCCCTGCTGCTGGGGCACGGCCAGCGCTGGCCGTGGCGTCGCCGTGGTGTCATCGGCGGGCAGAGCCCCTCCGGGTGTCCCGTGGGAAGCAACCCCCGTCAGACACTTGGCGCAGATGTGCCCTGACGTGGAGGCGCCACACGGCTGGTCAGGGCTGCTGGCCCCACGCTCCGGCCGGGCTTCCAAGCTGATGCGTTCGTTCGGCTGGACGCTGTGGCCACAAAGCTCTGGTGGCTGCGATGTCCTCCTTCGCGGCCCCCTGCCCCTTGCTCCTCTCTGGGGCGCCCCGTGAACCGAGATCCTCTGGGCCCACGGCCCTCGTGGCGTGTTCGTGGCCTGGGCCCGCCCTCCTGCCGCCGTTTGGTTCACTCGATGAGCACGCTGTGCACACTTCATGGGGCGGGGCGGCCGGGGGCCGGACGGCTGACTCCTGCCTGTCGCCGCTCGCTACAGCCTGGAACTGTGGCTTGGACGGTGGCCACGTCACCCTGTCACACGGGGCAGGGGCCCCTGGGCCTCCGGGTGAGGGGTCTCCCCGGAGGGGGTGTGAGTCACCTGCGGTGAGTGGAGGTTGTGAGCATATGATCCTCGACTCCATTTTCCTTCCAGAGGCCCCTCACGTTCCAGCGGTTTCTGTGCCGCCAGAGAGGAGCCACCGCGGTTCTCGCGCAGGGTTGTGGAGGGGAGGGGAGGGGCTAGGGGTCGTTTGGCTCACATTCTCATGTGGGACACTGAGGACTGAGCACAATACAGAGTGGCCTTGGAGAAATTTTTATTTTTATTATTTATTTATTTTAAAAAGTGTTTGACATTTATTTATTGTTGAGAGACAGAGAGACAGAGCGTGAGCAGGGGAGGGGCAGAGAGAGAGGGAGACCCAGGATCCGAAGCAGGCTCCATCCAGGCTCCCAGCTGTCAGCACAGAGCCCGACGCAGGGCTCGAACCCACGAACCGTGAGATCATGATCTGAGCTGAAGTCGGCCACCCAACTGACTGAGCGTCCCAGGCACCCCTCGAAATTTTTATTTTTTAAGATGAATTAAAACTGGAGTAACCATTTGAAATATTCTGGCCACGAAAGCAGTCAGTGGGGAACACGTGGAGTCCCTAGGTGCCCCAGCCCCCTGTGTTCGGCACACCTCACCCCCCAGGCACCGAGATGCTCAGCAGACCCCTCAGCTCCTGGGACCCGGAGAAGCGGCCTCCCCTGTGCCGGCGGTCCTGCCCACGCTCGCCGGCCGAAGGCCATGCCACGCTGCGGACACCACACAATTTCAGCCCTCAGAACAGGACAGGGCACCTGCTTATGACGTGAAGGTACACAGACAGGAGGCCACCTGTGCATAAAGGCTTTTCCTCCTGAGCACTCCTTACGGGGACTCGGGCCTCCCCCTGCGGCTGCCAGTTCTCTGCCCTTGTCACAGGGCGCTCACAACAGAGCTCGAGGGCTCTGGAAAGAATGTTCCGGAGCCCCAGGGGCCTCAAGAGTGCTGGGCAGGACTGAGGGGCCGGGGAGCAGGAAGAACCGGGCCATGGCATCGCCCCCCACCCCCCCCGGGGGGCCAGGAAGGGAGACCCGCGGGCCGAGGGTATGTGTGCGTGTGCGGCTTCGAGGGACACCTCTGGCCGGCTTGCACCGCGTCCTCTGCCAGGCTGCCATGCTCTCAGCCCAGCCAGGGCACCAGCCGCTGAAGCCCGGCCGATTAGGGGCCGCTGGGGCCTGTGGGGCTGCAGCGTGAAGAAGCGTCTGGATCCAGGCGCCAGGTGGGGCCCAACGTGAGCTGTCAGCGCGTTTACCGTGCTCACGTGCGTGTCGCCAGCCCTCCCAGCGGGGCCAACGTGTGAGTGGCCCAGGGCTTGCACAGGGGGGATGGGTCCTCTCCCGGTCCCGGAGGCCGGAAGTCCTCGAGGAAGGTGTGCGCAGGGCCAGCTCTGTGTCTGCCGGTGGCCGCGGACGGGTCTCTGCCTCCGTATGGCAGCACGTGGCCTTCCCCGTGCGCGCTGTGTGTCCCAGGGTCCCCTTCCTACAGGACAGAGTCCAGTGAGACCTCATTTACCTGATTCCCTCTGCAGCTGTCCTATTTCCAAATGAGCTCACGTTCTGAGGTCGTGGGGGTTCGGATCTCAACAGGTGGATTTTGGGGACACAGTTCTGCTCATAAGGGGGAACCCAACTCTGGTGGGGTGGACACGGGGCCCCCTGTGGCTCTGGTTCCTCCTGCTGCCCCTGCCCGGGCTCCACACGCTTCTAGGCTGCACTCACTGGGGAGACCATCCATTTATTCATTCATCTATCCATTCATTCATGTCGGGTGCTGGGCTCCATTCATTTGTTTATTCATTCACCCGCCATGCCCACGCCCATTCCTTCATTCATTCATTCAATGTGGTCCATTCATTCATCCATGCACGTCACCTGCCGGTCCTCATTCAGTCATTCATTCATGCCTCATGCACAGCCCCCTTGTCCATCCTGCGCTGGCCCCTTGCTGGTTTGGGGACTCTCAGAGCTGAGAACAGTGGGTGGCAGGGCCTGGTGGGCAGGGCCCAGGAAACCTGGGGTCCTGCCCCTGCAGAGTAGCTGACCCTGACCTGCCCGGTCCCCAGAGCTGCCTCTCTGGGCACTTGTGCCTTGCTGGAGGCTGGTGGGGTCTGGAAGCCACTGGGCTTCACTTCCAGGCCCACCAGAAGGTGGGGAGAGAGGCCAGCCTTTATCTCCTCCCCACAGAGGCAGGAGCAGCTCAGAACTTGCTGGGCCCAGTAGAAAATGAAAATGCAGGGCCCTTTGTTCAAAGATTATGAAGAATTTCCTGACCGTGACTGCAGAGCATTAAACCATCCAAACTTGGAGCACCCGGTGACTGAGTGTGGATCGATGGCCCGGGCCTCCTGCCCGTGAGGCCAAAGGGGGGGCGGGGGGCTCTTGCTGGAACTGGATGGTACAGGGAAGGACCCAGAGGCCTGGGGTTTGAGACCTGGTCCAAAAGCGCACTCGGGGGAGCCTGACTGGAGCTTGGTCAAGGAGGGGTCTTTGTCAGACCCCCCTCTTCAGCACCCACGCAGCGTGACCACGCAATGGCTCCATCCCGAGTGGAGCACGGGGAACCGTGAGCCCACCTGAGCCCACCTGGAGGCACCATGCCCATCGGGGAGCTCCTCACCCTCGCCCCCGCCTGCCCTGCGCATCTTGTTGTTTCGTTAAACAGTGTTATTGAGCTATACTCCACGCACTGCGCAATTCAACCATTTTAAAGTGTGTAATTTGCTGGCATTTAGTACATTGTGCGGCCACCACTATGTTCCAGACCTGCCATCACCCCAAAAGGAGGCGTGTCCTCAGCAGCCCCTCCCCAGCCCCTGGCACCCACCTACCCACTTCCCGTCTCTGGACCTGCCTGCTTTGGGCATTTCAGGTAAGAGGAATGCTGCAAACCTGGGACCTTCTGAGCAGACACAACACTTTCACCTAAGACCACACACCTGAGGTCAGGCCCAGGACGGCTCTCCGAGCAGCCCGTTAATGTGGCAATTGAACCGCCAGTCCCGGAGAAGCTGGGGACGCGTCACGCATCGGGTGCCCCCTTGAGGCAGATGGTCATTTCTTTGGGGGAAGGTCGTGTTCCGGCTTCGGGGCGTGCCGCTGCGTGTGTGTGGGTGCTCACCCCCTCCCGCTCACGAGACACGGACAAAGAGCCGGGAGAGGGGCCGGGTTCAGTCCTGGTCTGGCAGTGGAGACGGATGGAGTTAATCCAACACTGTTGAATCGGGTCACAATTAGCGAGGGCAGTGGCGGCCTGGGGGACGCGGCACGCACACCCTCTCTGGGGGGCTCTGCCTGCCAGATTGCCCTAATGTGGCATGAAATTAAAGTGGGATCTCACTCGGCAGCAGAAATCTCCATTTCCTTCTCCTTCCCGTCTCCTTGTGATGAAGTCCTGTGTGGGGAGTGCTTTGGGCAGAGTCTAGCCTCCTCCCCCTGCCCCTCCTTCCTTCCGTCCCAGGGCTCTGGAAAGCCCATCCACCTGCCTGGCCCGGAGCATGGGGGTGTCGGGATGGGGCACCCCCACACTTCCTTTCCTGGGGCGCCCCCTTCTCCAAGGGCCTCGGCCACCCACCAGGCGCGGGTGTCCTGGGCTGCGGGGGTGTGGGTGGGGTCCCTGTGGCTGGGCCGGGCCCTGACAGGTGTGACTTGTGATGGTGGGGGAGAGATGATACCCGTCCGGCTCTCCCCGAACTGGTGCTTCTCCACCTGCTGGGCTCGGCTCCAGGGGAGGGGACGGGTCAGGGAGTGGCTCCTGGATTTTAAAGAAGCTTGATTCTCAGAATGAGTGGGGAGGTGGGTTCGGCAGAAGAAGCTGCCCCTACTCACGCAGACACGCTGGTCGTCTCTTGCGATGGTTCCCTTGGTTTCGGGTGTGGGCTCCCACCTTCCCACCCCGGCCTCCGCCTCTGCCTGTGCTGGTCCGAGCCCACAGATGCACCTGTTCGCACTGCCACCCGGCCCGGCCGCGCATCCCAGCGGCTGCACCTGGCTGGACAGCGGGCTGTGGATGGGCCCCCCGGACACCGCCCCCCGTGAGCGCGTCGTGCGCAGGGCTACCCAGGGCTGGGAGGTGGGGCTCTGTTGGGGGCCCACGGGCCTCCCACAGCAGCTCCCCGTTGTCTGGGGTCCTGCCAAAGCTGCCAGCTTGCATCGTCTCGGCTCCCTTGTTTGAGGTTATCGACTAACAATTTTCTCTTTGGTCCCACAGGGAGCTGGTCCGAGGCTGTTTGAGCACAGAGGCTCAGTGAGGAAAAATAAATATTTCATGGTCTGGACCAGTGAGGGGAGAAAATAAATAGCTACATCCTCAATTAAGTGCAGGCTTCCCACCTAGGAGCGTGTGTCCTGCCTTCCGACGTCTTGTCTTCTTCATCTTTTTAAGCGAAATAGCAAGCTGCCAAGTATCCAGCAGGCTGGGAGCAGGCTGAGTGGACACAGAACCACACGGGAAGCTGGGCACCTGCCATGGGCCTGGGTTGGGGGGGGCGCTGGGGGCTGCGTGGCAGGTGCTGGACTGGAGCCGTTGTCCCTCATCTGCCAGCAAGCCCCGGGGCCAGGAGGACCCAGGGACACGCAGGGTCCACGGGCAGCATTCACTGCAGGCCTGGCCGCCCCGGAGCCGTGAGGCACCTGGTAACATCTAACCGTCAGGTTCAGGGGCTGGACCCAGAGCCAGCGCCCCCGGCAGGCGAGCATCGGCCTCCCGAGTGCCAATGCAGGCTCTCCTCAGCCTGGCGGAGCTCGTGCGGTGTAACTGGTTGCTGACCGAGTCATGTGATCCTGTTTGAGCCCTTCTGGAAGGATCAGGCACGGCCACCACTCTCTGTGAAGTTACTAAGGCAAGCCGGCATCCACCACCCTGTCCTCCCTGTTCCCCAAAGATCAGGAGGCTCTCCTTTGAGCAGTGGTGTGCTGGCAATGTGCCCTGTGCCGGGCAGAAGCTGGGCACCCAGGGGCTGGGGCAGGTGGGGCCTGACCGCTCAGGGAGGCTGGGGGTCCCACAGGAGGTGACCCTCGATCTGGACATGAGGGGTCAGCGAGAGGTGGCAGGCCTTGAAAGAAGGGGGGCTCACCCTCTCCGGTGCTGGGAGCTGAGCCTGGGCCCCTCCAGCTCTGTGCTCAGCTGGGCAGGTGACAGGCCCAGGTGGCGGTGAGGGCAAGGATCACTGAGGGCCCAGGTTTGCTTCTGGGGCAGCTGGCCCAGGAGGAGAAGCCCAGGGCAGCCAGAACCACCCTCATGCACTTGACCACAAGGAGGAAACCCTAGATCTGCGTCCTCCAGGGCCTGCCCCGGTGGGGTGTGCGGGGTCCTCTGTCTCTTCTAAGGAGGGGGCCGACCCACCATCCCCTGGGGAAGGAAGGGCTGGTCCTGTGACAGCCAAGGAGGCTGAGGACAGAAAGCAGGACGTGACGGCCCCTCCCGGCCCCTCTGCTGGCTGCTGGGGCCACCTGCAAGGAGCAGGCAGGGGGCACGCTGGTGCGGAGGAGGGTCCTGGTACGGTCGTGGTGGGGGCTTTGGGGTTCACGCTGTGACCTGGGGTGGCTCTCGTGCCTGAGCAGCACTGTCCTTGTCACCCAGCACAGTGGTGCTGTGGGGGGTGAAAACACAACGTCCCATTTCCCTCGAAGCTGTCTGTTGGTGCCTCTCTGGAACGTTCAGTGTCCACAGGGCGGGGCTTTGCTGATGAGCTTTTTTCCTCACCCTCCGTGGAAGAGCCTGGAGTCACCCTGAGGGATATGGACTTGGGAGGAGACGGGCAGGGAGAGGGCTCCGCGGGCCTGGCAGGGGTTTGGGGAGCAGAGACCTCAGTGTCTTTCTGGGGACATTTGAATTTGTAAGGCGACCCAGTGAGGCAGCAGCTACCTCACAGAAAGGAGCACTGATGCTGGGACTCTGATGCTGTGTCCGTGTGCGCGCACCTGTGTGTACTTGTGAGTGTGTGCACCTGCGTCTGTACACATGTGTGCACCTATGTGGTGTGTGTGCACACGCATGTGTGTGTGTGTGTGTGTGTGTCCTCTTGTCCTGGGGGCCTCGCCTTTCTGCACTGCTGGCCTCTGGGTTTGGGTGTGCCCAGGCTCCAGATCCTGTCTCCTCCCCCAGTCAGGGAGTGACATCCATTTTTGGGGGGGAGCAAGGCCAGTCTCACGAGCTATAACCCGGGCAGGCATAGGGGCCACCCTCAGAGCAGGCCTGTGTTTGGTTTAATGCCACACTGTAGCAATCTTGAAATTCTTAATAATTTTGTCTTTGAACTTGTACTTTGTAAGTAACGTTTGAGGGGCTGACACAGCAAGTGTGTGAGCAGAGGAGAAACCTCACGTGTCTGTCATTTCTGCATTGTTTCCTCCAACCACACGGAGGCTCAGGAAGCCCCTGAACACAGAATTCCAGGGACGCATGCGCGGGTCCAGCGAGATCAGAGTGAGCGCGTCCCGACAGGGAGACCAGCAGACGCCCATGTCCCTTTCAGCGAGAACTTGCGACAGACGCAGAGGGGAGGCCATGGTGCGACCCTTGCTGCTTGTTCCCACCACTTCCTGCGTCAGCCCCCATGCGCCTGAGGGTGATCGCGGAACAGGGTGAGGGGGCAGGAAACCCGGGCTCCTCTCCTGCCTCTCCTGCACCGCCAGTGGGAGAAGGGGCCTCGGGGGGACCGTCCACGCATCAGGAAGTGAGACAAAAGCAGGGTGTGTGTGGCATTTTCTCCCAAGAACAGAGCCACGTGCAGGTGGTGCTGGGGAGGTGCGCTTGTGTGGTTTTGATGTTTCTGTGTAGAAGTTAAGCTCTTACATTTGCTTCTATAGCTGCTATTGTGTAAGATGGGGACAAACAGCAAAATTCATGCTAATAATTTGGAATTTAACTTTTCTTTACTTAGAACGACATTAAATAGCAGACGAGAGACACCCTGACAAGTTGAGAGGGAGGAGCAGCTTTGCTCTGAGGGCCTCTCAGGGCGGCACCCCTGCCTCGTGCGCTGGCCCACGTTTTGCACCGTGCACGTAACACCACATTGCAGCTCGCCTCCTGGTCCCCGGGGCTTCGTTTCCAGCCCCTCCTGAGGCTGCTTCCCACCCGCCCCTGAGACGGTCCCGGTGTCCAGGTGACCTGTTGTCGGTGCTGACAGTGTCAGGGGGTGTGGCAGGGCTCACCCTGGGGACAGCACTGACCCCCCACCCACATCACGCAGCCTCATCACCTCCCTGCCAAGCCAGCGGGATGGAGAGGGGCAGCACAGTCAGACATCATGGACTCTGGAAAGTTCTTCCTTTTTTAAGTTTATTTATTTTGAGAATGAGAGAGAGTGGGGAGGGACAGACAGAGAGTCCCAAGCAGGCTCCGTGCTGTCAGCACAGAGCCCAACGGAGTGCTGGGTCCCTCCAACTGTGAGATCATGACCTGAGCCAAAATCAAGAGTTGGACGCTTAACTGGCTGAGCCACTCAGGCGCCCCAGACTCTGGAATGTTCTTTGGTGTCTTGAGAGCTGGGCCATCTTGCTGAGAATGAGGAATTCTGTTCAGGTGTATCCTCCTTCCCTCCTCTCCAAGGAACTACCTCCCAATTGGCTGCTGGCTATGCTGGGCTGGGGGGCAGGGAGGCCATGGTCTGGCTAGCAACATCAGAGGCAGGAGACTGGGGTCAGGTTGTGTCTGAGCAGTGACCTTGGGCTGGGAAAGCGGGCAGTGGTCTCAGACCTCAGGCAATAGACAGGCTGAGCCAGGCTCTCAGACTTAGGCACGTTGTGGGGAGGCTTCAGGCTCATGGGAAAGACACAGCTGGGGTTACCCCTGGCCCCCACCCTGACACTTGGGACCCGGCACTGGGGAGGCTGTATCTGTGTGGACTTAACTGGGGGCCTTGACTGCTGGTCCCTGGAGGCTGGCAGGGGGCTGAGGACCCCGTGAAATGGTCCTGTCTTCAGCGATCTCAGCTGCCCACTCTCAGGCTGCAAAGAATGGCTACTTAATCAGATGCACAATCAGAAAATGTCACATTATTATTTATGACGTGTTTAATAATCACCGCACAATCATTGCAGGCAGTGGGCTGGAAAGTGCAAATGTAGTTTGTAAGTTGTACATTTGAATTTGGTCATTGGCAGGAAGAAAGGCAAAATGCTTCCAGCCCCACCCGTGTGTCCCCCAGTGGGAGCAGGGAGTCTGGCCGGGAGACGGAGGTCCTGCAGCTGGGTCGCTCGGGACATGCCTGGTCCCACATGCGGGCCCAGGTTGTAGACGGTTTTCCGTTCAGACCCGGAAGGCGGCAGTACGCCGTCAGGACAGATGACGTGCCCGTGTGTGAATGCGGCAAAGTCAGGTAAACTAGATGGACGTAAATCAACCTCGGAAGAGAAATCCAAACAAGGAATGTGTGGGTGAGGTTTGGGGTAAAGAGCTAGATTTTGTGTGATTCTGTCCGGCATTATTTTGAGAGTAATTTCCACACTTAGAAATGAGATGAGAGCAAAGAAACGAAGCACAGAGAAGCTGGAGAAAGACCGCCGGCCTCCAGCCCCAGAGGGAGCGCCTTCTGGGGCACATAGACACCTGTGTTCTCCAGTGGGACATGTGTGGGGTCCCTGGTCACCATGAGCAGGACACACCACACGCACACGGCTGCTCCCTGGACCCAGACCCACTGAGGCGTCAGCCCGTCCTGGGCGGGGGGACGGGAGCCTCCTCTACAAAAGCAGCCGGGATTCATGCCTGTGGAGCTGAGGTTTCCCTGCCCCAGGCCGTGGCTCCCTGTGGACAAATGGAAGGTGTGAACCAGACCCCAGGGCAGGGACTGCCTACGCCTCCGGCCCCTCCTCCTCATCTGGACCTGGGAGGGGCCAGGTGGCTTCCTCCCACTGTCCACCACACCGCCCCCTGTTCATGACTGTAAGGGATTCCAAATGATAGCGCCTCCCCCAGAACCCACCTTCACAGCCTTCTGTGGCCAAAGGAGAGTGGGAGGGCCAGACACCCAGAGGAGGACGAGGACTCAGAGGGGCGGGTCAAGATGGAAGCTGTGGGGCACCCCTTTCTCACTCTCTGCGCCCCAGCCCACAGCAGCCTCTCCTGAGCCGACAGATGAGCCCAGGCCTGTCCCCGAGCAGGGACTCCTGCTGGGCCCCATGGTCTCCTGGAAGGAGCTCCTGCTCATCATTGCAGACAGTGTCCATTGGCCCCCAGCCCTCAGGGTGGGATTGGCTTCCTGTGGCCTCTGCCCCCTCCCCATCCCCTGTTTGGCTTTGCAGCCCTTCTGAATCTGACACTGTGGCCAGTAAACCCTGAGTCACGGGCTCTGCTCTCCTAATACTGGACCCTGATGGACACAGATATCTCCACCCATGTGGCCCCTGCCCTCACCTGCCCGCCTCCTGTTTAAGGGAACTTGTGGCTTCCTTTTGGGATGGATTAAGAGGCCTGGGTACCTCTTGGTCATGTGAATATTCCTGAAGAGGGTCTCCTCCTTTCCTGGGCTTCTCAGTTCCCCCTCCTCTCTTCCTTTGTGGATTTTCCTGGTGGGTTTTCATTTCTAAAAGCTCATGAACAGGAGAGAGAAAGGACCACATATATTGTGCAGGAAGAGGAAGGGAGGGAGGAGGGCAGGCTGTCAAAGGTTGGGGGATTACTGAGAAATGGGAAGAGGCCATGGTAGTGGCTCCTGCCAAGCTCCACATGGCTAATCAGGTGACCTCTGTTGTCCTCAAGCTCTTGGTGGCTTCTGGAGCTGGCCCAGTGGAGGTGCCAGCAAGGGGCTCACTCAGCCTAGGGTCTAGGGTAACTTCCTCATTGCACTGTGTGTGCTCTGATGGTACTGGGGTGGGGTGGGGGAGACACTTCTTTGTGTTTAGTGAATAATGGTGCTGCCTCCCCCCTCCAAAGGCAGAATGTGGGCAGAGGGTGGGCCATGGCCGGGACCTGAGGCAGGTTCCCACTTATGAGCTGAGCCAGCCTGATGTGCCTGATGTGCTTGATGGCCAACCCAGTGCTGACTCCGTGGTTGTGGGGGCCTCCCACTTGCCGTGGGTCAAGTCCAGGGACCCTCTGGCACCAGAAATAAGGACGATTTCTCCAAATTCAGGGTCAGCTGCCATCCCCCCGGGGTGTGGGGGCGGGCGTTACAGGTCACTAGTGCCCAGAAGGAATAGAGGTTGCGCGAGGAACGCACCCTTGATCGGCTCTCAGTGCTGTCCATGGTGCTGGCTGTATGCTGTCCGTGGTGCTGACGGTTGCTCGGTAGGGCGCACCTGCCGCCACCTTACAGAGGAGGTACTGGCTCTGGTCGCCCCCATGCGGGGTGGGACACGTCTCCGGTAAAGATGCACACATCCAAGCAAGGAGCCCCCGAGTGAAAGCGAATCTTAGCTGTAGAGTCTCTCCCCCAAGCCTAGCAGGTCAGCGCCGACATCTTGCAGGCACTGAGTCTATATGTTCACACACACGTCTCGAAATGAAAAGTATCATGCTCAAAGCTGCTCTGCCTTTTCTTGCTGACATCCAGCCTGGACAGGGAATTCACCTGGAGAGAAATGAGGCCACAGATGGTGCACACGCTCTATAAATATTGCTTTATTTGAACACTGAGGTCCTAAATGTTTCTATGTGCCACATTAACCTAGAAACTGAGCACCTCCTCAAATAGCCACAAACCCCATAACCATTGTCATGCACATCTGTGACTTGGTGCTCAGAGCTGTTGCATTTTGGAGGGACAAGAAGATGAGGAGAGGGGTGAGATTCAGATCTGAGGGGAAGGTTTCTCACATGTAAGCTGGTCTTTGATTCTGTTGAGCTCTGAGCCATTGTGAGGACCAATGCACTTACTTTGCTGCGTGGAAAATGCCAGTAACCCCGCTGCTCCCCAAAGGAGAGTCCAGCTCTGCACTTTCCTGCAAAACATGTAGAGACTGCCAGGCCCCATCCTCACACAAGAGCCCAGGCCAATGGGTTATTCCAGGGACACTAAACCCAGAGAGGAGGGCAGCAGGTGAGAGCCAGGAATGCTGGGGACACCCCAGCAGGCTCTTTGGTGTGGCACAGGCCTTCTCTTTGGCATTTTCCATGCAGGCAATACTGACTGGGCATGTCAGGGAGAGGGAAGCTGTTAGCTACTTTGTCATCTTAAAGCTAATTATTTAATTACCCTAATTTAAAGTTTTACCCAATTTAGCATCAAAACATAAAAATCTGTGATTGCAGTGTCAGAAAGTAATAATATAATTAACTTATTTAGGGGTAACATATTAACTCAGTTGATTGCAAGGGGGTCCTGGAGAGAAACCGTGCTTGAGCTGTGCAGGCACGTGAGGGGTGCCAGGAGCCTGATGGTGGGCTGTGCCGTGCCAGCACCTTCCTCTCCAGGAGCCGAGTTTAGGACAACGTGTCTCTAAACTGTGAGTTCTTGTCAGATTCCAATTTCATTTGTAAAAGTTAGTTCTCAAACCCCATCTCGTCTCCACCCTCTGCTGAGTGAGTAGCTGTCTCTCTTCCCTTCTCCCTCCTTCCCCGTGTGCCTCCAGGGGTCCTCCTGCCAGGGAGCTGTGTGGGCAGCAGCCACGTGGGAACACCCGTGGAGCACTGTCATCAGGGAGGCTCCCGAGCCTGGGTGTCCAGGGTTCTGTCGGGGCTGGTGGTGCCGGGAGTGTAGACTATCCAGCACAGCCCAAGGCCACAGGTAACAAACACGCCCTCATCAGGACATTCCACAGAGGTCGCCTCCTGGGAGCTGGCACAGGGCCAGCCTTGGCTCTGGGTGTCACCTGGATACCATCCAGAGCTGGCAGGACTGGAGGCCTCCTCAGCAAGTGTCCTGACCCCATGGCTGCAGGAAGCTCACCCTGGCCTCTGGAGCAGCGGCTCTTCCCTGCTGACCCAGGGGCGTTTGTCCCCAGAGAAGCTTGTTGGGACTGGGCACCTGAGCTGGGCTCTGAGCAAGGGCTTATGTGTGGTGGCTCATCTGGGAGGAGGCCAGGAAGAAAGAGGCAAAAAAAAGTGGAAATTATGGTCAGCGAGGTCTTGCTGGGGCATGGGGCCTGGTTTTGCTGGGACAAGAAACACAGAACAGCCTCTGGAATCGTCTGCCCCCGGGGTGCTTCTCCGTGGGCTCCTCGGCTTTGGCTGAGAGGCACTCCCCGCCAGAAAGGGCAGCGTCCAGAAGATGGAGGAAGGGGACATGGGTGGCTGGCATTTGGGGTGGGGAAGCCAGTGTGGAGGGATAGGAAGCCTGTGGGCCAGGCCTCCTCTGGCAGCTACACTCAGGGGACAGATGTGGGCACCGGCTCCCCTGACTCCTGTCCCTAATAGGTTAGTGTGTAGAAATCACAGCAGTGCCCGCATGCACAGGGGAACCCAGGGTCTGGCTCTTCCATGGCAGTTGTGAAACCACAGCTTTTCCTGAATGGTCACTGGTGGGACTGGAGTCCTCTGGGTTTTGGGATGCCTTTGCACATGGTGGGCCTGACCTTTGGGGGGGGGCTCCCCACCTGCCCTGCTAGGAAGTGGGCTGACAGCCTGTGTTGTTCTCTGCACAGCCCTTCTGGCCTGGTGGCCTTTCGAAAGCCCGGGGGATCAGAGCATGGGGCCCACGTGGGCACCGGGGGTGGAAACCTCACCCCACGTTCTTGCCCGAGCACCAGGTCTCCGTGGAGGGTCTGCTCTGTGCCAGGCACAGAAATGCCAGCTGGAGGGTAGGGGTCCTTAGGGACACGCCAGGCACCTGGGCTGGAAGGAATGAGTCAGGGGTCAGGGTGCATTGGGGGCCTCATCCTCTCCAGGGCGTCCATCCAGGGCAGGGCAGAGCAGAGACTCTCTGCACCTGTACCCATGCTTCTCCCCTACCAGAAATGCCCTTGCCGATAATGCAAGTCCTCAGTGACCTCGAGCCCCCTACCGCCTCCTGCAGACAGTGCTGGGGGCTCACACAGATACCTGTTCCAGCACCCCAAGTACTGCGGCAGCACTTATTCGGGCCCGGGTTCCCTTTCTCTTCTTCGGGGCTCACCAGTGCTGGCAGGGCATCCACCAGCACGGGCCCTCTCCCTGGGCCTGGACCCTGAGAGCGGGGGAGCAGGGAGGTCCGTGAGGGCGTCTCCCTGCAGGAGAGGTGGTGGCCCCTGTGTCCCCAGTAGGCCTTCCACTCGCGGCTGCATGGGGCAGGCTTGGCCCCATCTGCTCTCGCGCCCGTGCTCCCTTCACATGCCATCGGTATTTTAAGTGCCTTTTGCGACCGGGGCCTAATTAATTTAGAGGTTCTGAAAACAGCCAGTGTTTCCGATGGGCCTCATCTTCCACGCAGCTGCAGGTTGGCCTGAGAAACAAGCATGATGGGAAGGCCAGGTGTGACCGGGAGCCACAGCAGCCAAGAGATACTCGTGTCCCTCGAGCATTGGGCAAATTAGGACATTTGGTGCCAGACTGCCTGCCTGATTAGATTTCCATCAACTCCGAGGGACCTGCTGAGGCGGCAGCCAAGCGGATGCAGCCTCAGCCGAGCTCTGAGCCCCGGCACTTTGCAAAGAGACAGGACTGCGAGCGGCTGTCCCTGCGGATGCGCTCCGGGGTGCCGAGGCCCCGCCCATCTGTCTGTCCACCTGCGAGCCTTCCCCTCCCTGCCCCAGCTTGCCTGGGCTCCTTCTCCTGCATCCACCCAAGGGCAGAGGGGAGGCAGACGAGCCTTCAGGATGCGGGCAGGGTGACTCCGAGGGATACTTGCTCTCACAACTCGAGATAATAATATGCTACTTGAAAAGCTGCTCAGCTGAGGAAATTGGGTGTTATGTCTTCCAAATAAAGGCTTTAATTGCCCCAAATGGGTGACTGTGCAGAGGAGTCTGGCAGGGGAAGGCGGATCCCTGCAGGTGGTGATGGCCCCATTCGCACCGGACGCGGTGCCCTGACTGGAGCCCGCACAGCCTCGGCCCTTCTGGCTCCCTCACCCTTGCACGCAGGCTCACAGGACAGCTCTGCTGTGCTCACAGGCGTCAGTGTCCCCAAATGGGGCCTGGCACACAGGAGGCCCACGGTAGGACGACAGACCCGGGACAGGGGCCTCGGCAAGGGGGGTTGGGGGCTGCGCCAGGGTGGTCGTTCCTGCCTCAGGGGGGCTGGGCTCTGCACCGCCATCTCAGACGGCCATTGCTACCCGAAGCATGGGAAGGCTCTCCATGAGCGTCCAGGCCGGTGCCCTATGAGCCAGAGTGATGCCGGCAGCAGGCAGCACCCCGACATGGCGGTCCACGCTCCCCCCTCCAGGGCTTTCCCCACCCCCGGCAAGCATAGACTCATCACCCAGAAATGGCAGACTTTAAGGGTGCTTCGCTGGGCCCCCCCAAATGCAACCCCCTGCTTCTCCAGCCACGGAGTGAAGCTACACCTCCCACCCCTCCTGCCTCTGGGCCAGATCAGGGGCATCTGGGCGTGGCGCCGCCTGTCCCCTGCACCTGCCCCATTCACTCAGAGGGTCACTTCTGGGACTGGCACCCCCTTGGACTTGACTGTCCTTGTTTTCCCTGTGTGGCTGTGGTCCTGCCCTCGTCTGCCTGCTCTGTGGCCTCCACACTCAGTGGCCACCATACCCCTGGGCGTGATGTCAAGTCCTGCAAAGCTGTATGAAAAATGCTCTTTTAGGAATTGGTTGTGTTTGGGATTCTTTAGAGAAACCAGCCGTTGAGAGGAATTCTGCAGTGGGTCCCTCTGAAACTGGGGCCTCTCCTGGCCTTCTGAAAAGAGCAAAAGAGCCAGTCTTCCTGGGGGGTGTGGCTGCCACTGGTGTCATGCAGACTTCAGGTGGCCAGAGCCTCAGGCGACAATTTCCATATTACGAGAGTCTATTTCGAGTGTGTATTTAGAGAGATTCAACCAGCTTATCAAACCCATGATATCACAGATCTGCTCAAAGGCTAAAAGAAGTGTTTAAATCAGTTCATTCATTTAGCTAAAAAACTCCCTGTCTTGGGCTGGGTTCCCCCAGAAGTAGACCCTGCAGCAGGGGTGGGGGAGGCGTTAGGGCCCCTCTGGCCCAGAACTTCACGCTGGGAGGCCTGAAACAACAGAGGTTTATCCTGTCAGCCCTGGAGACAGAAATCCAGGTGTCACGGCATCGGTTCCTCCTGGGGCCCCAAGGGAGGGTCCGTTCCAGGCGAGTGTGCAGCCTAGGCTTGTAGACACACACCCCGACCTCCGTCTCTGTCCCCGCCTGGCCCGTTTTCTGTGCCTGTGTCTGTTTTCCTTTGTCTTGAAGGACAGGCAGCCGTGGGCCTAGAGCCTGCCCGAATCCGGGATGATCTCTTGAGAGCCTTACGTTAATCGCACCTGCAAAGACTCATGTTCCAAATAAGGGCCCATTCTAGTGCTCAGGTGGGCATACTTTGTGGGCAGTACACAGCCCCCAGAGCAGGGACACGGGGAGGCTGGTGATCAGCGTCGGCGTCGTTAACGGGTTCCTGCCACGGGCAAGCGGCGTGGGAGGGGCCCAGCGAGCCGACTGGTGGGGTGATTGGGAGTCGGGGGCTGTGGGCCGGGCAGGTGGGCATGTGCGGTGGCTGGGATTGTGGGTGGGCTGGCCGCGCTCACTCTCACAGCCCGTGATGAAGCTGTATATGACCCTCACCCGAGATGTGGGGTTGAAGTAGAGGTCTGGGGGGCTCTGAGCCGTGTTGCAGGGCCCATTTGGTTGGTGTCCTGAAAGGGGCCACTCCCCGAGGTCCAGACTGCTCTCAGAGGCGAGAGCCAGGGTCTGCAACGGCAGCCAGCATGAGGCTCCAGATCCCAGCCCCCGGGATGTGCCCAGTGACCCTGCGATCAGGTTTCCTCGTGGGAAACACGCCTGCCCTTTCTTTCCAGGGGACAGAACCCCCTGCCAGGACTCTGAATCTCTCTGGGCTTTTAGCCAGGACCTCCTCGGGCCCAGGCACCCTCCCTCGGCCCCACAGCTTCTGCAGGGCCTGGAGACTCCACTCTCTGATTCTGCTCACAGGTGCTCCTGTGGGCGGGCACGGGCTCCGGGGCGCCCCCTCCGCCAGCTTGGCTCCGCTGGGCCGTGGCCTTGGGCGGCTCACCAGGTGGGTCACCGCAGCGGCCCCTCCCTCCGGGCGCCGCCCCCAAGCGGACCCTGCTCTGGTCTGGCAGCCTTCCCCACGTACCGCATCCCTGCGACGTGGAGGGGATCTATTTTGTTTGTAAAAAGCTGATTATCATAGATAAATGTATCTAATTAGTCTCATTTGCTGACACACAAGCCTTTAATTGCGAGTTGAATAATTAGACATATCTGCATATGCAAATGAATACAGTTATACCCTATGTCAGTCTTTAACATGATTCCTCCAGAGACAAATAATTCTATTTCAGGACAGCGTATGATATATTAATTTACATAGACAAATACCTTTATTTAGAACCAGCGACTCTCTTGTTTGTTTACATAAAGTACTAACTGGAGAGCTGGGAGCCGTCTCCCATTGAGGAAACATCTGGGCCGCTCTTGCACACGAGGGGTCTCCACGAGCCTCTCACTCGGTGGCACCCTGAGGTCAGGGCTTCCTCAGTCCCCCTGGGCTCCAGGCTCAGCTGTCCACTGCTCGCTGGGCAATAGGGGGGCTCTGACAGCCCATGCTGCCATCGAAGGCTGCGGCTGGCCCAGGGCATGCCGGGTGGCATCCCTCCCCGGGGCTGTGAGCTGCGGCCGATGGGGCCGCCAGGGCCGGGGTCTTGGCTTCAGACGGCGCTGCGGCCGGCTCCCGTCCAAGCTGGATCAGCCTCTACCCTCCAGACAGGTGTGTGCACAGCAGCCCCGGGAAAAGGCCTGTGTGCCCAGCGGGGCCTGAGGCCTTGGGGTCCCTGCTCGTGTCGTGCCCACCTCACCTCTGCTTTTGGCTGAGATCACGGATGCCTCCATAAGCCAGGCGGGGGAATCCCAGTGACCTCCCCCAGGTGGCCGCCCCAGGCTTCCTCTGGCTTTTCTGGAGGGTATGTGGCCTGTGGAAGTGTCAGGGGCACAGGCTGCAAGGAGGAAGGACCGTCTTTCCTGCTGACTATACCCCAAGCAGAGCCGGGTTCATGGTGCCCAGGGTGCGGGAGGCCCCTGGGGTGGGGCCGCCCAGGACAGCGGGGCCTAGCCCCCTCCCCGGGCCTGGGTGGTCACATGGGTTTGGCCGGGAGAGGCAGAGGGTGAGGAATTTGGCTCCGTGAAAGGAGGACACACATTCCCTGCTTTCCAGAAGGACTTCACAGCAGCCCCCCACCCCCACCGTCCGGGCGCCATGGCAACTGGCTCACTGATGCTGACTGGAGCTGACACAGGGGGGGTTCTCCCATGTCCCCTCCCTCTGCCCGCCAGGGCCAGGAGTGTGGTGGTCCGGCATGGCCAGCAGAGGGCAGTGGCAGGCTGGTCGCTGGGTGGGGCGGGGGTAGGGGGACCTCGCTGTAAGCAGGCCCTTCACTTCTGGGTCTTGGGGTCTCCATATCTCCTCAAGGGCCAGAGGCTGGCACCCTGCAGAGAGTGGCATGGGGGTGACAGCTACATGTTCTGTGCACCTTTAAGACCCATGTGGCCCTCTGCCCCTCGGGGGCATTTGTCTTTGGCTGAGCTGCAGGGCCAGAGTCTCTGGGCCGTCCCAGCCACGGGCAGGGGTGATGCCTCGTCCCTCAGCTGCTGTTGGGACCCAGTCAGGCATGGCCCCACCGGGACCCCAGCTCACTCACGTGCTCACTCGCTCACCTGTTCGTCCCCACTCCTCCTGCCTTCATTCATCACGTGCTCACAGGGGAAAGAAAATACGGAGTCTTGTGTCTGGCCTGTGGGTCTCAGCTGGACTCAGCCCACAGAGGGTTGGGGGTGATTCATCTGACACCCTGAGTGCGAGTAAGACAAGATATTCCTGCGACCTTCGTCCTGGCTCCAGGAACTCGCAGAAGAAAGCGGACGACGCGGGAAGGAGGGAGGAGGAAATGTCAGTTATTGTCACCGAACCTGGGCTCTGAGGCAGGTGCACGGGGCTGACATCTCAGCTCTGGCTGCAGGAGGGTGGAGAGGAAGTTCTCATAAAGCTTTACTCACATTTATAAACCTAACTGAGCTGCAGGTTGGGGGAGAGAGGGCTCAGAAGACACCCCAAACCCTGCTTCAGAAAAAGGGGGCTCTGCCGGAGGAGAGAAGCATCTGCACTCCAAAGAGGTGGTCACTGCCTGACCACTACCTGCCCTGCGTGTGCTAGTGTGTTTTCACACGTACGGATGCACACACACGCACGCTCTGTCTTGTGCTCGGTCTGTGCACGTGCAGGTGCCTGTGATTTCTGCGTGCGTGTGCACATGCCCGCGAGTGTGCACACGCGAGTGCACGTGTGTATGTTGTCAGGTGCGTGCTCTGCGCGACAGGTTGCACGCATGGGAGTGTGTGCACATGGTGTATGCACCCGTGTTCTGTGGGTGCATTTGTGTGCGCGTAGGCAGGTGTGTGCCTGCGTGGGTGTGCTCGGACTATGTGGGGCTGGCAGGCCCTCCTCGGTGTTTGTGGCCATGTCCTCAGCGTGGATCCCTCCCCTGAGCCCACAGCAGCTGCCCTGTGGTCAGTGAGGCTCGTGACTCCTCCCCTGGTTGACTGATGGCAGAGGCCTCCCTGCCACCCCCCTCAGGACCACCAACAACCGCTATTTGTCCCTACTGTAGCCCCTGTGGACTTGACCCGTTCCCGCGGCAGAGCTCATGGGACTGGAGGTGTGGAGGTCACACCTGCTGCCCGCCCCTCGTCCCTCTTCTCTCCAACACGAAGCCGTCCCATCGAGGAGGCCACAGGGGCCGGTGAGGGTCGGCAGGAGGGAGGCCAGCTGCCGGCACTGGTGGGCTGGCCACCAGGGAAGGACGGGAAGGTGGCTGATGAACCTGACCTCGGCCGGGCGTTGGGAGGCGCTGGCTCCTCCCAGCACGCGGGCAGGCGGGCGTGGGCACCCGAGGGCAGACACACGAACCCAGAGCCTCACCGACCCGCTCTCTCTTCCCTCTCCGGTGTCCTCGTGCTAAGCAGTGTTGACGTTGGTGTGTCCCACCCTGACCTGGACAGGCTGACAGACGCTGTGCGCCGGGCCGGAGGAGCCTCCAAATGTCCCTGACCTGGGGCGGCTCTGGCAGCCAGACCAGCCGAGGCCGAGGGCTGTGGACATCCTCACCACAGCTGCCTTCGGCCACTGTGCCTTGCTCCTCGCCGGCCTCCCTGGGCAGAGTTTTGGCTCAGACTCAGTTGGTCATTTGGACCTCCCACGCCTGCCACCACGGTGCCTGTGGCATCCTGGGAAGGGTGGGGGCACAGAGACCCCGGGTGCCGGCCACTCTCGCCGGCTTCAGTTAGCCCATGGTTTCGGCTGGCCCTGAGCGGCATGGCCCCGGGTCCCACGAGGGACACGCAGCCCTTTGCTTCCGAGCAGCGCATGTGGTCTGGACAGAGGTGGGGCTGGCACCCACCTGGGGGTCAGCGTGCGGAGGGAGAGGCCGACTCCCCAGTGCCAAGGGGCTGAGCGGGTCGGGTGTCGGGGGCCACAGATGCTGTTCTCCTGGCTGAAACTCCCTCACTGCCCGCAGCCCCTGTTTTGGTCTCGTTGACAACAATTACGAGAAGTGGTTTAAAATACTTACTTTGATGTGGTTTCCTCCACCGTGGCACGTGGGGCACTTCCCCAGCAGGATCAGTCCAGAAACAGCTTCTGTGAAAGCTGACCCCACAGCCTTCCTACCCGCTCCACATACTTGTGGTGTCTGCCCTGACCGAGCGGGACCATATCTTCATCAGTCACGGGGGAGACCCAGAAACTTGTGAGAATTAAACCTGGCGTTTAGAAAGAACGTCTTAAAGGTGGGCAACGTAGCTAATTCAGTGGAAAAGTAACCTGCAGGCAGGAATATGAGTCCGTACCAGCTCCCGGGGGGAGGGGGGCCAAGATTTGCACGAGTGGGGATGATGCCCTTGGGCTCTGGGCCCGGCAGGACCCTGGGGCCGGTGGAAGGAGGCAAGCAGCTTTGAAGCCTGACGCACGTTTTGGTCTGTCTTTCTCACGGATGAGGCCTCTTCCCGCCATCTGTAAGCGTGTCGCCCGCAGCCTGCAATGCCTCTGGGTCACCTCTGCAGGAATGACAGCCTGCATTTGCAGTGCTGGTCGGGGCCCGGGGCCAACTCCCCACATGCACGTGGCTCAGCCTCTGGGAGGTGACACGGCCTGGCCTGGCCTCCGCCCGGCCCCGCGAGCACCCCGGGTGTCTCCAGGGAGCCATCTGATTATCTCCAACACCCAGGATCAGCCGAGGCTGGCACTGGCTTGGAGAAGGCAAGTCTTTACAGCTTCTGCCAAGGCGTTAATTCTTCTCCAAACGGTCAGAACTGAAACAATTTTAGAAGGTATTGTTTACCGTGAGTTCTGTTTTCTGTGGTTGGTAAAAGTCCCGAACAGTCATCAGAGGACGCCAACATAATACGGCCGGCAGGGGGACCGGCAGGGGGACCGGACAGAAGTGGGGTGTCGGACCGAACTGCGTGCCGTGCGCTCTCCCGGCAGGGCTTCTGTGACCTGTCGGTGTAGCCTCTGCACTTTGTCTTGGGCTTTCTTGGGGCCTGACAGCAGTGACACTTGCAAACCCGCCGGGCTCCCAGGAGGCAGGCCCGGGCCGCTCTCCTAGCCCCCAAGGCAGCGCCCCGAGGGCTTTCCCTTGCGGCACGGCTGCTCCTCAGGGAGGACGCCCGCTCTCCTCCGTCCTCTCACCGCAGGACATGCGCGGCCGCCTCCCTGCTCCTGGCCAGGGTTCCGTCTGCAAGTGGATCTGTGCTGTGCGTGCCCAGGGCCAGGGTGGGGGGGGGGCCCCGACCTCGGGCTCTGTCGCTGGCTGTGGCATCGGGAGCCTCCCTGCTGATGGGCACGGGCCCCATCTCCGGGCAGCACTGTCTCCATCCTGGGATGGATGCCTGAGACGGATTTTATTCTTCCCTCGCCTTTCCCTTGTGTTTTGGGGGAGTCGCCGCTCAGCAGGTGAAAGAGGCTCTGCTCTCACAGGCCTCGAGCTGGGCTGGGGAGAGGTGCAGCCCCAGGGGAGAGGGCAGGAGACCAAGTGCCATTTCACCCTCAAGGACGGACCTCACTCCCAGTGCTGCCTCCTGCTGTCCCCCAAGGTGGCGGCTGGGCAGCTCTGGACACAGCCTGTCTCGGACCTCACGGGCGCTGACGCAGGAGTCTGCACCCGGGACTGGTTTTCTACCACTGGTGGGCGGCATGGTTCTCCGGGAAAGGGGTGTCAGCCCAGACCCCGTCACCCATCCCCGAGGCTATAAGCCTCTCCCAGCCTTTCGGTCACAGTTGTGCGCGGCAACAGCCCCCCTGGGGACCACACGTGATGAGCCACGCAGGCCACAGGAAACTGCGGTGTGGGGGGTGCACCAGCTGACTCTCAGAGTGTCGCTCTGCCGTCTTAACTAAAACGATGCCCTACTCAAGCCTCAAGGACATTCTTGACGAAATCTTTTTACTGAGGTTGGATAACGCCGAACACTGTGGAAGTGTGGAACAAGAGGTCAAAGCCTCACACTTGCCGTGCTCTGTGCCCCGTGGGTCCTGTAACTGATTCTCCTGCTCATTCGGCCCAGGCTGACGCCTTCCTATTTCGTGGCAGATGGAAGGTCCCTTTGTCTACTTCTGGAGTACGAGGGCCCTAGATGTCCATTAGGTGAGGAGGGCCTTGACCCAAAGGGAGTGGGGCCTGTGGACAAAGCAGGACCAAGAAGCATAGGATTTAGGGTTTCCAGAGTTTGTCCAAGATGTAAACAAGTCACTGGCTTCCGCTGCCCCGGAAGGGCCTGCAGAGCTGGGGTCGCAGCAGCGGTTGGGTGGCGGGGCCCCTGAGAGGCAGGGGGAGGTGCCTCTCTTGGTGCCTGGAGGGGACAGGCATGCTCCACTTGCCCTGAGCCTCGTCACCCCCGCCAGACAGCCCTGAGCAAGTGACCCCGGCCGTGAAGGCTGTGCTGTGCGGGTCCCCCTCTCTCGGGAGCATGTGTCCAGTGGGGACGCCCACCGGCACCAGCAGGCCCACTCAGGGTCAGCACAGCTGCTGCCCGGTTCAGCAAAACCAGGATCCCATGTGGAGCCGCCACACACACGGGACAGAGAGGCCCGCCCTGCAGAGCCTGGAAGGTGTCACCCTGCACCCACGAGGGTGTGTCAGGGGCCGAGGGGCCATGGGAGGAGCCCCCTCCCTGTGGAGCTTTAGAAGGGGGAGGGGATGGGAGGGACACTCAGAGAATGAGCACCAGTGGCCGACAGTGGTGGCAAGAGGAGACACTCAGGGGTGCCGGGTGGACAGCTGCCGCTCTGGGCAGGAGACAGGCAGGGCTCCCGGTGCATGAACAGGGCACCCAGATGAGACGGAGGTGGGGACATGGCTGCGGGGACAGCGGGGACCCAGCTCCTGACCCCAAGGCTCCACTCTCCAGTGCGAAATGCCGTCCTCTGATATCCACATGTCTATTCACTCACTCAGTCCCTACACAAACTGGCCTGATATTTTGTGGGGGGGCATCACCAGCCCCTTGTGAAGCGTTGATCAGCACCCACGGCCAACTGGGCACTGCTTGCTAGGGGCCATGTGAGCCGGGGGGGGGGGGGTTGTGTGGAGCCAGTGGCCCTGGAGCAAACCCAGATGTGCCGGCCAGTTCACTGTCTTTGCTCTGCCTCCCTCCCTCTGCCTGCTGGTACCTTCGCCCATCCCTGCCCTGCACCCCAACCCCACCCCACGCAGCAGGGAGGGCGGCTCCAGCACCAACAGTCAGCAGCAGGGGCTGGACAAACCCTAGACAAAGAGACACAAAGAAGAGGCATGGAGACAGCCAAGCCCCCTCTCCCTTCCCGCCCAGTCACGTCCCCTCCGATTCCCAGAAGGCGAGGGCAGCGTGTGGTCTGCAGTGGCCAGGACAGGAGTCAAGCACCCCGCTCCCGGGGTCTGGGCCACACTTCCTGCCCCACTGAAACCATCTACTTTCCTGAAGCCCAGCACCCCCAGGTCTCCTGGGGCATGTAGCATGGGAGGAAAGGTGAAAGGGCACCTTCCCACAGAAGTAGCAGGGGCGGGGCGTGGTGGGAGTGCACTCACAGAGCAGCTGGAGGGTTAGGATCCTCAGCTCTTTCCAGCCCCCAAGGGATCTGGCCACTTTTTCCCTCTTGGGAAGCCACTGAGGGATTTTCCCAGGGAAGAGAGAGTTTTCTAGAGGTCAGGCAGTAAGAACCACACCGTGCAGTGGAGAGAGGTGGGGTCCTGAAGGACAGGTGCTCACAGATGGATTGTCTGCCATGCTGACAGCAGGCTGCGGGATAGAGCGGGGGGAGGCCCCACAGGCAGCTCCGAGTGGATGCAGGTACACACAGGTGTGTGCATCACACCATCCCTTTCTTTCCGGGGAGACGTGGCGTTTGAGCCGATTTCTTTCCAAGGTGAATGAGGGAGGGAAGACACTCCAGGCAGAAGCCCACATTCCTGGGCCAACATTCCTGTGGACCATTCCCTTGAGCTGAACCTCTCCAGCCCAAGCCCCCTCAGTGGGGCTGACACGGGGCCGGAAAGCAGAGAAGCCAGCTGGTTGCCCCCTCTCTGCCCTCCAACCCCTCCTGGACTCATGTACACGGAGCATTGATGGGGTCCTGAGGAGGTAAAAGAGAGGCTTGTCATAAAAGCCTCGGAGGGAGCAGCTGATCTGTTCCTGTTCAGGGGCTCTAGGCTTTTAAAACCTGCTGGTTAGAGGGCAGTTGAAATGCCTGGCCCCAAGAGGCTCCCACTCCCCCCAGGGAGCTGAGCTGTCATCACTCATCGGGGGCACGTGTCAGAAGCCACACCGAGGACAGCTAGCTCTAGGAGGCACAAGGCACGTCCCTGCCTGGCTGTTGGCAGAGCTGACTGCAGCCGCCCTGCCTCACCTGCTGCCTGGAGAGCCTGGGACCTGTGCCTACCAGTCCCTTGGGGATGGCCAAGCTGGCCCGGCACGCTGTCCACGGTGCTGGGACCCGGTCAGGACGCAGCTCTGGGCCTGGAGCGCTCTCCAAGGTGCTGAAGGCACAGCCATCCGGCCTCCGAGACCTTCAGGCAGCCTGACAAATGCCAGTCAACCAGGACTCACTTCAACGCATCATGAGTTACGGTTCTGCTTGTGTGTCTTCGGGAACATAAGTCTTTTTCCTGACCTCAGTCAGACCTTGAGCCTTCCCGTTGCATTCCTTCAGTGGACCCTCCCTCATCCCTGTCCTTCCTCTCTCCCTTCCCATGGCGATTCCCCAAAGGGACAGAGGAGGACACTCCTCCTCTGCTTGCTGCTTTGAGAAAGTGATTAGGAAATGTCTGAGTGTCTGCTAATCCTGAGGGTTGGGGTTCAGGCAGGTGTGCGGAGCAGATGTCCCCTGGACACCTCTCAGTGTAATCCCAAGCTCCACACCAAGGGAGGAGGCCTACTGATAATTCCTGACACTGAGTTTATGCTGAAAAATGGAGTCCCAGGAGGCAGGGCCATGTCCCCTGCTCCTCACCCCATTTAGTGAAGCTGAATTTTCAGGTGAATAACCATTTGCACCCACTCTGGTGCCAACCAAGTCCGCCTGGGTGTACCGGGAATCTTCGCCAGGAAGCAAAGCTGTGTGGGATTAGAGTGGTTCTGTCACCTGGCGTCAGCGCCACATCAGAGGAGCGTGTGCTGGGACCTAGCACTCGGCTGTCATGACATTTGTCCCCAGTCCTCGTCACTGAGCAGGAACAGATGCACTGTGGGGAGGTGGGGAGTGGGCGCCTGGGTCTGAGCGTGGGCTGGGGATGGAGGCAGCCCAAAGAGAGGCCTGCTGCGGGGTGCAGGGAGCTGCCACCCGACGGGGGTGCTGGGTGAAGGGGAAAGAGGCCAGTGCGGCTGGCAGGGGGTGGGCCTGTCTGCCGTGAGGCTCCAGCTCCGCCAGTGAGGGCGTCGCCTCGGAGAACTGACAAGACTTTGTTTTTGGACAGTTATTCATGTCTCAGTTTCCCCATCTGTCACACGGCTACATTATCAGGGACCCGTTGTTGTAAATTCCTGTCCCTCGGCCGGAGCTCATAGCCCACCTCAGTGGGTAGCATGCGTCAGGCAGTCCTTGGGGCCAGTGGGGCGCTGAACCCAGTGTGCTGGCTCTTCCTGGGAAGCAGCCAGTGGCACCGTCCGGCCTTCCCTGCAGCTCAGTCCATGAATTCCCCCCATGAATCCTGGCCAACATCTCCCCGGGAAGGCTCCCTCAGTCCCTTCCCCTGACAGAGCTCCAGAATGTGTGTGTGTTGGGGGGGGGTGGCAGCCACAGCTTCCTCTCTGGGGGAGGGATCAATGTTCCATCAGGAAACCAGCTTCTCTGGCATCTTTCCAGGGGAAGGTGGGATGAGTGATGGGTGTGGACGAGGGAGAGGAAGGTGTGTGAAGAAGTCCCAGTGGCGTTTCCAGAAGGGGACATGGCATCTGGGAGTCCCTGGCTTGTCCCTGGGCCAGAATGCCACAGATGGGCCCCCAGAATTTGGGCAAGGCTCTCATGTGAGACCTGTTACAGGCAACAATGAGGGAAGACAAGACCATCAAGTGTCCTCTGCATCAGAGTGCCAGCTCCGGGCGCTGGAGGACGGGACCCAGGGCAGATTCTGGGGGTCCAGAATCTGGAAATGACGCCCACTGGCCTGCCGCAAAGACGTGTCCTGAAAGGACAAGGGCATGTCCTGAGCCGAGCAGGCAAACGCCTGAAGCTCGTGTTTTCATGGAACGGTGTTTCTGGCATCTTTGGGTCTTGCACTTCTACACTGAGAGGCTGCACCACGTGTGCAGGCCTGGGCTGGGCCCCATGGCGGGTTCCTAGGAGGCTCCAGATTACCCGCCCCCCCACCCCCACCCCAGCGGCCTGGGCAGCCCGCTCCCCACCCTGCCCCTGCCCCTCCCCCACTCTGCTTCCAGGTCTCTCCCATCTTGGCTGCAGGGCCTCTGGGGACACCCCAGCATCCATCCCTGCGTCCTCGTCCTGCTCCCAAGCCACCTCCGCTCCACACCCCTCCCCTCATGTGCTGCCTCGGTCTGACCCTGGGCCCTTCACTGGACCACCGGACAACCGTCTGGGCTCGGAGGCCACCACCAGGGAAAAGGAGCAGAGCCTGAGGAAACAGCGATTTGTCCCTAAGTCTCCGCTGCGGAAAGATCCCAAGAAGGTGCCGGCCCCGCTGCGGGGTGGGGTGCACGCCGGAGTGGACGCTGAACCCAGGACCCAGGACCCAGCGCTGGCCTTGGCGGAGGCCCCACTCACCGGGCGAGGCCCCGCCCCTGCCAGCGAACTCCCCGCCCCCGCAGTCGGCCTCTGCTGCAGGACTGGCTCCTGGGTAGATGCAGCGCAGTTGGTGAGGGGGTGGACTGTGCAAACCTCATGGCCGCTGGTCAGCGCAGACCCTACCCCCCACCCCTGAGGCCTTCCGCGCCCGCTGCCAGGTGTGTCTGCTCTCCTGTCCTGGGCCATCAGTCAGTCAGTCAGTCCTGGGCTGCATTCACCCTTAGAGCATTTCATGGCGGCGGCAAGGGGCTGAGGGCCCTTGTCCAGGGAGGCCCAGGTTGGAGGCTGGGTCCTGGACCTGTGGAGCGGGGGCCACCACATCCGCTGGCCCTGCTGGGGCTGGCCCTGATCCCAGCGGCACCCTCCGTGGCCCTGGGCCCCGCAGATTGGACCACTGCAGTCTAGGACGGCTTGGCACTGAATGGTCTGCCCAGGCAGGGAAGGGTTGGCCCTATGGATCCCCTGTGCCCTTCCAGCCCCAGCCCGCAGGAAGGGGCCAGGGAGGCGTGGTCAGCAGTGGACAGAAGCCACGGTGGGATGTGGGGGCTGGACTGGCCTCGAGGAGACAGATCAATCCCAGGACCTGCTGGGGTGCAGACAACAGACAGATCCCAGGACCTGCTGAGGTAGGGACTGGGGACAGATGAGTCCTCTCACCCTCTGCTTTCTGTGAGGCCTTGAGGCAGAGGGGCCCAGGGACACCACAGTACTGGGCAGCATGGGGACGGGCTGCCCCCTCCCCGTTCCAGTAGGTGTCTGTGCAGGGTGGGGGCTCACACAGTGGCTGGAGGGAGCTGCGGTGGGGGGTGGATGGGACCCCATCCATAGTCAGGATGAGGTTGGCTTTAGGCAGATATCAACGTTCCCTGACACCCTGCCGCTCAGACCTGGAGGGACGGAAAAGCCAGGGTTCTGTGCCGCCCTCCTAAACACACCCCTTGTCAGCAGAGAGGGTGTGACCACAGCCCCCCACAGAGGGAGGAAAGGGGAGGTCCTGCCCAGCACAGCTGTGACCCGGGAGGGAGGAGACCCCACCTGGGCTGGGCCCGAGGGTCGCAGAGAAGGGTTGTCTGCGGGAAGTGCCTGACCCCACGATGATGCTTCCTACAAACCGTAAAGCAGAGATTCATTAATTCAGACGCTGTGATTTCTCTGATAAACGTCAAAATATGTAAATATCGAGCCCTTTCCTTCGGCCACTAAAACCAAAGGAAAGCACATTTATTAGCATAGAAATGAGCTTAATCAAATCAGCCCGAGTACAAATCAGCCACAGGAAATGTAATGAGCTGGGAATTAATTAGCAGCATAATGGTAATAGTGTTGCCTGCTGATTACCTCACGGCCACACGGCTCTCCCGCCACAGGGCTCCCCTGGCAGCTGATCTTTCCTTTGCAAGGGGCTCCGAGTAGGGGCCACTGTATGGCCCCTTAGCCCCCCAAAGCCGGAGGAGAGGCGGCTGCCGACTGGGGTCAGGCCCATGAGATCTAGGGGAGACGGGCCCATTCTCTCCGGCTGCCCGGGCGTCCCTTCTAGGGGCCACTGCCACTGGGGGCCCCAGGGATGGATCGTGGAGCACTAGGGCTTGAGGGGTGTTCGGAAAGCCCCACCCCCACCCCACCCCGGGGCTGGCAGCAAGGCCGGCCGCCTAGAAAGCGCTGAGAGGGCCTGGCTCTGAGGTGCCACCCCCACAGGGGCTCTTCTGCCCCAGGGGGATCTGCCAGGGGAGAGGCCCCACCTGAACCGCAGGCCCACATGACCCTCCCTGCGTTTGAAATCTGAGGGGAAGCCTCGGCACTTGGATTCCTGCAGGGCAGCTCTGAAATCGGCCCCATCAGTTCCACTGGCCCGTTCGTGGGGTCGCGGCTGGTGTCGGAGAGCGCCTTGCTCAAACCAAAACGGAAACAAGTGTGTTCCGTGTCTGTGGCTCCTCGCGAAAGCAGAGTCGGGCAGTTCCAAGTCAGGAACGGAGAGCCTCTAACACGGGCACGTTTTCACTGTCTTTTACATTTTAGGCAAAGAAACTATGGACAAGGAGAAAAAGCAACACGGAGCCTGTGATGGCCCAAAGCCCAACGCTTACCCCGTTCATTTTAAGACAGTGTGAAAGCTTGATGTCCCCCCAGGCTGATCCACAAAGCCAAGGAGCAGTGGTTTGCACCCTTGTTCCTAATGTCCATGCGTCCCGTTTGGAGTCCAAGTATTTAGAATATTATTTGGGCCTGTGGATCTCTGGAGGTTGACCATTTCTGCCAGACCAACTTCTTTGAGGTCGCTGTTGTTGACGATAATAATCACCAGAAGAACGAAAATAGCAGCCAGCACTCGCTGAACACCTGCCCTGTGCCAGGAACTTCCCTGCGCACTTCCCGTGGACGGCTGTGTTATCCGCTGCTGCGGAACAAACCATCCCAAGACACAACGACTTAAAATATGACCATTGAGATCAGGAATCTGTAATTTGGGCAGGGCTTGGAGGGGTCAGCTTGTCTCTGCTCCACGGTGTTAGCCAGGGCACGTGGGCTCCATCTGGAAGGCCCGCTTCCAAGATGGCGCACGCACAGGGCTGGAGGGCAGGCCCGGCTGTGGTTCCTCTCCATGCCGGCCTCTCCTCGGGCAGCCTGAGCTTCCGCACAGCACGGTGGCTGGGTTATAAGGGCGAGTGTCCCAGATACAGGGAGTGCGAGCTTTCAGTTTCTTTTTTTTTTTTTTAATTTTTTTAACGTTTATTTATTTTTGAGACAGAGAGAGACAGAGCATGAACGGAGGAGGGGCAGAGAGAGAGAGGGAGACACAGAATCGGAAGCAGGCTCCAGGCTCTGAGCCATCAGCCCAGAGCCCGACGCGGGGCTCGAACTCACAGACCGTGAGATCGTGACCTGAGCTGAAGTCGGACGCTTAACCGACTGAGCCACCCAGGCGCCCCTTGAGCTGTTTCTTAAGGCCTCGGCCTGGAAACTGGCACAGCATCCACCACCAGATGCTATCAATGGAGCCGTCAGGAGTCCGGATTCAGTAGGAGGAGAGTCTTGATGGAGGAGTTTCCCATAATTGGTGGGCCAGGTTTTAAAACCACCAGGCCGGGAATTATTTGCATTCCTCCCACCTGCACGATTCCCTGGGTCCTCCCGGGCACCCCGAAGGCACATGCCATTGAGCCATCAGGCCTGGTCTCAGGGGCCTGGGTCTTGTCATCGATCAAGTCCAGAAGCGGATGAGGTTCTGGCACAACCACACGCTTCTCTTGACCAGGATTCAAGGGACACGCTGTCTGTGCCCACCCAGCCAGTGCTGGAACAGGTGCAGGCTAACTGCTGAGGAAACGCCACCCCAAAGTGGCAAAAGTGGAGGCTCCTGTGGGCCCTGAGGTCCGGGCAGGTGCGCGGCCCCTTGCTGGGGGCTCCATCTGGTCGGGTTCTTGGCCCTGGCCTGGAGTCGTCACCCTTCCTGTCCATTCTGTCCGCCTTCTGCCCTTTTCAGTCCGAACCAGCAATGCTCCCCCCAGAACCCTCGTTGTAAAACGTTGTAGGCCGTCTACAAAGTTGCCCCCTCAAAGCTCTGTGAGGCAGCCCCCCTGTCTCAGGCCCCCACGAACCTCTGAGGCGACGTCGCCCACATGTCCCTGAAGGCCCCTGCTCAGCGCGGGCCCGTGGTGGGCGGCTCTGTGAGGCTCCCCTCAAGCCTCTGCGAGGCTGTGATAGCCCTCCAGTCTCACCCTGATGTGAGAACAGCCCCGAGCCGCTCGTCAGTTCGAGCTTCAGGCAGAGCGGACAGAGGAACGGCTTCTCTCGGCATCAGCTCCCAACCGACTGCAGCATCTGCTCAGAACGGTGCCGGTCACCCCGCCTGAGGCCGCAGCACACGGGGGGCACCGTCAGTGCTGCCCGGAAGTCTCCTTGACCGGACCTCCGCGCCCACCGGGCACCCACTTCCCACCCGCTGCTGACCTCCCGCCGCGCCGCCCGCTGGGCCCTTCCCCCCCCCCCTCCCCCCCCCCCGCTGCCTCCTCCGGGCATCACTTCCGGTTGCTGTGGCTGCGCGAGAGCCGCCCCGGAACTTGGCGACTTAAAGCAACGGCCACTTGTCTGGGTCTCGGGTCTGCGGTCTCGTGGGCCTTGGAGAGGAGGCCCGTGCTCGCCCCACGTGGCCACAGCTGCGCCCCCTCCCCCTGGGCCACACCCGCAGGGGTTTCTAGGCGTGGGGGCTTGGCTCTAAGTGCCAGTGTGTCACCGTCCCCTGCAGGCCCCACAGGTCACAAGTGGCCCCTTCTGCTGTGCTCACAGGCCCCCCCATCGAGAGGGGTCGGGGCCCATGGGTAAAACAGTGTATGAGGGGGGCGCCTGGGGGGCTCAGTCGGTTGAGCATCCGACTTCGGCTCAGGTCATGATCTCGCGGTTCGTGGGTTTGAGCCCTGTGTCTGGCTCTCTGCTGACGGCTTGGAGCCTGGAGCCTGCTTCGGATTCTGTGTCTCCCTCTCTCTCTGCCCCTCCCCCACTTGTGCTCTGTCTCTCTCTCTCTCAAAAATAAATAAACATTAAAAATTTTAAAAAACACAGCCTATGGGACGGGAGACGCTGCTGGGGGGACACGTGCATTTCCTCAGCTCTCACCCCACTGATGAGGCCCGCTCCCCTGTCATTGTGCCAGCGCAGACGGGCACGGCCCAGTCAGTGTGGCGGATGGCCTGCGGGCTCTCTCCTCTGCAGGGACACCTGTCACTGAAGTGAGTCCACGGTATAGGGCGTACTGGCAGCTCGCCGGGTCAGCAGCTGGCGGTGGAAATTGTCCCTTCCTAAGTGCCGCCCCATGGGGCAGAGCGGAGGGACAGCCGTCCCCCTGAGGGGCCCCAGGTGTTGGGGTGGAGGGAGCCCGGCTGGAGTGACCCTGATCTTGCTCACCCAGCCCAGGTGCCTCCCCGAGGAAGAGCCAGCCAGGCCTCCGGGGACACCCCCACCCCTGCCTTCTTCTTCCTCGGCTGGCACACAGCCAGCCTCTGGTGGATCTGCACAGGTGACCGAGCTCCTGGCTCCTGGAAGACCTGCCTTGTTGGGCTGGGACCCTGGGGGCTGGACATTCCCTCGGGGTGAGGGGCCGTGGCTCTTCACCGTGCGCATCCTTGGAAAGAGCCACTTTTTTGCACATCCTGTGTCCTGCAGGGATGCAAGAGGGATCTCTGGCACTGTGACCCCGTGGATGCCGAGTGGCTTCCAACCGGTCAGAGCCCAGAGGAGTCTTGGAGGTACTTCAGCAGGGCAGACCTGCTCTTGCCTCAGGGCCTTTGCATGCACTGCTCCTCCTGCCTGTGCGGCTTTCTCCAAGGACACACAGAAAGGGGGACGGGACCCCCACCAGGTCTCAAATCATCCGTGTATTGTCACATGCCAGACTCCTCTGACACCCGCATTCCGCGAGCCCTCCTCTATAAAATCTAGATTCCCGGTAATTTCCTTTTGCAAAGGAGCCATCATGTGGGGCAACACATGCACGTGTCAGCTCTTAGGAAATGATCCAGCGAAGACGGTGACCCCCCCCCAACCCAGGATGTTGCAGGGAGAGGAGTGACCGGCTGGGTCCCTCTGCTTCTGGGTCCCCGTGAGCCCAGCCAGCGCCTGCACTGCTCTCCCATTCAGCAGGTGCCCACCGTGTGCACTTGGCGGTGGGGCTGTGCAGAGGAAGGGTTTTTTATGACTGAAGCACGCTTCATTTTTCCTCTCAAAGGTCCTTCGGGAAGAGGGGGAGTTCGCGGGGGGATTCGCGGGGGGATGCCTAGAGCAGGCACTGATGTTGTCCTTCGGTGCGCGTTTCATGCTCGTTTCGGGAACCACAGCCCTGAGAGATGAGGGAGCTGTTAACTGTCACTCACTCGGTGGGACAAAGCCAGGGGCTCTGGCCGCCAGCTTGCGCCCCGACGCAGAAGCTCCTGGGGTCTCCTCTGGGGGCTTAAGCCCTTCCCGGCCCAGCCCTTGCCTCTCCCACCAGCCAAGGGAACTTTGTCATCAGGGAGACGCTTCTGCGTGGACTCCGCCACGGTGCCCACCTCCCCCGCCCAACGCACAGTCACGAAGGGCCGTGTGCGGAGGGGGTCCCCTCGCTGCACGGCATCGAGGGGTGCGAGGGAGAGGCCTGTGCATCTCCAGGTGGAGGAATCGCTGAGGACGATGGGAAATGGATGTTGTCAGGTGAATTCTGTTCCTCCCCAGGCCACAGAAATGGGGGAAGCCCGAAGCCTGCGAGGCCTGCTCGGATGCGGACTCTGGCTGCGTTTATGGGTCCTCCAGGGGGTGGGGACGGAGCCCTCTGCTGCCCACACACCCCGATGAGTCGGTCCGTTTCCTCGAGACACTAAGCCGCGCCGTAAATGCCTCCCCGGCCAGCGGATCTGTGTGAAGGAGAGAAGTGACAGCTTTTCCCTGTCCCTCCGGGTGAAGAAATGCGAGGGGGCCCTGTCCCTTCCCATGAGCCTTTGTCTAATGTCTGCTGTTTCACCAGGGGGCAGAAGAGGAACCTTTCTGATTAAAGGTGTAAAATGTGCATTTGCCGGGTCCTGAAGCTCGATCTTACTCCACGCGCCTCTGCACCTCCCTGTCCTGCCGACATCCACCGTCACGTCCCATCCTCGGGGATGTTGGGTTAACCATGGCCACTGCCCCCGCCTGCACCTGCCTGGGGAAGGTCCTTTTTCCAAGAGTTTCATCTTGTGGATGGGGGAAGACACTGCTCTGAGAAACACGCAACCCGATCAGTGGCTTCATTCGGAAGGTCCCCACCACCGTGTGCCCAGAGCCAGGGGCGGGGACAGTCCTTCTGGGTGACACGGGCTGGCCGGGCGGAGCGTAGAGATGCCTCTTCCACATTCACGGCCCCGCACAACGTCCCTGCCAAATGTTCCCAGTTTACAAGACCGATGAAGATTCTAAGGGTCAGCCCTGCCCTGCAGCCAGCCTGTTGTCAGACATCAAAACGTGTCCTGTCGCCTGCGTGGGCCTTCAGCAGAGACAGGGCTGGGCCGCAGGGAGAGGCTGCAGCCCCGGGGACCCCCCGGGTTGGTTGCTCAATGAGGCGGGCATGGCCCCACGAGCAGGCACACTGGCCCCTGACAGGTGTGAGCTGTTCCGAGTGGCTCTGGGGGCCCGGGTTCACAGGTGGGTCCTTCTCCCATGGCCGGCACACCGAGGGGCCGCCGTGCTGCTGGGGGAGGCCGCTCTGTACCAGGTGGACCCCAGAGTGAAGAATCCTCCCCTCCTGGGTACACAGCACACCAGCTGCGGCCTTCCCTGGAGCTCACGTTGGAACGGGAAAACAAACAGGCACGAGGACATCTAAGTGGCACCAGGCGTTAGAAGAGCAGTGAACCAAGGCCGCAGAGGCGCTTTCTGAGTTGGAGAGGCGGGAAGGCCGGGGACCGGATGACATAAAGGCAGAGAAAGGATGGATCACACAGAGATCTGGGGGCCAAAGAATGTTCTGAGAAGGAGCAGTGGGTACAAAGGTCCTGAGGCAGGAGTGTGCTTGTCATGTCCCAGGACTGAGGAGAGGCAGTGGGGCCAGAGCCATGGAACCTTGTAGAATTTGCTCCAGCTTGCCGGGAACCCATTGGACACCTCTGAGCACAGCACTGACTTGGCCTGGGTGGGGGATAAGGCTTGAGCAACAAGGAGACACCATGATAGAGGGCTCTGAGCTGGTGTCAGAGGCACTCCTGAACACTGGGGCACTCACTTGGCTTCCCTGGGAGCCCCCTGCACACAACTCCAGGAGCCCCATCCAGCCTGGGGGGTCTGGAGGCCTGACACTGGAGGAGGGGTGTTGAGGACCAAGCCTGGGGCCCTCCAGCATTTGTGGTTTGGGGAAATGGGGAGGAAGGGCTCAGGATCCCAGGAAGCAGGGGGCACAGAGAGGAGGGGGCCGCTGGGCGCAGAGGGGAGGGGGCCGGGGGGCGCAGAGGGGAGGGGGCCGGGGGGCACAGATGGGAGGGGTCCGGGGGGTGCAGACGGGAGGGGGCCGGGGTGCACAGAGGGGAGGGGGTCAGGGGGCGCAGAGGGGAGGGGGCCGGGGGGCACAGATAAGAGGGGTCCGGGGGGTGCAGACGGGAGGGGGCCGGGGTGCACAGAGGGGGGGGGTCAGGGGGCGCAGAGGGGACGGGCCGGGGGGTCTGCAAGCAGCTCACAGCCGTGTCCGCTCCAAGGGCCGGGGAGCCAGCCTGGATCTGAAGACTTGTCCGCGTGGGGGGACAAAGGTCCCACCCAACCCTCCACCAGGACGACCCCAAAGATCATCCTGGCTCCAGACCTTCCTGGGGTCACGAAGACCTGCCCCTCAGGGCAGTGCCGAGATGCCCTTGGACTGGCACGGACAGTGTCCCTCCTGGCATCTTGGGATGTAACCTTGGAAACAGCGTCTTTGCAGGAGTAATTAGTTAAGGTGAGGTGGCTCCAGGGTAGGGTGGGTCCTTAGTCCTATGACTGGCGTCCTTATGAGGAGACAGACGTTTGGATGGAGGCACAGAGAGAAGCCCCTAGAAGATGGAGATAGTGTTGGGAGGACGCCCCTAAAAGCCCAGGGTCACCAAGCGCGTCTGCCACGTCAGGAGCTACAGACACACCTGGGGCAGCCCCTTCCTGAGCTCCCCCTGCAGGAACCAACCCTCCAGCTCTGGGACCTCGGGCCTTGGCCTCCAGAGCCCAGAGCGAAAAGTTCTGTTGTTTCGGCCCCAGTCGGTGGCCCTTTGCCACGTGGCCCGGGAGCCTGAGCTCCCCGGCGGCAGCCAGGGCAAGGATGAGGGGCCCGGGTCCGAGGTGGGGGTGCCCGGCGCATCTGTACCCCTGTGGGTGGCCGAGGCTCTCCGGTCTCAGGGCAGAGCCAGTCTGGGATCCTCTGTCCCTCTCTCTGCCCCTCCCCCCCACTCTCTCAAAAATAAATAAAAATATTAAAGAACAAAAGACTCAGGAGGCCAGTGGCTTTCCCGGGGCCACCGTCGCCGAGGGAGCCCTGAGGCCGTGGTGCCGGTGCTCCCTCCACAGCCCTGAAAATCCAAGAGATCCCGAGTGTGTGGAATTCCACGGGAGCGAGCCTGTGAAGAGCCCAGGTTGGTTCCCGCGGGTCTGGAGCCCCTTTCCCCGTGGAGATGTTTTCACCTTGTTGGGTCTGGGCAAGGGGCAGATCTCGTGACCAACCCTGCACGTGGCGCCGCGGGGCCCAACGCCTAAACAAGGCTCGGTCACAGCAGCTGACCCCTGGGATGCAGAGGGAGGGTCGCCCAAGGCCGGTGTTGGGAGAGGCCGGCAGGTTGGGGGACGGACGGCAGAGGTCTCCCGTGGTCAGCGTCCGCTGGCTGACTTCCGGCGTCTCCGAGGTGGGCGGAAGGTCGGGGGTCTGTGTCTCTCCCTCACCTGGCAAAACGTCCTCTGCTTCCAGAACCTGCTCTCAGCTGAACCTGCCAAGACCCTCGCGGCCCTCAGTGAAGGGGACCAGGTCGGTGTCCTGATTCCCACGTAGGCGTGTGGCCCTCCTGCCCCGGGATGTGCACCCCCACGGATGCTGCAAAGGCCTGGTGCCAGAAGGGGAGAAGACCCCCTCTCCCGCCCCGCAGGCCTGCAAGCTGGCTGACTTCACCTCTGCAGTGCAGCTCTGGGGCCCGGGCTGGCTGTGCCCGGCCTGCGACTCTGTCATCTGAGGACGCCCATTCCTTCTGAGCCAGGGATTTTACGACTCAAAGGATTAGAAGCTGTTATTCCAACCCACCCTGGAGCGCTCTCCGTTCTGATTTCATGGTAAGCTTCACTAATAAACTACTTAAAGCATATGCTAATTGTGTTCATCGTCTCCTTTATTATCATATGTAACATTAAGGATGTGGCTTCCCCTGGAATCTCAGGTCCTCCAGACTCTCTTAGCCCTGTGTGTGCACCTGTCTATGTGTGTGTGCACCTCGTGTGTGCACCTATGTAGGTGTGTGCACCTTGTGTGTGTGCACCTGCGTGTGTGTTTGTCCCAGCTGCACAGAACACCTGCCTCTTCAGAGCCAGCACAAAGCCTTGTGGGGCCCCTGTGTCCATCCGGTGGCTCGCTGAGGCAGGGCTAGAAGCCGCCCCTGAGCTCCACCTCCGCTGACTCGAAGAAGGCGGGAAGTGACCCGATAGGGCCTCTCGATGTGGCTCACGGGGTTTCATCCCGGGGTCTATTCTGAGTCTGCTACAGAGAGATCATTATTTCTCGTCTTAGGTTCCAGACCGAAACACATCTGCAGAGCCGTCAGGCTTCGAGAGCAAGAGAGGACCCCTCACTGCCTTCTGTTTACAAGAGCGAGGGCGGGGCGCCCGGGAGAGAAGGCGGATGTGGAGACCAGGTCTTCAGGGTTAGCGGGGCGGGAGCCACGCCCTCCATCTGTTACCTTGAAGGGCTGCCTCGATCTGAGCCGTGACAGGTCCCCTCGTGTGGTGGGCAGCCCAGGCCTCGTCTCCCCCAGGGCACCGGTCACCTGGGTTCACCTGCCCCAGAAGGTGGACGAAGCAGAGCGTCCTGATTTTGTTCCAGCCCCGCTTCCCCATTTACACCACAGCCATCTGGCCCAGTGCATCCCAGGACGCCGCAGGCTGTCCTCCAGGGCCAGCAGAGGGGTGGAGCCACGAAGCTAGGGGGGCGGGCAGCTGGGGGGAGTTGAAGCTCACACAGAGACAGCAAGTGGGGTGACCCTGCCGCGTGGAGGGTGGAGAGGGTGGCCGTGGAGTGGCTCTCTCAGGTAGAACTCAGCACGACGTCATCTCAGCGATGGGTCTGAAGGAAAGACGTTGCTGATATTGGGGGCACCGGGTGTGGCCGGGAGCGGCCTGAGGCCCCGCAGCCCAGGCAGTCCTTCCGGCGGGGGTGGGGGGGGCGGCCACACTGGGGCCAAGGGCCGGCATATTCCAGTGGATGGACGTCCAGTTATTATCAAGGCCTGTCCACAGGTGCAGGCGCCCAGGCTGTTCCGAAACTTGCCACGCAGTGGGCTTGGGTCTTTCTAGAGAGACGCAGGCTGGCAAAGTGCCATTTTCATTGGTGCCTCCGCCTCCTGGTGGAGGGGCTGGGCCAGCGCCCTGCCTCTCTGCCTCCCCACCCCTGCCACATTCAGGGCACCCCAGCTGCACATGGAGAAAGAGGAAGCAAGACTGGCGGAGGGGCCGCTGACTCCTGCGCGGTGAGGTCCCAGGCGGTGCTGTCGCCCCGGGGAGCCTTCCTTCTCGCGCTCCGGGGCGGACGGCCCTGTGTGCAGCGTCCAGGCCTGCTCAGGCCCAGCCGCGAGGCGCTCCTTCTCCAGGTGGGAAAACACCGCATGTTCCCCGTGCCGCGTTCCCTGGGGGCCTCAACTCTGGAGTCAGGAATGGTTTGCCAAGATGTCTGTGGGCGCACTGGGGGAGGTGACAGCCGCGTGCCTCCGGGGTTGACCCAGCCCGGACATTTCGTGGCCTGGGAAGAAGCAAGCGCAGAAACAACCTTTGAGGTCGGGCTTCCTCCCGCGCCCGAGCCCACGGCGGTGCCTCTGCAGACAGCGTTGCCTTCACCTGCACCTGCGAACCACAGAGGCCGACAGGCTCCAGAAACTTCCCCGCCTGAACTCAGCTTCCTCACCTATAGGCTGGAGCCTTCTAGCCCCTCACTCAAGTTCGGCTGAAGACGAGGGCCTGAAGACGAGGGGAGCCTCTGGCCTGAGCCCAGCACACAGCAGGCTGCAGGCAAGGGCCACCGCCGTCCCCATGACCCAGGAGCAAGCCAGGATCCTGGCTGCAGGTGTGAGGCTAGCAGGTGGAAGAGACAGGACGCCAGCACCCTCTGTGAGTGGGGGGGTGAGGGAGGCCGGCAGGGCCGGATGCCCCCCAGGCTGGGGCGGGTGAGTGCCAGCGCACCCGGAGAGGCGCGCCTCGGGACAGCGTGTGCGGGCATTAGCCCGTCTGTAAACACCAGCAAACTCTGCCCAAGTAACAGAGGAGAGTCACTGTCATGTAATTGCAGGGTAATCACATGGTTATTTTTGCTTTGCAAATTAAAGTGTTACTATGAGGTTGAACAATTATGCAGGGTAATTAGACCCCGATTCACATGCTAACTCTGGGTAAATAATCAGGTAATCCATAGGATGCGTCGTTACTGCACAAATAGGGAGTCGTTATTAGCATGTAATTATGCATTAATGGAAGGTGGGTGGCCTTGCACACGGGTGTGCTTCCCACGGCGTCCTGTCCTGTAACTTCCTTAGCTTCCCCCTGCACAGCCAGACCTTGTGAGCAACCCTGCCTGGCCCGGTCGGGGGACACCAGGAGTCCTCACATGGTGGACCCAGCTGACGGGCCAATTTGCAAGAAAGGTTTTCTCCCCCTAATACCCTGGGATTATGGCAGAGCTGGCCGCCAGCTGGAGGGCACAGCACATCAGGGCATCTGCCGCTGCCACGACCGAGGCGGGTGCCAGCCCGCCTCCACCCACCCCGGGTGCACCCAGGCTGTTCATCGCCCCTGTGGCGGTGGCTTGGACCCAGCAGGTACCCGCCCGTGAGGTTATCGCTGCGCCCAGGAGCCTGAGAAGGGACGGGCTCACAGCAAACAGGTGCCCGTGTGTGGATCCCTTGCCCACTCACTCACTCGCTCACACCCTCAGGCCTTGGGCCCCACGCCCAGCTGGGCGCCCCGTGCACATCCCCGTGTGCGCCCGTCACCAGAGGCTTTGCAGGCGGTGAAAGCGTGTGTCCCCAGATTCATACGTTGGAGCCTGAATGTGGTGGTGTTGGGAGCCCGTGAGAACAGGCCCCAGAGCCCCTGTCTTCGCTGCCCCCACCATACGAGGACACAGCGGAAGCAGCTGCCTGGCTCCCTGACCTTGACTCTCAGCGGGGAGAAGTCAGGTCTGTGTTTGGGCCGCTCTTCCTGCTGACGTCTGTGGTGTTGTTACAGGAGCCCAAGGGGACCGAGCCGGGGATGACATCTGCCCGCAGCCGCTGTTGTGATGCGTGGGACACACCCGGCCCCCGAGTGCCCCGTTACCTTCTCTCCGGACTCAGGACTCCGGACCGGGGCCTCTCAGCTCCGGCACCAGTGACGTTGGGGCACGTGGTGTGTGTGGTTCTCCTGGGCCGTCCTGTGCACGTAGGATGTTTGGTGACGCCCTGCCTCCGCCCGCCAGGTGCGGGGGCTCCTCCCGCGGTAGACTTCGTCCGAGCCACTGAAATTATTGCAGACGCTGCCAAGTGTTGCCGACAGATGTTCAGGTGAGAACCACCGAATTCCACTCTCGGGCCACCCCCGGCCCGCCGCCTGCTTGTACGAACCAAGTGTTACTGGCGGCTCGGCGTTCCGTCCTTCGCGAGGTGCCGACAGAGGCTGCGACCGTGGAGCGGGGGGGAGGGGGGGGGCTGCCGCGGGGACCGTGTGAAGGATGTACAGTCTGGCCGTCCGCTCTACGCTGGGGTGTTACTAGCGGAAGCCGATAACTTTGGGGGATTGGAAAATGGATCGTGAGTGACCCGGGGGCTTGATAAGCTAATTAAGTTATTTCTAATATGCCCTGGCTGCTTTCAATTCATTAACTATATTGCATGCCAAGAGGGGAACTGCTCATCAACCATCTGCGGGCTGACGGGGCACCGCGGACCACCCTGCGAGCCCCCGGCCGCGCGCCCCCAGCCGTGCGCCCGGCTTGGGAGGCGGGGGCCGCTTCTCCCAGGCAGACGCGTCTCTCCGGCCCCGTGACCCGCACGTACCAGGTGGTCCGCAGAGGCCCCTGCGGCAGGGGAGCGCGTGTTAGCCCAAAGGCCCGGGGGCGGAGGCCTGCCTTCCGTCTGGGTTTTCACTGGGCTCCCGGCACGGAGCTCGGCGGGCCTTGCCTCTCCATCTCCGCCAGCCGGGACTCTTTCAGCCCTTTGGTAACCGGCTCTGTTCCCTCTGCCCCGAAGGCCCCGCTCTCCTCTCCGACAGCACCTGGGGGACGGGATCCCTGCCTGCGTCTGTCCCTACGGGTCCCAGCCGGCTCCGGAAACCTGCTCTTCCCTCCGGGACCTGGTATGACCCCGTGCCTGCTCGGGGCCTGTGCTCTCTGGACACACACCAGCCCGGGACCTGATGACACGTGAGGACCGCGTGTGGCTGGCCTGGTGACACCCCTCGGGCATGCTTGTGAATTTGATGTGAGGACAACACAAGGGGTGGCTTCTCTGCGGGTCCCCTAGGAGAGCGCATGGCGGTCCCAGAGACACCCGTCCCCCAGCACGAGTCCCGGGACCTGAAGCAAGACCCCGGGCTCAGGGGCACGTGGGCCCCCTGTTGGGGCTGACACTGGGGACCCCGCAACCTCGCGCCCCCACGAGAGAGCCCAGGGAGGTAGAGAGACGAGCCGGGCGCTCGGCCCAGTGCTCCGAGCAAAGACTCTCTCGGGAACTTGGCCAGCTCGGTGAAACGCACATGTCACAGCCGGACCCTGTCATGTAGTCACAACAGAAAGGACAAGAAGAGAAGGTCAATATTGTTCTAAATTAGACTCACCGCTTCTTTCCGTCAGGCACACGTGGGTGGCTCCAGGGTACCGACCATCTAACAGGGAAAAAAAGGTCAGGCTTCTCCACCAGGTGGGTGATAAAAACAGGCAGGGATTTGTGCAAATCAACTTGCAGGTTGCTGGTTCTGACTCTCAGGGTCCAGGCGGGGGTACTGGGGTCGGTGGGGGAGGCACTTGGGGATTCCTGGGGTCTCCAGAGCTGGTGAGCAGAGCCTCTGCGGGTGGGAGCCAGAGCCGAGCAGGGACGCGTGGGCAGAGCTTGGACAGTGGGGAGCTGGGCACAGGTGTTCTCCCCGTGGGGACAGCTAGGCGCCACGTGGTCCGAGTGTGGCAGGTGTGGACTCGTGTGTGCTGCTGCTATTTTAAAATCATTTTCCAAGATGACATGCCTGAGGGCACAGCCCAGGACGCACCCTGCATCGGGGTCCAGATGGTCCCCCGGGGTCCTGGCCCTTCCCAGCGCCCCAGGCTCAGGAGGAAGGAGCAGCAGCCTGACCAGGGGGTCAAGACCGGCTGAACCGTGGTCCAGGGCTGTCCCTGCCTCGTCAGGCTAGAGGGCCGGTCGGCCGGGCCGAGGAGGCTGGGGAGAAGTCGGCGCCCTCGTCCTGGGCTGGAGGGCTGTAAATGGCGTGGCCACGCTGGGAAGCGTAGGGGCCTCAACAGTTTCCTCCCAGAAATACCTCAGCACCGAGAGGTTCTGCTCCCGGGTTCACACCCCAAAGCACCGAAAGCAGGCGTGTGTGGACCGAATTGTGTTCGCCCCAAAATCCCTGCGGCTTAACCCCCAGGACCTGAGAGTGTGACCTCAGAGTGGAGACAGGGCCTTTACAGAAATGATTAAAATGTGCTCATCAGGGGGGCCCTAAACAGCACGGCTTGTGTCCCTGCAAGAGATGGGGGCACAGACACACACAGGGGGTGACCAGGCGAGGACCTGGGGAGGCGGCGTCCACACGCCCAGGAGGGAGGCCTCAGAGGAAGCTCGGATACTGGGCTTGCAGGCTCCAGACCGGGAGCCGTGGCCGCCCGTGGCTCGAGCTGCAGGCTGTGGTGTTTGTGTGGCAGCCTGGCGAACGAACACTCGGGTCTCAGAGAGGGGTCTGCAGCCACGCTCACGGCGGCCTTGTTCACGAGAGCCGAGCCCCGGAAACATCCCGGTCCCTCAGCGAACCGGGGTCCACCCGTCCCTGGAATGTCCATCGGTCTCCAAGAGGAAGGAGACTCTAACACCTGCTGCCGCGAGGATCGACCTTGAGGACCCGGGAGAAACGAGCCCGTCACAAAAGGCCCCGGGCTGTGGGGCTCCCCTCAGGGGAGACCCCGGAGCATCAGATCGCGCAGACAGAAACACGACGGCGGGCGGGGGCGGCAGAGGGGGGTCGCTGGCGGGATGGGCTGGGGCTTCACCCCAGGGACATAGAAACACCTGGAACTGGAGGTGGTGGCCATGTGGTCCCACGAATGCGCTAAATGCCACCCAACTGTTCACTCCAAAACAGTTCATTTTATGTTACGGGAGTTTCAACTCAGTAAGTCGCTTTTCAAAGCGGCTGAGGTTTTATTTTTATTACTTTTTAATAATTTTTAAAAATATACTAAAAATTTTAAGACATTTATTTTTGAGAGAGAGAGAAGGAGACACAGAATCCGAAGCAGGTTCCAGGCCCGGAGCTGATGGCACAGAGCCCGATGCAGGGCTTGAACTCACAAACCGTGAGATCATGACCTGAGTCGAAACCGGATGCCCAGGCGCCCCAAAGTGGCCAAGGTTTTGCAGGTCAGCATCACCTCTCAGAAGCCTCTTGAGACCCCCTGCCGCCTCTAGTGTCCCTGCAGTTAGGCTCAGGGCCCAGAACATGAGGGGACCGCCAGGCAGAGCGTGTCCCTGTCTCCCCAGGCCCGGTCCCCGTCACAGGGCACTTCCTCCCCAGCCTCACTGCCATTCCTGAGCTGTCCCCACTTTCCTGCCCTTCTCTGTATTTATGTTGAAATACCTGTCCGAGAGCCGAGAGTCAGCTCCCAGGGAGGGGAGCTGAGCAGTCCCGGGTGCCTCCCAGCAGCTGAGGTGGCTTCCGTGGGGCCCCGGGGCCCAGCTGCTGGAAGGCCCACGTGGCCGCCCCGTGGACCGTCTCTCACATGGAACCTGTTCGGTGATTTCTTGCTCTGTGCTCGAGGCCTATTTAGCGTCTTTCCTGGGTCCATAGTGGTATTTGCAGGGGCCTCCAAATGTGTGCCTGTAGTGGGTTGAATGGTGACTCCCCAAAGTCATGGCCCCTGGAACCTGTGAACGGGAACTTGTTTGGTAAAAGGGCCTTTACAGATGTCATTAAGGCCACTCTGGATCTGGGTGGGTCTAGGGCCTGTGACAGGTGTCCTGGTAAGAGAAAGATACAACAGACCTGAGACAGAGGGAAGGCCGAGTGAAATGGAGACTGAGACAGAGACATACACAGAGAGACAGAGAGATACAGAGACAGAGAGATCCTGAGACAGAGACAGAGACACAGAGCACTGCCAGCTTCCAAGGGCGTCTTCACGGAGAGGCTGGCGGGCGGCTGCCAAGGTGACCTTCTGCACTGGTTGCCTCCTGAGCTACCCCATCCCGGGCTCTGTGATCATAGCTCCAACGGGGGTCAGAAGCTCAGGCCCACCCCGTCATGAGCCTTCGTCGGGCCTTGTGGCTGCACAGGTGGTTTCTGGAACCCATCGGGCCAGGCCCGGAGCCACAGCACGGACCACACGGCCAGACGCTCCTTAGCTCCTCCAGCTCCGGCCTCCCCAACCTCCCATCCGCCCTGCCCTCCACTGCCCAGCGAGCTGGAGGTTAGTGGCACCCCGGGACCCTGCCCCCCCCCCCACCCTGCAGCGCAAGATGTTTGGGGTTGGGGGGAGGTACTTATGGGAAAGCAAACAGGATCTCCCTTGAAAATGTGCCGACCGTGCAGACTGGTGAGAGGGACTGAAGGGCAGGGCTGGAGAAAGGCGGGGACCCGCCTCCTATAACTGCCGCTGCCTTGCTGCCCTGCGGCCCTGGCAACTGGCACACATAGAAAGGACGAGAAAAGAAAAAATGAAATTCGATATGCATTTTAAAGGACACGGGAAAATAAAAAGGAGGTCTGTTGTCTCACAGTTTGTTAATTCAATCAGGTGTGCGATTTAAAAACAGCTTTGCCACTCACTGAAAAGGAAATTAATTAGAATTTCTTACTGAATCCAGCGCAGGGGAGACAGTTTTGGATCGCGTGGTTCCGTGAGAAGGGCTCCCTACACGACACACTCCAAAGCCACAAGGCCACTCAGGTCCCCAGGATGGCTTAGGAAGGTTAGCCGGGGGCTGGCGTGGGAGCCACGGAGGGGAGGGCAGGTCAAGGGGTTAGACAGGCCGGGGCGCCTCTGAGGTGGGGAGAAGGGCGCATGCTCGGAAAGCTCTGTGGGTGAGTGGAAGGGGATCCTGGAGCACCCATTCGAGGTCACCGGGAGGTCCTTCCAGTGTGGACACTCCTGGGAGTCCGCGCTGCTGCCCCACGGGTGTCCTGGAGGCCGTGCGGAGGGGCCCCTGGCAGCCGAGGCCAGTGTGGGACGGCGGGAGCTGACTGGGGTTCTCAGCGACACGGTTGACAAGAGCCAAACCTGGAAACAGCCCCCAGTCCGGCAGCGGCTGACGGACGGACAAGACGGCCCATCCTCACGGGGGACTACTGCTCAGCTGTGAAAAGGCACGAAGGGCTGACTCACGGTGCCCCGTGGGTGCGTGGACCCTGGAAACATGACGCTCAGAGAGGACAGACACAAATGCACACACGGTCTGAGTCCACTGATGGGAGTGTCCACAGTAGGCAAAGCCACACCGTCAGAGAGCCGGGGGCTGGGGTGGGGGGGGTGACAGCTAGGGGCCCAGGAATTCCTTTGGGGGAAGGCAAATGTTGTCCAACTGGCCTTCGCGATGGTTGCACAGCTCTGTGAATGGAAGGAAACCACTGAATCATACACTTTAGGTGGACCAGCTCTATGGCATGTGAGCTACAGCTCAATAAAGCCGTTAAAGGGAAAGAAGTCAATGATCTATTAGAAAAAAAAAAAAAAACGAACAGAAACTCAACAACTGTGGGACCACCCAGGGGCTGGGCAGGGCCAAGGTTCCTTCTGCCAGGTGGGGAGGGCACGGGCTGGACACAAGAGGGGCTCGAGGCTTCTCAGTGGGACTTGCGGGTGGCCCCCAGCACAGCGCATTCCCCTCGCTGGCCTGGAGGGGCTTCTGCTCTTACTGCCTGTGGGGCTCAGACAGCACTCATTCCCTCTGGCCAAGGGGATGCCTGACCCCCCTTCTCCTCAAGGAGACTCCTGGCCCCTCCCCTTTCCCTAAAAAGAACCCCCCTCCCCCCCTCTGCCCCTCCCCTCTCCCCAAGGAGACCACTGGGCCCTCCCTCTCCCCCAGGAAACTCCTGGCCCCTCCCCTCTCTCCCAGGGGACTCCTGGCCCCTCCCCTTTCCCCAAAGAGAACCCCCTGGCCCCTCCCCTCTCCCCAAGGAGACTCCTGGCCCCTCCCCTCTCCCCAAGAGGACTGCTGGCCCCTCCCCTCTCTCCCAAGCAGACTCCTGGCCCTTCCCCTTTCCCTAAAGAGAACCCCCCTCCCCCCCTTCCGCCCCTCCCCTCTCCCCAAGGAGACCACTGGGCCCTCCCTCTCCCCCGGGAAACTCCTGGCCCCTCCCCTCTCTCCCAGGGGACTCCTGGCCCCTCCCCTCTCCCCAAGGGGACCCTGACCCCTTAAGGAGTAGCCTGGTCAGCATCCTTCTCACTAAGCTGACACTTTCCAAGCAGCTTCCTCAGTGTTTGGGGCTGACGCTGCTTCCCTCCCATGAGACTGTGGTCTCGAATCTCATGCTTCTCTCTCCAGCGCAGATGGGCAGAGGAGTAGCCGAGGCTGGACAGACGGTGGATGATGTCTCTGTGCACCTGCGGGACCTACGACGGCCAGAGGCATCGTTGAAGGGACCTGCACGCAGAGGGAAGGGAGCAGGACAGCTGCCGAAGTGCCCTCCCTAGGCTGCTGGACTCCAGCCCACCTCGGGCTGCAGTGGGTGTTTGGTGAGGCCAAGGACCTCCCTCCACCCCCCGCCCCCCCATTGAGAAGGCAGTCAGTGGGAAGGGGTGGGAAGCCAGAAGGTCAGCAGGGGCAAGGGGACCTCCAGGATTGTCTAAGTGGGGAGAAGCTCGCCTTCTTTCCTGACCCCGGGGCCACCCTCAGATGCCCACATCTACTCTAGAGGTCTGCACACCCCTGCCCAAAGCCACACTCTGAGGCTCGCTGGACACAGGGAGGAGGGGAGGAGTGGTCAGCGGGCCCAGCCCCCACTGGGGAGAGGGGCCCTGAGACCTTAGAGGCTGTCCATCAACTGGGCAGGGCACCCACCCTCCTGCCTGCTCCTGGGGGGCCCGGACTCAGACTTTGAAAGTGTGTTTGTTCCACACGGCATATACTGCACAAGATTAGATTTTCATTTCAATACACTTTGTTAAAAATAGATTGGCCCTCACCGAGAGCAGGGCCGCAGGAAGGGGCTTTACACGGCTCCTCTTTGGAATATTAATAGCATGGGAAATGTTATTAGAATAATTTTTCATCATGAATAATAAATTAATAGAATAATTTGGTAGTGCCATGTGATACCGGGCAAGGGTGGGTTTTGTTGTAACGGGGTGGGGAAGGGAATTTGTGGCGTGGCAGAAGGCAGAGCACGGGACAGAATCAACCGGGGAGGGTTCTGCACGGATGAATGATCCCTAACAGGTCGGGTGGTGGGCAGGGCTGGAGACCAAATCCCGGGGAGCGTTTTAGGATGAACGGGGGAGACCTGGATTCCAGACCGGCTCTCACCAGCCCCGTGTTTCCCTAAGAAAAGCTGGAAAGTGTTTTGTGTCCCTGTGGGACACCATGCTGGTGTGGGGCTGACCCCGCGAGTGGAGGGACCATGTGCGCACGGAGTATCCAGCCGATTCCCGTCAGCCTCCCAGCCAGCGCTGAGGCCTGAGTGACAAGAGTGGGACCCCCGGGGAGGTTCTGGTGTGTGTACCCCCACGGGAACTTTCCAGAAAGGTCGGCCTGAAGACAGGGGCCTCTGGTCCCACCCGGGGGTAGCTCTGCCCCGTGGCCTCCTCGGGGGCCATCCTGGATGCTCGCGGGGAGAGCTCGGGCCTGTAGGTCTGGGGGGCAGGCTCTCGGGGGGGACAGGGCCCCGCACCCGACGCATGAGCAGGAAGCGGGATGAGGCTCCCACAGAGGGTGCCGCTGGAAGGCTGTGTCGTAACACCTTGTCCACTGTTTCCATGGCGTCCCGCACCACTGCTGTCCCCAGACTGGACCAAGGAAGGTGTCTCGGGCTGGGCGGCAGGCACACGCCCAGTGTGAGTGTGTGTTAGTTGGTGTGCGCGTGCACACGCGTGCCAGGGTGACAGCACCGCGGCTCAGGCCTCAGCCTCTCAGCCGGGACTGCAGGCGGGGGAGAAGGGGGTCCTCAGAGAGCATCTTTGTGTGAGCCCAGACGTCCACGCGCATCTGGGAGCCACAGAATCACCCTGCAGAGGGGTGCCTGTGCAGGGCCCGTGGCATTATTCTCTCTCTCCCTTTTCTATAGCGTCTTCCCTGCAACTGACAATTAATGTTCGAAAGAACATGAAATGGAGGAGAAATTACAGCAATTTATCAGCTGAAATTATAGGTGTAGACACATGTCAGCAGTGGAAACGGTTTCTATCAAAATTAAAGTATTTAGAGATTTTCCTCAAATTTCAAATTATGCAAATCCCATCTTCCCGGATGCTGCCGCACGGCGACTTTAATTGCTGGATTACCCAGCAGCACCACACGGCACAGTCTGACTCGGGGTCCCCTCCCCTGGCTGCTCCCGCAGCTGCCCGGCTCACGGTGTCAGCGCTCGCGGCTGGGAACCCCCAGGCCCGTCCCCCGGAGGGGACCCCCCTGGGCACATGAACAGAGATGCACAGACAGGCTGAGCAGAGGCAGGGGGTCACCCAGGTCACGCCGACCCCTGACCCGTGTTGACCACCGGGGCACACGGCCACCCCCGGCATCGTGGCTGTGCGCGTCGGGGTGGCTTCGGGCAGAGCCGTCTCTTGCCGTGAGCCAGACCCCCGGGGGCAGGCCTTCCCCGCCTCAACGTGCCTGAGAGGCCGTGGAGCCCATGTTCCAGTGCAGATTCTAACCAGCTCCCAGGTTTGGCAGGAGCTCCAAGGAAGGGGCCTCAGGCTTGGACCTTTCCCTGCCGAGGACCCACGTGAAGCAGGACTGGCCGCCGCCCTCAGAGCGGAGGCCAGGCCTGACCTTGGCCCTGAGGCCTGCTGTCAGGAGGCTCCAGCCGGAGCCAGGCACCACACTTCGGCTTCTGGCCGTCAACTCTGGGAGGCGGACATGGCCCGGAGCTCGGTCCCCACACCATGGGCACTGTCACTTAATTGCGAAGTAATTGATGTCGAATAGGGTGCCTAGGCCCCCTGTGAAATGCCCCAACGAATTCATCGTGGTTAATGGCATTCAAAGCCCAGGACGGGGGCCAGGGAGGAAGGTTAGGCCGGGAGCCAGGGAAGCCAGGGCAGCCAGGTGGGGGCGGGAAGCCGAGTCCTGCCTGGGCACCAGCCCCGGCCTTTCGGCCCCCGGCCCGCGGACCATGCAAGCAAGCCGTGTTCCTGCTGCTGCTCAAGCCGGGGGTTGCTCGGGGCTTGCTTCCCACCACCTTCCTGGAAGGTGAGCTGCAGAAGTGGGACTGTTCCACACACGCGCATGTTGAGGGCCAGGGGCCCCAGGGCACCCAGGGCTGCCCCTCGCTCTCTGGAGCCGCGGGGTTTCGTTCATGCCTCTGAAGACCTCTCCGGCCGCTGAGGGAGAGGGCGGCTGCAGGGAGCCAGGGCTCCGACGTGAGTGTGGCCACTGGACCTTCGTCCAGCGCTCCCTCGCTCTGGGCATGTGGGAGGGCTGCCTGGTGGTGGTGGACCACCACATTTTCTCACCAGCGAGGAGGGTCCTTTCAGGAGGACGGAGGGGGGTGGGGGGGGTGTGGGGGAGGAGGTGAGGTGCCCCGTGAACACCCCATTTCCCAAACACCACCCCCTGGTACCCCATAGGGACGTGGAAACAGAGCCACAGCAGTCTCCATAACTCCGGAGAACTCCGTTGAGTAAAGCCGTGCGGCTGGGCATCCCGGCCTTGGTCCTGGTCTGAGAGGGAAGACGCCGTGCTCGCCGTGAATCATGCTGTGGGTTTTGTGTGCAAGCTCTTTACCAAGATGGGGACATCTCCCTCCATTCCCGCCATGCTGAGAGGTTTATCACGAACGCGTGTGGGATTCAAACACTTTTTCTTCATCAGTTGATACTATCATATGATTTTTTTCCCTTTGGATAGATATATAGTGGATTATATTGATCGATTTTCAAATGTGAAGATGGCTTTGCACGTCTGGAATAAATCACACTTGGCCAGGGTGTGTAATTCTTTTTATGTATGGCTGGAGTCAATTTAGTAATATTTTCTTGGTGAGTTTTGTATCTAAGTTATTGAGGGCTATTGGTTTGTAATTCTCTTTTGCTTTGTTAGGTATTGTCTTTGTCTGGTTTTAGTATCAGAGTGACATTGGCTCATAAAATGTGAAATGTTCCTTCCTCTTCTATTTTTTGAAAGAGATTGTGTTAAATTGATGTCCATTCTCTTTAAGTTTTGGGTAGAATTTTCTCCAGTGAAAATTCTGGGGAATTTATTTATTTATTACTATATACATTTTTTTTGAGAGAGAGAGAGAGAAAGAGAGAAGCAGGGGATGGTCATAGGGAGAGGGAGAGAGAATCTTAAGTAGGCTCCATGCTCATTGAGGAGCCCGACACAGGGCTTGATCTCATGAACTGTGAGATCATGACCTGAGCTGAAATCAAGAGTTGGATGTTCCACCAACGAGCCACCCAGGCGCCCCATCGTTGTTTTTATTTAAGTAGCTTTTAAATTACCGATTGGCCCTTGATGGCTGTGGGACTATTCACACTCTCTCTTTCTTCTTGGCTGAGTTTGAGTAGGATGCTGGTCTGATCGAGTCCTGTTACGTCATCAAATTTATGAGCATAGAGTTCTGTACTATCCCCTTATTGTCTGTAGTGACATCCGCGTTTCATTCTTGATATTGGTGCTTTGGGTCCTCTTTCTTTTTGCCTTCATCAGTCTTTTTAGAGATTTGTCAAGTTTATTGATTTTCTTTTTTTGAGGAACCAGCTTTTTGTTGATCTTCTTTTGCTGATCATTAATCTTCTTCATTGTTTTCCTGTTTTCAATGTCATTGGTTTCTGCTCTCGGCTTTATTATTTCCTTTGTTTCCCTTGCTTTGGGCTTCTTTTTCTCCTCTTTTTCTACTTTCTTGAGGTAGGGATTTTAGTTGAGTTGTCTTTTTGTTGTTGAACTGTGAGAGCTCTTTATATATTTGGACATGAGTGCTATCAGACATGAGATTTACAAATAATTTCTTCCATTCTGTTGGTCACCTTTTCACTCTGTCAATAATGTTCTCTTGCACAAAAGGTTTGTTTTTAAAAAAATATTTTTTTAATGTTTATTTATTTTTGAGACAGAGAGAGACAGAGCATGAACAGGGAAGGAGCAGAGAGAGAAGGAGACACAGAATGTGAAGCAGGCTCCAAGCTCTGAGCTATCAGCACAGAGCCCGACACAGGGCTTGAACTCACGGACCGTGAGATCATGACCTGAGCCGAAGTTGGACGCTTAACCGACTGAGCCACCCAGGCACCCCAGAAGTTTTTAGTTTTGATGAATGCCTACTTAACTTTTTCTTTTGTTGCTCATTCTTTTGATATCTAATCTAAGAATCCATTGTCAAATCCAAGGTTAGGAAAATTTACCCCCGTGTTTTATTCTAGGTTTTAACTCTTACATTTAGGTCTTCGATCCATTTTGAGTTGATTTTGCATGTGACATGAAGTACATAGTAGTCTAACTTCAGGCTTTTGTGTGTGGACACCCAATTGTCCCAGCATCATTTGTTGAAAAGACGGTTCTTCCCCACTGAGTGGTCTTGGCGCCCTTGCTGAAAATCCGTTGGCTATAGATGCATGGGTTTATCTCCAGACTCTGAATTCTACATTGCAGGGTCTAGGAGTGTGGTTTTCCATTGGTGTTTGGCCACAGTGAGGCAAGTATTGCAAAAAGGCGTTTTGTTGTTAGACCATCCTTTTCCTGGTTCTCTGGATGGGGGAACAGGCTTTTCTTGAAGTTTTTTTTTTTTTAATGTTTATTTATTTTTGAGAGAGAAAGAATGAGAGACAGAGACAGGGACAGAGACAGGGCATGAGCAGTGGAGGGGTAGAGAGAGACACACAGAATCCGAAGCGGGCTCCAGGCTCTGAGCTGCCAGCACAGAGCCCAGCATGAGGCTCGAACCCACGAACTGTGAGATCATGACCTGAGCTGAAGTCGGATGCCCAACCAACTGAGCCCCCCAGGTTCCCCCTTTCTTGGAGCTTTGTGATCCATGCCTGTTGGTGGTTCTGGGTTAGGGGCTTCTGCAATGTTCTGTCTACAATGAATGGGAGGTAATAAGGAAACCCAGGGATCCTTCTGCCACGTCTTTCCTTGCTCCCAAGGTCTCTAGGCAGTGCCTTCTTCTTCCCATCTTTCAGAGTCTTCCCACACTTTTTGGTTGTATTGTATTCAGGACGTTTTAGTTGTAGGGGAAGAGCAGGGCAACTCCATCATGACAGAACTGGAGGTCATCAATTTACCCATTTTTAAGTGGCTCTTGGGGTTTTGATTGGGAATGGTATGGATTTATAGGCAAATCTGTGGAGCACTGATGCCTTGATGCTGTTGAATTTTATGCACGACATATGTTGTGTTGAATCTATATACACAAGCCTCTCCATTTAACCAGGTCTTCGTTAGTGGCCTTCACAATGATCATGCAGGTGTCCTGAAGGCTAATTCTTCATGGCTTTTATTACTGCTGCAAGTGGGATTTCTTTACTGTTTCATGTTCTCTTTGGCCATATTTTTATTGGTCTTGGTACCCAAACCTATACGTAGCAATTGCTGATTGCTCAGATCAGTTCTTGTTGCTCATCTGCATACTTCCCAGAGCTTCTGTGCAATTGTATTTTATGCAAATAAAATCCATTTATTTCTTTCTCAATCCCTAGTTATCATTTTATTCTGTCTTGTTCCATTGGCTGGAACTGCCAGTGCAACCTGAGAAGAGATGTGATAGCAGGCGGTTTTGTCTTTGTGTGATTAATGTATGATGTTTGCCATGCATTTTCCCCCGCTGTATTCCTAGGTTGTGGACTGCGTTTTCTTGCCTCTACTGAGGTGATCACATGGTTCCTCTTTCTGTTGCTATGCGGTTGACAACAAAGGACTTCTGAGATTAAACCAGCTTTGCATTCCTAGCCATGATGTATTGATTTTTACACACTGACGGATTTAATTTGCTAGCATTTTCTTTTGGTTCTTCTCCCGTTTTAATATCAAGATTATACCAGCCCTATGAACTTATTTGGGAAGTTTCCCTATTTTTCTATGAAATACTGTTAAAGATGGTTATTTCTTATTCCTAGACTCTTTGGTAAAACTTGCCTACAAAACTGTGTCTAGAGGTGTGGACAGCAAGAGGTCGTAGGGGAAAGAAAAGCTCAGTTACTGATTTAATTTCTTTTTTTTTTTTCATTTTTATCAAAGTCTGTTTATATAGAGAGCAAAAATCTAGCCAAATATACATGGGAACTATTAGCAGTAATTAACAATGATTATCTCTGGGAGTGAGAGTATGGAAGTTTTAAAATGTCTATACTCTAGGGGCACCTGGGTGGCTCAGTTGGTTGAGCGTCCGACTTCGGCTCAGGTCATGATCTCACGGTCCGTGAGTTCAAGCCCCGCATCAGGCTCTGTTCTGACAGCTCAGAGCCTGGAGCCTGTTTCAGATTCTGTGTCTCCCTCTCTCTCTGACCCTCCCCCGTTCATGCTCTGTCTCTCTCTGTCTCAAAAATAAATAAACGTTAAAAAAATTAAAAAAAATAATAAAATGTCTATATTCTATTTATTTACTTTAAAATTTACATCCAAGTTAGGTAGCATCTAGTGCAATAATGATTTCAGGAGTAGATTCCAGTGATTCATCCCCTATGTATAACACCCAGTGCTCACCCCAACAAGTGTCTTCCTCAGTGCCCCTTGCCCATTTAGCCCATCCCCCCCACAACCTCTCCAGAAACCCTCAGTTTGTTCTCTTATTTAAGAGTCTCTTATGTTTTGTCCCTCTCCATGTTTTTATATTATTTTTGCTTCCCTTCCCTTGTGTTCGTCTGTTCTGTGTCTTAAAGTCCTCATATGAGTGAAGTCATATGATGTTTGTCTTTCTCTGACTAATTTCACTTGACAGAATACTCTCTAGTTCCATCCATGTCATTACAAATGGCAAGATTTTATTCTTTTTGATTGTTGAGTAATACTCCATCATATATATATATATATATATATATATATATATATACACACACACCACGTCTTTATCCATTCATCTGTCGATGGGCTCTTTCCATACTTTGGCTATTGTTGATAGTGCTGCTATAAACATTGGGGTGCATATGTCCCTTCGAAACAGCACACCTGTATCCCTTGGATAAATACCTAGTAGTGCAATTGCTGGCTCGTTGGGTAGTTTTGTTTTTAATTTTTTGAGGAGCCTCCATACTGTTTTCCAGAGTGGCTGCACCAGTTTGCATTCCCACCAACAATGCAAAAAAGATCCTCTTTCTCCGCATCCTTGCCAACATATGTTGTTTCCTGAGTTGTTAATGTTAGCCATTCTGACAGGTGTGAGGTGGTATCTCATTGTGGTTTTGATTTTTATTTCCATGATGATGAGTGATGCTGAGCATTTTTTCATGTGTCGGTTGGCCATCTGGATATCTGATTCGGAAAAGTGTCTATTCATGTATTTTGCCCATTTCTTAACTGGATTATTTGTTTTTTGGGTGTTGAGTTTGACAACTTCTTTATAGATTTTATAATCTTTTATCTGATATGTCATTTGCAAATGACTTGCACAGTTTGACTTGCCTACAAAACTGTGTCTAGAGGTGTGGACAGCAAGAGGTCGTAGGGGGAGGAAAAGCTCAGTTACTTTTATCTGATATGTCATTTGCAAATGTCTTCTCCCATTCCGTCAGTTGCCATTTAGTTTTGCTGATTGTTTCCTTGGCTGTGCAGAAGCTTTTTATTTTGATGAGGTCCCAGTAGTTCATTTTTGCTTTTGTTTCCCTTGCCTCCAGAGACGTGTTGAGTAAGAAGTTACTGAGGCCAAGGTCAAAGAGGTTTTTGCCTGCTTTCTCCTCAAGGATTTTGATGGTTTCCTGTCTTACATTGAGGTCTTTCATCTATTTTGGGTTTATTTTTGTGTCTGGTGTAAGAAAGTGGTCCAGGTTCATTCTTTTGCATGTCGCTGTCCAATTTTCCCAGCACCAGTTGCTGAAGAGACTGTCTTTATCCCATTGGATATTCCTTCCTGCTTTGTCAAAGATCAGTTGGCCATACGCTTGTGGGTCCATTTCTGGGTTCTCTATTCTGTTCCACTGATCTGAGTGTCTGTTTTTGTGCCAGTACCATACTGTCTTGATGACAAGCTTTGTACAGCTTTGTACAGCTTTGTAACACATCTTCAAGTCTGGGATTGTGGTGCCTCTAGCTTTGGTTTTCTTTTTCAGGATTGCTTTGGCTGTTTGGGGTCTTTTCTGGTTCCATACTGATTTAATTTCTTGAATGGTAACTGGTTTGTTTGTTTTGTATATTTTAGTCAACTTTGCCATAGTTCTTTTGTCAATTATTTCATCAACATTGCCATATTTATGGGCATAAAAGTGCTCAGTGTGATTTATGGTTTAAAATTTTTCTCTTTCTTTCTTCTTTCTACCTTTTTTTTTTTTTTTACTTTTAGAAAGAGAGAGAGAGAGAGCCCATACAAACATGGGCATGGCAGGGGCAGAGGGAGAGAGAAAAAAATCTCATGCTGAGCATGGAGCCTGATGTGGGATTTGATCCTATGACCCTGGGATCATGACCTGAGCTGAAACCAAGAGTCAGACGCTCAACCACCTGAGCCACCTGAGCACTCCTGGTTTTAAAAATGTCTACCGCATGTCCAAACACACAGCACCAAAATTTTTCCATCCCATTTAAAAAATCTCTTTCTTTCCTCCCATTTTTTCTGTCTCATCAGTCTCTTTGGAGGAGCCAGTTCTGGGATTTGCTGGTGTTTTTTGCTTTTCTCTTCCTTCCACCTTCTGTGGGTGTGCTCTCTGGTTCTACTCCTGGCTTCTCGAGCTCAACACTCAACTCATTTGTTTCTGTTCCTTTATGTCTTTTGAGAAATTAACTTAAGGCTCAGAGTGTATCTGGTGGCTAGCTTGGCTGCACCTGTAAGCAAGAGTTGCGGGAGAGTCCGTTTTAAGATGCCAAACGCTTTAATTGTCTGCTATGATTTCTTCCTAAACTTATGTGATTCAGAAGAGCGTTACTGAATTCCTGAGAATCTCTACTGCTAATTTCTGATTTAGTCACTGGTCGACTCCCTTAGGGAAGGACTTTGAAAGGCCAGGTGTAGCCCATGCTCTGGGCAGCTGGGCTTGTGCAAGGACATTCTGTGCTCACAGGGATTCAACGAGCATCTTCAAGATGGACCTGGGGTTGCTCACCACCCAGGGAGCCAACAACCAATAGCGCTGTTTACATTTTAAATCAATGCTTGTCGTTTTCAAATCTATGTGACAGGTGAGACCAAGCAAGTAAAACCCTTGGGGTCTGCGAGGGCATTGAGTTAAGGCGTCGGTTGCACATAAGCGGTTCCAGAGTGTCTGTTTGCTACGCGGCTTATACAGCAACCCCTCACAGAGGGAGAGCACACAGGCAACCCCCCTGCCCCCCCCCCACTGCTGCCCAAATGAGCACACACTCCGGATTAGAGGGAGCTGTATTGAGGGGATTTCACGATAGGGACGCCTGGGTGGCTCAGTCGGGTGAGCGTCTGACATCAACTCAGGTCATGATCTCGCGGATTGTGAGTTTGAGCCCCAGCTCGGAGCCTGGAGCGTGCTTCAGATTCTGTCTCCCTCTCTCTCTGCCCCTCCCCTGCTCACGCTCTGTCTCTGTCTCTCTGTCAAAAATTTTTAAAAAAGGGATTTCGCTGTAAGAAAAGTGGCCTTGAGGACCCAGTGGACCGCGTGTGTCTGTAAGTGGGTTCCTGTGGTGGCCACACCAACCGCATCTCGCGGACATGAGCACATTGGAAAGCAACCAAATCTAGCATTTTGAAGTTTATCATCTTGGGACCCAGACGCAGACACCAGGTGAGGGAAACAGATGCGGCCATTTTTGTGTTAAAGGCAGCCTGGCACCACGGCGGGCCAGGCAGGGGCCTCCCAAGGCTGCCCTCGCAGCCCCACAGGCAGGGGTGGGGGAGACAGGCTCCCTCCAGCTGGTGTATCCTGGACTCCGGCCTGCCACAAACTCACTGCCTAACTGGGAGCCTCCCTCGGGCCATGCTTCTCAGCGTCAGGGGGTCACAGTGTCAGGCTACGGGCCGGCGTCAGGACAGGCCTGAGTGGACCCACACATAACACACAACTCGTAATGACACCTCTAATTAGCAGCTGATGAAAAGGCCCGCAGAGGCCTCCGATAGAAAAGCGTTTCACGAATTTCAGAGCAAGGAGCTATAGACGGGTATCGTGGGCCAAGCTTTCAACTCCAAGGAGGCTGAGATTCTAGAAGGAATCGTTTTGGGCTCAGCCACATGTGGGGAGCCAGGTCCGATTTCGGCATCCTTGAGGCTTGTCCTCGATCTCTGGATTTCACGTCACATCCTGGCCCTCTGCCAGTTTGCACGGAGACCAGCCCTAAGTCACCTGAGTCCGAGGGGTGCCTCCCCGAGGGATTCTTGTTTCTCCAGCCCCTCTTCCCTGTGGGTCTCAGGTCCTGTGCCAGCACTGCTGGTGGGAGCCCAGGTCCAGTGGGGGTGTAGGCTGGAAGAGGACAGGGGCCATGGGACCGTGCAGACCAGGCTCCGGGAAGCCTGCAGGTCATTTGGAACTCCGCAAGGGACGGGAGAGACTGTAAGGGGTTCCTGACGCAAGGGGTGTGCAAAGGTGAGTGGGCAGGGCCGGGGCCGGAGGAGATAAGCCAGAGGGCTGTACTAGGGGCTGCAGGAGGGCTGGGTGGGCTTTTGCAGCCAAAGGTGACAACTGTCCCACCACCAGAGTTCACCAGCACTCCCATGCACACCGCAGGCTGGCTCAGCTGACCTCAGCATCCTTGGAGGTGGCCCGATGACCTACTCCCCCCCCCATGGAGGGATGGAAGGACCAAGGCTGGAGGTCAGATGAGGTGTCCAAGCCAGACTGCTCAGAGCTCGAGTCCCAGCCCCTGGCTCCAGCTCCTGTCTTGCTCTGTCCTTGTGCCTGGGGGCTTGCTGGTCAGGAAGAACCCTGGCTTCCTGAGGCAGCCCTTCCCCAGGGAACCAGGCTCAAGAGGGAGCCGAGGCACCCTAAGCCAGGTGCCCTCCAACCAGGCGGTCCAGCATCAATCCGGGAGCCACGGAGGCCAGAAACATCCCTTTGAGCTCTTCTCTGCAAAAGGGCCAGGAATTTACCAGAGTTTCTGTCGGCCGGTGATTTGTGGGGGCCTCACGGGCTGTCAGAATAATCACCCCAAATCTCTGCTTCCCTTTATAGGCAAACGGCCTGGGCCATTCTGGCCCCTCGACCCCGCCCCACACTTTCTTTGTGTTGTTTTACCCAAGAGATGCCCTTGACCTCAGTGTACCTGCGTCCATCTTCAAAGATCCTTTAAAAAGTACTCACCTGTGAGAGGGTGGGAGACGAACCATAAGAGACTCTTAAATACAGAGAACAACTGAGGGTTGGGGGGCGTGCCGGGGAAATGGGTGATGGGCACTGAGGAGGGCACCCGTTGGGATGAGCACAGGGTACTGTAGAGAAGTGACGAATCATGAAACCGAGAGGCACGCTGTATGCCCTGTATGTTAGCCAGCTTGACAATAAGTTATATTTAAAAAATAAACAAATAAAATGAGAATAATAATAGTACATATACTGCAAAAAAAAAAAGTACCTACCTGTGAGCGTAAACTGCTGTAAAAAGTAGTCTTTTTTGATCAAAATTTTTTCTTTTTTAATTAAAATTTAAAACTTTTCTTAAAAAACAAAGTATTTTTTATTAAAAAAAAAGTAAGTGAGGGGGCACCGGCTGGCTCAGTCGGCAGAGCCACGACTCTTGATCTCGGGGTTGCGAGTGGGAACCCCACGTTGGGTGTAGAGATTACTTGAAAATAAAACCTTAAAAAAAACAAATTAAAAATAAAGTAATTGAGAGGTAATTTAATAATGTTTGTGTAATTAATGAAATGGCGATCTCGAGGCGAATTTCCACGTCTCTTTCCAGCGGGATTTCTGTCTTTCTTACCTAGCAGATAAAGCAAGGTGTGGTGATCACCTTTGAGATACCTTCGTTCAGGGTGCCGGGACTTGGCCACCGGAAAAAACCACACTTTGGAACCTGCGGTGCCTCCGGCTGAAAGTCTGGCTGACAGGCGGTGGCACTGAAGCGGCACAGAGAGTGTGGCTGGGGACGCGCCTGGGAGCCAAGTGCGGGAGCGTAGACCCCCTGCCCCTCTGCCCCCAGAAGCCAGCAGTGGGGCGCCCGCAGGCGGGCCTGGTCTGGCTCGTTCTCTGCAGCTGGCGGGAACCAGGCGCCACACTTAGAACTGGCCCCGTGGGCTGCCCCCCCCTCCGGGTCCCCAGGGACACGTGGTCGTGAGCACACACACGTGTGAGCCATCTTGGGAATGTGAAGTGCGGGCGGGCGGCAAGGTTGCTGGGGGAGCCCCTTGGGGGCGTGGGCCCCCGCGCAGGGTCCCGGGAGCAGGTGTCCGGGACACCCCCTTCCCGGGCCCAGTGAGGCTGCCCCTGCCTCCGGCAAAGACACACAGAGGAGGCGGCGGGGGGGGCGTCCGTGGGAGCACGGGGAGGTGGTGGCGGGGAGGTGGGCAGAGCCGACCACATCTGCCCCTTGCCCCCACCGCTGGCATTGCCACCAGCCATGACATCTCCCAGCATCTATGGTTTCCAGAGACTGTCGTGCGTTATCAACAGAGCCGTGAAGACAGCGGACCGGGCCTCGTTTCTCCTCCGGTAAACACGCAGAGATTCCAGGAGGCCTTACAGGGCAGGGGCCGTCGGCCTGGGTCCTGCCCCCGCGGGCACCCTGGCCTCTTCTTTCTGGCACGTTTGGTCATCTGAGCAGGGGAGGCGTCAGCTCCGGCGTGTGGGTAGGTGAGCCAGCTCTGCACACGCTGACAGACACCGGCCAGGAAGCCAACGGTGTGGCTGGTCCTCGCACGTCCTCAGGGGCCTCCAGGCGAGACTGCCGAGGTGGAGCTGCCCTCTGTCAGGCCCGGTAGGGACGGCCTGCCCAGCACCTCGGTGGGGCCCAGTGGATGCAGCCCCCTCCCCTTACACACACTCATGCACACACACACACACACAAAGGAACACATTCACACATGCCCATCGTGCACATGTACACACACACACACACATGCACATGCGCACAGGCAAATACATACACCTGCACACATGTACATATGCACACGCACACAGGCACACATATGCACCTGCACACATGCTCACATGCACACTCACAGGCACGCACAGGCACGCACAGGCACATAACGTGCTAAAACCAAGTGCCATCCCACAGAAGTCTCACCAATGACTCCAGCTCACCTGTCACTTATAGCTCAGTGCCACCTGCTCAGGGAAAACTTCCCGGGGCCCAGACCAGACTGGGAGCCCCTGTTGGTGCCCTTGTCACACGTCACATCCCTTCTTCACAGCCTTCACAACAGGTATAACCGACACCCACTCCTGTACCCATAGGAGGTCTGTCTGTCCCACTAAACTGTGAGCCTCGTGAGGCTGGGGGCCCAGCCTAGGTTTTTTCTGCTGGCACCCCATGTAGCCCAGAGCCAGGCACAGAGGACAACACACCCTGGCTATCAGGCTGTTGGCCATTTCTCTCTCATTTCTGTAGACACAATGAAATGTCAGTGCAGACATATTCCACTGGGAAGAAGTAATTTGAGAAGTTCCTTGGAGCTCATTGCAGCGGAGTCTACGTCCACATGAGCACACCTGTGAGGAGTCAGGTGGTTGTGCAGGTGGGTCCCCCAGAGACCACTGTCAGGGTGGCCGAGGGTCTGGTGGGCAGAGAGGGTGGGGATTTGGAAGGCACGTTCAGCACCTTAGACAGCGGCTCATGGGTCTCAGGAGTCCTCACACCCTAGTGCTGGGTTTGCTGTTTCCTTGGGGTACCCAGGATTGTGGATGGGTGGGGGGAGGTGACATAACTTTTCCAAAACCAGAGTGTCCCCTGACTCAGCAGGAAACCAGGGCTTTAGCTCTGACCGCCCCCCCCCCCCAGCTGCTTGGCTGTGTATCTGGGGAGCACTTCATCACTCTCTGTGTCTGTTTCCCAGCCTGGAAGAAGGGGCATCATGTCCCAGCTGAGACCGCGCTGAGGGCCCTTGGGTGTTCTCTTCTCTGCATTCTCGGCTCACCTGCTGGCGTCCTGTTTCTGCCTGTTCCCACAGTCAGGTTCTGTCACGTTCCCTCTTGTGCCTCCAAGCAGGCGTAGTGCGGGCACATAGTGGGGGCTAATAAACCATTGGACTTGTCGACTGAATAAAAAGGCTGGGGTTCTGATTTCCTTCCTGTGGTCCAGCTTGCATGGATGACAGAAGAATTCAATTTAAATGTGCAAAGAGGAAAGTAAACACACCTGTAAATTGTTTGGGGTGTCCCAGAGTCGGGCACTTTGCCAAACGCAGGTATCATCGCGGGGAAGTGGCAGTTTGTTTCCTGTGCGTTCCTTGCATGGACTGGATACACCAACTGGGTTGGCAGCCTTGCCTTTGGCTGTCACACTAATGATGTGTTTGCCTGCAAGTCCTCGGTGGTACTTGCAGCAGTCTGTGAATGGCTCCCAATGGCTAATTCCCAGTGGGAGATGACGCTGAGGCAGAGAAGTGGCATCTAGCCCAGGGTCCGCCCTGTGTTCCTAGGGAACATGTGACAGCGCCCAGCACCCAACCTCCCTGGACGGCCCGCCCACACACCCCCATGGGGAACAGGGTGGGGAGAGGGACGCAGGCGGGATCTAGACCCCCGTGCACTCTAGCCTCTGGATTCGTTTCCCGTAGCTGATGAAACAAAGGGCCACAGAGCAGGAGGCTTCAAACGGCAGAAATCTATTCTCCATTCTGGAGACCGGAAGTCAGAAATCCAGGAGTCACGGGGCTCCTTCCGGGGGCTCTGACGGAGGGTCCGCTCCAGGCAGCTTTGCAGCTGCTGGTGTGGTTGGCACCCTGTAGACGATCGCCCCTCCCCCCCCCCCCCCCCCGCCTCTGACTGTGTTCACGTGGGGTCTGTGTCTCCATGTCTCCCTCTGCTCATTTCTCGTGAGGACACCGGCCTCCGGGCTTGGGGTCCACCCTAAGTCCAGGATGATCTCACTTAAAAACCCTTCCCTACGTCTGCAAAGACCCTTTTGTCCAAATAAGGTCCATTTGACAGGCTCTAGGGGTCAGGACGTGGACAACACCTGGGGCCACCCTCAGCCTCCTCTACCCTCCAAGCTTACTGGCCCCCACCCACCTCCTGCCTGGGGCGTCTCCAGACACAGACGGCAGACGCGCTCGTGTGCCCACTGGCCCCAAACACCAAGGAGGCCCTGCCATGTGCCAGGCACTGTGTGTGGGTCTGCTAGACCGACTGTCCAAGTAAGGATGCCACGGGGGTTGGGAGGTGTGGTGCATGTGCGATGGGTTATCTGAGGTAGGGAGAGGGCGTCGTGGTGGGGGGAGGGGTTCTGAGTCGCTTACTCTGGGCCCGTGTGCTCAGGAGCCACCAGTAAAAAGTGGCAGGGGGGTGGTCCCTGCGAGCTGACCCCGCTGAGAACCTGCAGTAACCCTGACGGGAGCCTCTGCTTCTCACAGACCAAGTGGGGGGTGGGACGGACTTGCTCCCTCTCTGTCTCTCCGTCCCGTCTCCTCCCCAGGACCATGGCCCTGGCCCCCTCCCAGCTGCCCGAAACCTGGTGGGTGCCACTGCCCCAGACTGGGCCCGGACCTGGGTCTCGGCACAGTGGGCACTTCCGATCTGTCCCCATTCGTCACTCTCACAACAAAGAGAACAGGAAGAATCAGACTGCAGTCCCTTTCTCGTGACTAACCTCTTTCCACTGCTCTCCTGCTGGGCGGGAAGGAAGTCTAGCCTCCTGGTCGTAAGGTGTGTGAGCCCCAGAGGCTCCAGATGACCAGGCCAGGCAGGGGGGCAGTGAGAAGGGGCCAAGAAGGGGGTGCAGTGAGCAGGAAGACTGTGGGGGCAGCAGGTTGTTGTCTCGACCCTGCATTTTTGGAGGCAGGCTGATGACTGGCCCGGCCGGATGTGGGGAGGCTGCCCTCACCCCTGGGCTCTGGAGAGGGGGCACCTGCCCCTGGAGGGCAGGGCTAAGAGGCCACGTTCACACCGTCCCCTCGACTGGCCCCAACGGGAGGCTCTCTCTGCTGGTCTAGGCGACGTGGGTGGGGTATGGGAGCCACTGGGGCCACCGTCCTGCACCTGTATCTCCATGGGGAACCGAGAGGGGGATGGGCACTCCCCCAGTCCTGTTCAGATTCAATTAGAAGTTTGTCATCAGGAATTACAGCCCAGCAGCCACTCCTAGAATAAGCTGCACAGGATGGAGCCTGAGGACCCTGCTGCCCCTCCGGCCCCCTGGAGCGCCCTCCAGCCAGCGTCTTCACATGCCTCACGGCAGGGAGGTGAGGGACCCTCCTATTGCCCAGAGTCATAGGAGACAGCCAGCGTGATCCCGGGGCCCCCCACCTCACACAAGAGGGGCTGGGGTGCCCGGAGAGGTGGGCCAGGAAGCGGCTTCCCACGTGGATCCTGGGGAGGGCTCATCTTCTGGCCTTCCGGACCCCTCCCAGATGCAGGCCTCCATCAACAGCTGCTCCTTTGGGTCGAGAGACACTGTCTCTAGGGAACTTTTTTTTTTTGAGAGAGAGAAAGAGAGAGAAAGAATGCACAAGCAGGGGAGGGGCAGAGAGAGAGAGAGAGAGAGAGAGACAGGGAGGGAGGGAATCCCAAGCAGACTCCGTGCAGAGACTGAAGCCCACAGACAGGGAATGTGGGGCGGCACAGGCCCGGACGTGGGATCAGCAAGTCCGGGTTCTTGTCTTGGGGGCACCGAGAAGCGGTGTGAGGTACGCGCAGCTGCCGAATCTCGGGGCTCCGAGAGTGGGGAGGACGGGGCCCGCTGCCCGGGGGGACAGGCTTCCTGGGGCAGAGCTGGTCTTGACGGAAAGAGCGCTCCCCATGTGTGCAGCAACCCGGACCACACGGATGGGTCTGACCTGGGCCCCCGCACACGGCTTCCTTCACAGACGGTGGCAGCGACGTCCCCACGGCGAATGCCAACCTCGTGCTCTCCGGGGTGGAGTCGGTAACGAACGCCGGCTGTTAGAAAGTCCTCCCGTGTGGGGCACGGCTTTCTCGTCCGCCAGCATCTCGTCCTCCGTCACCTAACAGCCGAACGGCTTATCAGGTTACCTCGCCTGCCAGACAGGCTCAGCGTCTGGGAACAAGTAGCGTGTCATCCTCCACGGCGACAGGTGTCTGAGGAGCCACTGGTGAGGGTTGCAGGTGTGCACACAGGTACAGACCGCAGTCCCCGCAGGAGAGGCACATTCCTGCAGACACGGGGAAGGGCGGGTCGGGGCCCCGGCACCCACCCCGCCGCCGCGGCCGTCCCCGCCTGAGGACTGGGTCGCGGGGCCCTGCCCGTTCCTTTCAGTTTTCACTCGCGTGGTGGGGCTTGCCGTCAGGCCACAGGATGGCCAGTGCGCACCACGGCCGGGGGCCTGGGACAGGCCACCAGACTCTCCGCGTGAGGCGGGGTGCTCCCTGCTGTGGGGGGTTGGAGGAAATCCCACCGGGACTGGGACTCCCCTCCACCTCCCCCACCCCCCCCCCACCTCCCGCACAGGGAGAGCAGGAGGCCCGTGGCTGTGGCGAATCCGTGCCGGGCAGCTGGGCGAGGCCCCCACCCCGGACGTGGGCAGCCTGGTGGAGGGTCACGTGCCCGCTCAGCCCGGCAGGGGAACATGGTCAGGGAGGGCTTCCTGGAAGAGGGAATGCCTAAGCTGAGACTCCAACAGCCCGTGGAAACTGAGGAGCCCGGAAGCATCTAAGGATTCCTGGTTGGAGCTCAGACTCGCTGCTATGGGGCAGGATGGAAGGGGAACGCTTCGGGACATGGGCCCGGGGGGCGGGGGGGTCGCTGTTTCTGCGGGAGGCGGCCGGGCCAGGAGACAGCAGGAGGGGCTCTACTGACCAGGGTGTGGCTGGGTCAGGGCCCCGGCTCCTTGGGGCCTCTGACCCTCACGGCAGAAAGGGACGGACACACCTGCCCTGTGTTCCCCGCCAGCAGTGAGGAGGCGGGGGAGCACTGGCCCTGCTGAGCGGACCCGTATCCACGTGTCAGCGCTCACACAGCCAGGCACAAGGACTGCAGCCGACTTGCCCACAGCGAGGCAGCGACCCGGAGGTCACAGCCCCGTGGCGGCAGGTCTGCGTTTGAGTCTGTGCTCACCCCAGCACCACGATCTCTGCCCTGGGGACCTTCGTCACCTCCGCCCCGGGGACGGCTCGCCCCACACGTTACACCTGTCAGGGGGACACCCGGGCCCTAGGCTGCTGGGCCAGAAGGACCTCTGGGGGCTGAGCTGCTCCCGCCCTGCCCGCCTCTGCGTGCACACACGTGCCCCCACGCCAAGCAGCTGCCTGGTCTGAGGCCCCCGGCCCTTTTGCCATCGTGCAGAGTTGTGCCTGGTGGGTGCTGGCCGAGAGCCAGGACCCCGGAGAAGACACATACGGTGTCTTCTGCCCACAGCGTCCCCCCCCCCCACCCCATAGGCAACCAGGCCCAGCGTGGGGGCTGCAGAAGGTCCCAGGACAGCTGGGCGCTGTCGGCCGTGTGGGCAGGGGGCGACTCGTCACAGGGTCCCTCTGCGGGCCCACTCCGCCTCTGCCTGGACCGCCTTCGCCATAAATCTCTCAGAGAAGCACACTCAAAAAGCCACAGAGCCCAACGTGTGACCACAAAGCCGCTCCATTATTAAGTCTGTAATTGCCGAGAATTAATTTGCTAATTGCACGCAACTAATCTGAGTCCTTTTTGTTTTATATCAATTAACAGAGCAATTTAAAAAAAAGCAATCTCCTTCATCGCTCCTGCCTGGCAGACTCAGCCGGAGCTAATGAGACGAGGCCACCCTTCTGCAACCTTATTAGTGGCTCTGTTCTCCGGCGGCCGCTCCCGCGAACGCGGTGACTTTTGCAACGAGGTGTCCTCCATGTGTCGTGGCTTCGATGCCACGGTGCCAGGCGAGGCGGCTCCCCGGGGCCCTCGGAGCCTCCCCAGGACACGCAGCACGGGACGGCGGTGGTCGGTGGGTGCCGGGCCCCCGGGGGGTCGCCCCTGCCCTGCCGGCGGGCCCGAGGTGGCTTTCCCACGGCCCGTGGATGCAGGAAGCCCTCAGGCACCGTGGAGCCGGGCCTGTGCCTGGAGGCCCCATCGAGACAGAACCGATGCTCCTGGACACAGCGAGGCCCGCCGTGCCAGCGCCCCGGTCCCCGGCCACCAGCCTGAAAAGCCAGCTTGTCTACAACCAGCCCCGCCCGGGGGGGGGCGGGGGGGGCACGGGCCAGCTGTGGGAGGATGGCCACGGGGGAGGTTGTTGGCTCAGGAACTCTGTGTCTGTCCCGCCTCCACCGGGCGGGAGTCCCAGGCCAGCCTGGCTGTGTGGTGACTCAGGGGCCCTTGTCAAGTTCTCACCTGCCGACCTCACCTTCCTCCTCCGCCGAGGGGACCTGACCGCTACACTCCCGCTGCAAGACCAAAGCCAGGGCTCGGCAAATGCACCCGCACCCCGGCTGGCAGCTGTGTGCCATGTAGCGTCCGCCCTTGAGGGGGCTGCCTGGGGAGACCCCCCCACCCGCCTCGTCTGGTGCCGGAGGCCCCGGGTGACCGTCGTCCTGTCCCTTCCCCGACCCCAGGGCCGACTCTTCAAGCATGGCCTTGGGCGTCTTGGCCCTGAGATCAGAAGGGCCCATCATTCCAGTCCCGTGTCCCGCCTTAGCCCGCCCCCCATCCCACGGGTTCCTGTTCCTGTCGCTTGCCCTCACCCGTCCTCAGACCGCCCCTGCAGACCCGAGCTTCCCCGGCCCTCTGTCTTTCTTGGGCTCCTCTGCAAACCGCGACCCCCAGGGTTTAGTTTTCACCTCCTAGCCTGCAGCTGGAGGGCCAGCGCCATCCCGACACCCGTGGCCCCATCCCCGCCCTTCCCCCAGCTGCCCTCGAGGTCACTGGAGTCCTTGCCCCGCTGCCCCGGAGAAGACCGGTCAGGCGTCTCCATGCTGGCTACCAGGAGGGGCTGCCCAGCTCTCGAGGACACGTCTGAGGTAGAACCGAGTGAGACCTTCAGGGCCCCACCGTAGCTGGCTGTCCCCAGGCTCTTCCATCGGGGTGTCTGTTCGGGGGTCTCAGCGGTGCTAAGCACACTTTCGTTCCCTGATGCAACACCTGCCCCGGGAAACTGCCCCCCACCCATCAGTGGGGTCTCCGTCTCCAGTGCTCGAAATGCACCCGCAGACGCCTTGACTCGGTGACGGGCGGGGACGGAGGGCTGCCGAAGGGAGCGGGCCGTGCTTCGGGCCCCCACGGCCGGGATGGGACCAGGCATCCCCTGGTTGGGGCCCTGAGGGTCCACAAGGGGCAGGGGCAGCACTAAACGGACGGGCCCGGGGGCCACACCTCACCCTTGACAACAGGCCATGCGGTTGAGTCCTGAGCGGAGCCACCCGACTCTGAGGTGGCCCGACCTTTGTGTCCGAAGACAAGGGCTGGGCCTGCAGATCAGCGCTGGAGCTGGGGGTGTCGGGATGGAGGGGGGTGGCCACGGGACCCGCTGCCCTCCACGAGGCCGGAGAGCAGCGGCGTCAGGACGGTCCGCTTCCGTGCCACTGGGGGGGCCGCCGGGCTCGGGCCGGCCCGTGTGGCCTCTGCTCCCCTTCTGGACGCGGCAGAGCCAACGGCTGCTATTGTTTTGTGGTTGGGTGGCCTTTGCCCGTGTTCAGGACTGTGGTGGCTCTTGTGTCTTTCCAGAAGGCCTCCTTTGAATGGAGGTTGACACACCTGTACACACACACACACTCACATGCCACGCACATGTGAGCACACACACACACACACACACACACACACAGATGGCCTATGCCACCCAACCTCCGCTTGGCTGAGGGGCTGCCGGGCCCTGGTGCCACGTGGTTGGCGGAGGCGGGGGGAGGGAGGTCCTCGTGTTAAGAGAAAAGGCAGTGGTGGTCACGAGTCTGACATTCCTGGGACCACACGTGAAGACCGATGGGTCTGATGTGGCTCCTCTGCCCTGAGGGTGCCGGGTCCGGGTCTGGGCGCAGATGTGGAAGGGTCGTTCCTGGGCATGTTTGCTGCTAACGAGAGCCGCCCTGTCACCCCGTCAACGTGCCTCCCTGCACCGATAGCAGAGATCCGGATTTCTGCCCCCCAGAGCCCACATCACAGAGCCAAATCTCTCAGATTCCAGCTCGGGGAGCCCCGCTGTCCACCCGGTCAGGCAGAAGCGCCCCCACCCTTGAAGAGCACCTTGCCCGCAGGGGCTGAGCTGCTGGGGGCCTTTCGTGGCCCCATCTCCGGGGCTAATGGCTTTGTCCCTTCTCTTGAGCCGGAAGCTGAGCCTCGTGCTGGGAGCGCCATCCGGCCTGGGCCGCGGAAAACACGCTACGCGACTGTAACCCTCAGTCGGGCACTAACTGTATTTGACGGGGGGCCGGCGGGCTCTGTGCACCTCACGGCCTCGGGGGACACACACGGGGTGAGCGTGCGTATGTGTGTCTGCGTGCACACAGGCGCAGGCGTCACGGGGCGTGCGTGCATACGGGCACACGTACGAGGACGCACACGCCTGCGGGCACGTGCGTGTGTTCACACGTGTGAAGACGCACGCACGCAGGCACGTGCAGCTGTGTTCCCAGGCCCGCATTTATGAGCACATGTGTGTGCATCACCCGTGTGCCCTGTGTGTGTTCACAGCCATGTTTACAGGCAGCAGGACAGGGAACCCTCATTTTGACAATGGGACACGAGCTGTTCTGATGTTTATGTGACGGAGGTGGCGCCAGAGGGGTGATTTGGAAGCAGATAAAAGTCTGTCCCGGGTTTACAGCCCGGCCGCCCCCTGAACGATCGGCTGTGCCGAGGGGTTATAGGAACCGCCAGAATCACACGCAGGTGGGCACCGTGCCAGCTGAAAACGTGCACGTCATCCGTCAGCCTGAACAGCCCTCAGCTCCGTGAGCCCCCGGGGGGAGCGGGGGCCTGGGGTCTGCCTTGTTGAGGTCGGCTGGGAGACAGCCCCTCCTGGTGCCCCCCCCCCCCAGAGCCGCTGAGAGGACGCGCCCCCCACCCCACCCCACCCCACGTGTGGCTCACGAATGCGTAATGCCTGCAGGGACACCTCATTGGCTTGTCTGGTCAAGACACACGGACCTTTATCTGGGTGCAAAGGAGGGGCCGCTGGAGCTGTCATGGGGGAGGGGGCTTCAAGGTGGGGGCTACACCTGCCGAGCCCTGCAGCAGGCCTGGGAGGAGAGCTCGGGGGTCCTCGGGCCCCGGGGTATAGCCAGCCCCCAAACAGGGGGCTGCACCCAGGAAGGGCGGAAGTGGGGCTCACGTTGGCCAGGGCTGGCCCCGGGCTTTGGGACGGGCCCGGTTCTGCTCTGCCACACACACGCACACGCGCAGGAGAGACCCTGCGCCCAGGCTGGGGGTGGGGACCCCCAGCAGCTTTGTCCCTCTTTCTCCACTCGGCTCTGCGGCCCTGGTCTGAGTAGGTCTTCCTCCAACCGGAGTCCCCGACCACGGCCCTCCATCCAGACGGGCATCTTTTCCGACCCTGCTACAACTGGGATGGTCCCCATCTTTTCCAAAATAATCGGGCTGTGTTTTCTGGATTTGGACTCGAAGTTTCTGGGTACCAAAGGAAGGCAGAGGTGGACGGCTTCCAGCGTCCTTGAAGAAAGTGTCATCGCTCTGCCCTGCGTGGCCTCTGGAGCCTGTTCTGGGCACGGCCGCGCACCCCAGAAATCCCCGTTGTCCTTCAAACCCGACTTGAAGTCCACCTTTGCAGAGAGCCCCAGAGGAGCCTGTGCAGGGCCTCCTCTCGGACCCCGGCCTCCCCCCAGCACCAGTGACCCAGGGGGACACCGGGAGCCACGGGAGGGCCGGGCACGTAAGCCAAGCCCCAGAGTCTCGGGGGCCAGGGCTCCCAAGCCTGCTTCCGCCACGGAGCAGAGCGAGCGGCCCACACCCGGGACGACTCCACGAACTCGGGACAATGCAGGCGTCAGCTCGTGGCTCTGAGGGTCAGAAGTCCAGCCCGGACCCTGGGCCACTGTCAAGGCGTGGGCAGGGCTGCCCTCCACAGGCTCCGGGGGGACGCCATGCCTGGCCTTCCCCGGCTTCTGGAAACCACAGTGCCCAGGCGGCCCCTCCCTCACCTCACCCTGCTCCCTGCCGCTGCTCCCTCGGCACATCCCGCCCCCTTCCCCTCACAGGGGCCCCGCGGTCATGGGCCAACGCCGGGCCACCAGGGCCCAGGACCATGTCTCCCGTCAAGGTCTTTAATCTGTTACTGCCATGTGAGGTCACACAGCCACGGGTTCTGGGGGCTGGATGAGGGGGCTGTAACTCAGCCTTCCGTGTTGTATCACCCCAACTGTACGCACGCACGCACACACACACACACACACACACACACAATCAAAAGGAAGGTGACACACTCACCAGGGCGGCTTCTCCTTCTGTCACCACCTCGGCATGAAGGGTCTGGCTGCCTGGCCTTGAGCTCGAGGTCCACGCACGGTCTGTGTGCATCCACTGCAGTGTCCAGAAACACCCACGGCTCACTGTGGCCCAGACGATGCTCTCAGAGTCCCCCCTGGCCCAGAAGTTTCCGGGTGCTCCACTCATTCTGATCGGCCCTCCTCCATGTGGGTTCACGGCGTTGTCAGCCCCGGGGACCCCGCCTGCTGCCGCAGGACCAGCCTCCCGGAGCCTCACCCACGGGTCCACTGAGGCAGAGGCTCGGCCCCTCCTGACACGTCGGCCCCCTCACTGCCAAGGTCACCAGGGTGGTGCCCACCTGAACCCGACTCTCAGAGGACAAACGCTTCTGCGCGGCGGCCCCGAACACAGCGTGGGGCATCCTTGTGGAACGGGCGTGCCTGCCGTGTCTCTGAAACCCCGACCCTGCCACACCCTGAGCTTTGTCGGCCGTCCTGCAGAAGCTTCCCCGCCAGAAACAGGGCAGGAAGACAGAGCACCTTCTTCTGACGGCGCCTGCCCCTCCTCTGGCCCCCACACTGTGGCTCCACACTGCCCACGGCGGTGGCTGTCCCCAGCCCCAGGTCACATCACGAGCCCTGTAATTTGGGCACATGGAGCTGGTATAGGAGCTCTGGCCGGGGACGGGCCACGGACCCTCTCTCAGGGACCCGGGCCCTCCCTGGCTCATGGCAGCCTTCTTAGAACCCTCCTGGCCAGGTGACGACGTCCTGCGTCCACAAGCCAGGCACTGACACTGTCTCAGGAAAGGGGAGGCCCGCACACGGGGGCGGACACAGCCGGGACACCCTTGCTGCACACGCACGGACGCCCCTCGGCCACGGCCTGTCCCAGCAAATGTCTCTCAGCCTGCTGGGCCAAGGGCCCTGATGCGGCCCAAGCCACCCCTAGTCCACAGCGAGCCCACCCAGGACCTGCCTCCGTCCTCTCTCCCCCAAGTACCGTCCTCGCCCACGCGGGTCTCTCTAGATTTCAGGGCGCTCTCGGCAGGCTGACGATGTGCCCACCTCACCTCGTCCCCTCCTGACACAGGGCAAGGGCCTGGGGACGGGTGCCCTGGATCGGACGCTCCCCGAATCCCACGAGCCCAGGAACCCCTCCGACCCCCATATTCACAGCAGCCATTTACTAAGTGAGGGACGCATGGCCTCCACTCAGTCTGCTCTGTCCGGACAAACCTCTTCTTCCCCGGTCAGCTTTGCCGGCCCTACCTGCCGCATGTCTGTTCCCCCGTCCCATCTCAGGGAATAAGGGGAGGAGAGAGGTGATCCCCTTGGGGCCCCCAGGGCTGTCCTGCCGGCCAGAGCAACTATGAAAGGAGGGCCGTGGAGACGGAGGGTGTGGACAGAGGCAACGGTGCCCAGACCTCACTGCTCTCTGGCCCCGAGACCTGTCCCCAGAAGGGGCCACACAACCAGGGGCACAGGCAGGGCGAGGTCGGGAGGCAGAGCTACCGAGCACTGTGGAGTTGGGAGGGCAGGGCTGGGCCTTTCTTCCCCTGGTGTTCTTATCAGGAAAAAGCCTGGGAGATCCGGGAGGCCGTCCTGGCAGGGGACACCCACGCGGCACCGTGGGATGGGGCCGCGGCCTCGGGTGGCCCGGAGGGATGGCCACCGAGGTCACTCCGCTGAGTGAGCAGCACAGGGCCCGGGAGCCCGGGAGTCGCTGCAGGGAGGTGCCGTGGGGAGTGCCGCAGGGCCCGGGGCTCGGCCGACCCGCCAGGTTTGGGCAGGGCAGCCGTGTTTCCTGAATTGCCGCCATCCAAGCCGGCCTCGCTTCTCCCTGCACTCAAAACCAGCGGCCTGGAGACTGCAGATGACAGGTGACAGATTCGGTGGTTTATGAGGAAAGGGCCATCAGGTGAGCCTCTGGTTCTCGGCATTGCACAAGTGAGCTGTAGGGTCCAGGGGGCACGGGCACCCACAGGCCCCACCTTGTGCGGTGGACAGGCCATCCTCACCTGATGGGAAGGGGCTCAGGTGAGTGGGGCTCAAGCCGGTTCCCGCGGGGTCACTGTCCCCCCAGCCTGGCCCTCAACGCTCCCGGAGGCCCGTCCCGGCCGGCCCCCCTCGCTGGACAAATGAGTCCCTTTACAGACCCATTGCCCCAGGACAGGAAATGAAATTCTCTGGGATGAAGAAAATTCAATCATTACCCTCTGCAACCGGGGCCTTTTGCTCGGATGAATGTGGGCTGCTGTCTAGTGAGAAAGGGAGAGGGTGTAATTGAAAACGTAACAGGAAGAGCCCATCGTAAGTGTGGGGGGTGGGAATCAACGGGTTTGCCTTTTTAAATATATATTAACCGAAGAGGGAAGGGCAGAAAGACCACCAAGTCTGCTGGGCACAGGCTGATTCCCTGCGGCCCCGTGAGCCCACGTCTCCCCGGATCCCCAGATCTCAAGGAGGGGAGGAGGGTCTCTGTGCTCGTGGGCAAACCTGGGGTGAAGTTAGTTGAGCAACCACGGAAACAAAACCCATTAGAATGGATCCCTCAGTGTCCCCAGATAACCTCCAACCCATCAGGGCTCCTCTCCCTCACAGGCAGGTGAGACCCCTCCATCTCAGGTGAGGGAGACCCCTCACTCGCTCAAGGACCCTCAGCCAGCGGAGACACAGACACAAAATGTTCTTCCCAAACATCCCAAAGAAAACGGGGTCCGCCAAGAGAACCGTCCCCAGAGCTTCAAACCGGATGAGCTGCGTGTCTTTGGGGCAGAGAGGGCTGTGAGGGAGGCAGGGCTGAGCCCGGGCACCCGCAGCTGGTCTGAGCCGACCAGCTAGTCCCCAGGCCTGCTTTGGCCGTGGGAGGACCCAGGAACGGCGGAATATTCCGCACTAGGAGGAAATGAGCTCTCGGGCCTGAAGGGACCGGGGGAAACCCGAGTGCGTATGACCGAGTGACAGGAGCCAGTCTGACAAGGCTGCGCCCTGAAGGTCCTGGAAGAGGCCACACTGTGCGACGCCACAATGGTCGACACGCGCCCTACGTTTTTCCAAACCCACAGACAGCAGAGTGAGCCCCGATGGACTTTGCCGATAACCGTCGATCCTGGCTCATCGGCTCACGAGGAAGGCTGTGTGGGGCCCGTGCTGCCGGCTCGGAAACCCATCTCCGGAATTAGGCCTGTCCACGGAAAAGCCCCGCAGACCCCGTGTGGCGAGGGAATGCCTGACGGACTCTGGGCCAGCGCCTCCCCGGCCAGGCAGAAGGGGCCTCCACAGAGCCGGGGGCCCGAGAACTGGCGCGTTTACCAAACAGGCTTCTCTCGGCCTCCTCCTTGCCCTCGGTTCCGCAGTAACCGTGCAGATTCTATTCCCAGAAGCAAACGGCGATGCAGGGACTCAGACGCTGTCATTCCCTCAGAGAAATACGCCATCAAGTGAAAAAGTCCGAGAAACCAGCACGTTTTTCCACGTCCAAGCGCCGAGGCTGCCCTTCTGGCCCAGGAGCCCCAGGAAGGCCGGCTGCGGACGTCGCGTGCGGGACTCGGGTTCTGCAGGAAGGCGGCCTGGGCTCCCTGTGGTGTTTGCGTCTTCTTCCCCAGGAATTCCTGGCAAACCACTTTCGCAAAGAATAGCCCTCAGAGGGCAAAGGTGGGCACCCCTTGGCTTGCTTTAAGTTTTCACTATTTTATCAGGAAATGTCATATCATAGGCAGGTGGATAAAAAGCATATGCTTTTAGTAACTTTGAATCGAACATCCAGAGTCAGAAAGAGAAAGTTGTCCTCTCTCCAGACAGAACCTCCAGCTGTTTATTTATTTATTTATTTATTTATTTAATGTTTTCTTATTTTTGGGGGGGGGGTGCAGAGAGAGAGCAAGACACAGAACCGGAAGCAGGCTTCAGGCTCCGAGCTGTCTGCACAGAGCCCAACACGCGGCTCGAACTCACAGACGGCGAGATCATGACCTGAGCCGAAGTTGGACGCTTACCAGACTGAGCCACCCAGGTGTCCCTCCAGCTGTTTTTTTAGCCATTATTCCCCACTTTCTTTTTCCCTCAATTAAAAAATTTAAGGCAAAATACACATAATGTAAAATTTATCATCTCAACTATTTTCAAGCATACAGCTCCGTGATATCGCTACAGTCACATTGTCGTGCAGCCGTCCCCACCATCCATCTCTAGAACTTTCTCGCCTTCACGGTTCCCGCATGAAGCATTGATCCCATCCCTCCCCGCCCCGCCCAGCCCCTGGCACTCACCATCCACCCCTCCTGTCCCTATGGGGGTGAGGGCCCCAGGCCCCTCACATAAGGGGAGTCATGCAGTCCTTTAGGGACTGGCTTGTTCCACTCGGCGTGGTGTCCTCGAGCCCCACCCATGTTGTAGCAGGTGTCGGCTCGCCCTTCCCTTTTACGGTCGGGTAACAGTCCCGTGTGGGCACGGGCCACACCTGCTCGCCCACTCCTCTGTGGTGGACTCCTGCTTCCACATCTCGGTTGTTGTGGGGGATACTGCAGTGACTCAGTGACCGGGTACGCGGGTATCTCCTCACGTCCCTGCTTTCACTTCCTGTGGACACGCACCCAGCAGTGCAACGGCTAGATCCCCACTCTCTGTTATGGTTTTACATGTATATGCTCCCTGAACAAAATATGTGAAAATTCTGCCTTCCCTGGGACTCTACAAACGGAATCACTCCTCACACACGAGCCTGGGACTTGCTTCCTTCACCGGACACGGTCTTTCTAAAAGTCCATTCCTGCGAGCGTGGGTGACAGCCACTCCCCCGCCTGGAGGCTGCGCAGGGCTCCGCGCTGTGGCCACGCTGCCGTTGGCTAATGAGCCGCTGGTGCACACCGGGGTAGCTTCCGGGGCCTCCCCTGCCCACCGGCACCCCACCAGCAGCCTGCCGCCCGCACCCCGAGGCTTCATGGGCTGGGGAGGGCGCCCCTGGCGGTCTACACCCGCGCTGCCCGGCACAGCGGGCAGGACGGCCCCTTGCTTCTCCCCTTGCTGACATGCACTGTTCCAATGTTTTTCCCATTTTGCTATAGTGTTGCCGTCTTATTGATCTGTGGTTCTTCAGTTCCGGTTTCGACTTCTTTGTCAGCTTTATGAGCTACAACATGGTCGTTCCGTGGTATCTCCTGCTGAACAGAATTGTTCTAATGTGGACGATCTTGTCAACCTTTTCACTAACGGCTAATGCTTTTTGAGATCTTGTTTAAGAAATCTTTTCCTATCGCGGGGCCATTAAGATGGTTTTCTACATTGTCCCTAAATGTTGTGATTTCGCTCTTCACACAGGCTTACCCGCCACCTGGACTTGATTCGAATGTGAGACAGGGATACATTTAACTTCTTTTTCTCCATTTCAGAGAGGCCGATCTTCCCTCCTCCGGCTGCAATGCCACCTCCCTGGGTCGCACAAGCAGTGTCTATGTGGCACGTGCATGGGCCTACCCTTGCCCCACACTGTGTCCTGTCCCTCCCCCACGGCCCCTCACAGGCGGAGCCGTCTCCAGAGCCAGCCCTCCCGTCCGTTCCTCACGACCGTCTGCCCTGCTCTTGGCTCTTCTGCACTTGTACAGACATCTCAGAACGGCCGGTAAAATCAGTCTCCACGGTCTGTCTCAGTCTCTGTCTCTCTCACACATGCACACGCGCACGCGCGCCCTTTCCCCCGTGGGATTTCTCTTGGCATTGATTTGAATCCGGGGCCATTGTCACCTTTATGACACTGACCCTTCTAATCCCTGTATACAGTTTCTCTGCCTGTGTAAGTAGCTCTTAATTCCTCAGTCGAAGGCGCACTGTTTTCCCTAAGTGAATTACATTCCTCACGCTTATTGTAGTGTAGTTCATGTGATGTTATTGAAAAAGGAGTTTCTTCTGGCTGCTGTCAGCGTTTAAACCCGGTTGATCTGTGTCCCTTGTCTTGAATCCACAAACCCTGTAAACTGCCCCCCCCCCCCGCCCGGCGCTAATAACGTCTGTGGGCAGGTTGGAGCTCTGCATACTCAGCCCCGGCTGCTGACGGCAGTTGTGTCCCTTCCCCCTCGAACCGGGGCGGGGGGAGCCTCCGCCTTCCCTCTGGCCTTCCGGCCCTGGCCCCCCTCGTCTGCCGGGGGCCACCCTGCGCCCGCTCCCGACAGCACCGTGAGGCCCGTGTCCGTTCGCTGCCCTTTGTCGGGTTGAGAAGATTTCTTTCTCTTCCCCGTTTGCGATGAGGCTTCCTAAATACTGTTTGTGGAAGTTTCATGCTATCAAATCCGTTCTGTGTCCGCGAAGAGACGACCGTCCAGCTCAGCCCTGTGGCCACCTCACGATGACCTGATCACCGATGACCCTCGCGGTCCCAGCCCTCGCTGCCATGGCCTCTGGGGCGCCAGGCCCCACTCTGGGTCTCGAACCCCGGGCCCGTCCAGAGCGAGCGCTCCCCCCAGCCTCCCCCTCCCTGGAGCATAGAGCGCCTCTTCCCTGTGCGGGCGGTTATTACTGTCCCGCCGTGTGACATCATAATAGGCTGCTGTCCCGGAACACAAAAGCTCTCGGAGACGGTGAGGAGACACGTCCTATTTACGCCGTCACTGACTAGACAGCGGTGGAAACGGGGGGGGGGGGGGGGGGGAGAGAATAAACATCTGTATACCGAGAATAACAATGACATTGTTCTCTCTTTTATCTCTGGAGTCTGCCTAAATTACGCCCTGTGTGCGCGCGTGCAAAAGTGGATTAATAAAACCCATTGAAATGCAAAGCACAGGCCCCCCCAGACAGGCAGCTCGAGGCCCCGCCCTCAGGGCACCTCCGTCCACACTCCCCCCAGGTCCTCTCGGGCAAACTCGAGGGGCGTCGACGACCCCCATGGACCAGACCTGGGACTCTGAGGGCGGCTGGAGCCGCCCCCACCCCCCGAAGACCAAAGGGGGGTGCCCTGCAAGTCAGAGAATGTGCCGGAATCACACAGCCCCAGGCTGGGGGGGCTCTCTCAACATGTTACTTCCACCCCCGTTTCAAACAAGATAAGCCCAAGGGTAGTCTTATTCCCACAAAACACACATCACAGCCAAACATTCCACCCGTGTCCTGCACCACATTTCCCAGCAACACGCCGAGGCCGGTGGCTCATGCCTCGCGCTGCTCGCCGAGGACAGAGCTGGGTGTGTGTCGGGCCTCCCCGAACCAGCCTGGGCACATCCCAACTTGGGGGGCGGCCCGCCCACCCAGCAAGGGGGCTGCGGGTGCCGGGTCATCCCGCGTGCTCCACAGGCCCTGCGGTGGGCAGTGCCCGGAGGGGGCGAGCATCCTCCTGACCCCCTCCGTTCCCCGGGGGCGGGGAGAACATCGCTTTCTGCTGAGCGAGGCGTTTCTCATCCACAACTGGGGAAATAGCCCGGCTCTGTGGAAAGGGTTTCTGCGAGTAAGAAACAAAGGGCACGACGGCCCCGCGCATCACTGCTCAGCCTGTGACCCCTGCCGCGGGACACGGGAACAGCCACCGCACCAGAGCCGCCACTAACGGCCCCCAGACGGAGCTGTCCAGCCGCGTGCGGCACCGGGCGCTGGGGACAGCGGGAGCCGCGACAACGAACGGGCACCGAGCTGGCTGTGCCAACCCACGCTGGGCGAGGGGCGGCGACTGTCGTTTGCAGATGCGCCTGGCAGTTAGGCCTCATTTGTTCTCTTTATTAAAAATGATATCAAACGATATTTCATTCTGCCCTTTGGCGGAAACGAAACGTTTACGACCCGGCCGTGTAACTGCGGGTGCGAATGTGCTCGCTCCCGGCTCAGGGCCGTGAATTGAAGGCCCGTCTGCTCCTCCTGCGAGGGGAGCACACCCCGTGCACACACCGGTTCCCCGGGAAGGCCCCAGGAGCCGCGCCCGCACCCGTGGCGCCTGTTACGCTCAGGCGGAGGCCCAAGGCCCGTGCGGAGGCTGCCGTGAAGGCAGGGGTGCTCACCGGAGCCTGCGCGCACACAAAATTGTATGCACACGCGCGCACGTGCACCCACACACGCACACACACATCCAAACACCCATGTGTGTCCGTGTGCGGTCACACACGTGCACAACCAGAACATAGACTTTTGTGCACGTGCACATATACACACATGTGCGCACCCAGAGGCACGCCAACACGTGTACATGTGCACATGTCAGTGCGAAGGTGCACAGCCCAGGCCAGCGACCTGCAGCCAGCTGAGCACATGTCGCCCCTCCCCAAGGCAGAACCCCCTCCCCGGGCAGAACGCCCCTCCCACAGGTAGAACCGTGGGGGCCACACGGCCCTCCTGGTCGCTCCTGGCTCCGCGAGGACCCCAAGCCCAGGATGGCGAACTGGGAAGGGAGTCTTCACCGACCTTATACATTTGGAGTCGAAGGCTCAGAGAGGGCGGAGCCACCTCCTGAGGTCACCGAGCAAGCTCGCTCCGCCAGACGCGTATGGATTGGAGGTGAAGGGGCTGGGTGGGGCAGAGGGGAGACCGAAGCCAGGCGTGACAGACCGACCCCCGCTTCCTCTGCTGAAGAAGAGGTGCACAGGGCTCGGGGGCATCGGCAGCAGTCACCTCCCAAGGGGTGGCTGGCTGGTCACCCCCAGGCGGTGGGCGTCCGCCCTAACTCCCCCCATCAAGGGGCCGGCCCCAGCCAGGCGGAGACCCAGGGCACAGGGGTGTTGGGCACGTGGCGGCCGAGGCTGGCCGTGTCTCTGGGAGGGACTGGCCCCAAGGAGTAATGGGGGCCCACCCCGTGGGACCACAGCCACCCGGAAGTTCCTGGTCCCGATCTGACTCGAGGGCTGCCTCTTGCCCAGCCTAGTGGGGTAGACAGGGGCACTTTCCCACCAGCTCCCAGAGGGGGCGCTAATCACACTGCATCCCTAGAGCTTTCAACTTCCGGGCCTCATGCCCAGGCTTACTGGCCCCCCCCCCCCCCCCCCCCGTGCTGGGCCCCCAGCCATAGCCTCGCCTCGCCCGCGGCCCTCTAGCTGCTCTGAGTCACCTCCCTCCAGAGAACACACGTGCCCCCGCTTCCTGCACTTCCCGGGGCACCACTTGCCTCCTGCAGAGGGTCACAGACGGTCACCGAGGGTCACCGGGGCTCCAAACACCTAGACTGACCACATGTGGCATCAGTTCCACCCAATCCAGAGCCCAGTGGAAATGCCCCAAGGACCTGGCTCCCCCCTTGTCCGCTGGGGCCGCCACCTCCCCCGAGACGACGTGGCTCCTGAGTGGGACCCCTCTTATCCCAAGCCCATCCGGGCCATTGCCAAATGCTGATGAGGATCCAGCCACTGAGGGGGCTGCCCAGAAACCAGGACCGATGACACAGGCGGGCACTTGGGTCTGAGATCTCCACCCCAGGAAGGAAGGGACAGGGGCCGCGCCCGGCACGAGGCACAGCCAGGTGGGTGGAGCCCCAGGGCACCTTCTGTGCACACCTGGTGCTAAGCCGGAAGCCCGTGGCAGCTTCTCTCCATGGCGGGCCCCACCTGCACCCGCCCCTCTGTCCCCAGCACAGGCCACCACTGCCAGGTGGAAACGCCACAGGGGACCCCACGGCCTGGCCCCAGGCCCAGGAAGCAGGGGAGGCTGGGAAGACCCCCCATCCTGGGGGCTTTCAGAGCTGACCACGGTGTCACAGCCCCTCCCGTCCCCCTGCAGGACCCTCCTCAGACCTGGATGGCGCAGGGACTTGGGAGGGAGACCGGTGTCACGATCCTCAGTGTATCCTCACTGAGCGCCCAGAGACGCGGTGAACCACTCGGAGGTGCTCTCGTCCTCCGTGCAGGGCTGGCCGGGGGCGTCTCCGGAGCGCTCACAGCCCCAGAGAGGCCAGGCGTGTGGGTCCCGGACTCTGAGTCCGCAGCTGCGAGGACACGGCTGGCAGGGGCAGGCGCCTGGGGTTTGGGGCCTGACAAGCCCCCGCCCCGGCCGGTGGCCCTGCTGTGCGTCAAGCTCCTGGCCACCCGGTGCCACGGCTTCTCCACAGAGCAGTGAGGCTGGAGCCGTGGCGCCTCTGCCACCCGGGACACCAGGCTGACAGCCAGAGCCTACGGTGCTCACCCCCAAGTCTCAGACCCTTTTAAGACTCTCCAAAAGCAGCGAATCTTCCTCCCAGAAGGGAGTGTGCCTCCCGCGACTGTGCCTCCAGTCGGAGGATTCATGGCCCCAGAGGCAGCGTCGGGCGGAGCGCCCATGGCTGGGGGGGATGAGGTTGGGATGGGGGGTCCGGGGACAGGGGCCTCGCTGGGCCTGGGGGCGGGCCTGGCTCCGGTGGATGCCTTGCCCCCGGCCACGTGCTCCCTCTGCCGGTGAGGGGGCGGGGCGGGGCGGGGCTCTGGGGAGAAACCGGGGGTCTCCGGGACCGGCAGGCCGAGGGCTGGGGGGGACACCGGGCCTCGGGAGGGCTGGAGGGTCCCGGGAGCCTCACCCTGTCCTTGGTCCAGCCAGGCCGGCGGCACCACCACGGGCACGGCAGATGCCTGGCTGAGAAGGACGTGAATCAAGGAGGCACACTTTAATTAGGTTAATAGACAGTGAATTAAATGCTGCCGGATGGATAAATCTTTTGGAAAAATCATTATCTGAGTTCAAGATCGGTGGCGCTGGGTCGGCCTAATTGATTCTGGACTTGGTGATTTGGGATTCGAGGGGAAATTTAGTTCCTTCTTAACTGAGTGCATCACGCCCAGAACTGACCTCCCCGGTGGGTGTCCTGGAATCCCACCGACAGCCCCAGCCCCAGAGGGACAGGCGTCTGAGCCTCGCTGGCCGCCACCACCAGGACTTGTCAGCGGGATGGACCCACGCACCAGTGTGGCTGCTGGAGTGGAGGGTCCCCTGCAGGAGGCTGGAAGGCTCAGCTGACACCAGAGGCCGGCCCCGGGGGACATAAGAAACAGCTTCTCGGGGGTCCGTGGGGAAGGTGGGCACACCCACTTTGACCACCTTTTGGGCCATTAAAAAAACTGTAACACTTAAAAGAGATAAATAGTACAAATCTGACTCCGACTAAAATTAATAAAACCAGAAAACAATAATAGAAATTAAGATTCCCCAATTTAATGAATCTCTTTGAGCCACGGGACCAGGACCAAGTGCACCCTGGGGATGAGAGAGGGTGGGCGTGGGGACCCCCGTGGCCTCGGGCTCCGTGGTCCCAGGCAGAATAGAACAACATGAACGGTTCAGGCTGTCCAAACCGCTCAGGAAAGGAGCCGCCAAAGAAGGGCCTCGGGGGCGACGGAAGCTGGTGCGTTAGGGGGGCTGCAGGGCTGCCGACCTAGAACTGACCTCGGGAAGTGTGTAGAAGCAGTGACCCGGCCGCCACCTGGTCACCACACGGGCTGGCCGGACAGCACTCAGGTGTCATCGGGAGAGCAGAGCACGGGCCCAGCTTGCAGCCACAGCCTCTCTGCCCGGCGTCCAGCCCAGCAGTCAGGCTCTGTGCTCCTGGGGACTCCAGCCACGTCTGGGAACGACCATCCGGCAGCCACAGAGAGGACCCGGACGCCTGACGGTAACCACAGCCTCCGTCTGGCACGCAGCCGGGGAGAGGGGAGCACGGTCCTACCCAGGAGGTCGTACCCGGCCGGGGCTCCCCGAAGCAGCGTCCACCCGCTTGGGCTCAGCAACGGGCTCTCACCGCTGGCCACCAGGGCACTGGCTCTCCCGTCTGGGGCCTGGGCGGCGGCCTTTCAAAACCTCCCAGGTGACTCCACCCCAGTCAGAGTTCGAGGCTACCAGTTCCAGGTCAACGTCTCGGTCCCTTGTGCACCAGGCGGCCTTCCACGGTCTTTGTCCACCGTCACCACTGTCTACGGATCAGAAGGGGCCCTGGGGGATGTGTCATCTCCTTGGGCTTTGCCCGTCAGCAGGAGGTGACTGACACACTGCTGTTGGCACCGTTCCCCTCCGGATACGGGACGTGGCGGCTTCGGTCATGTCCCCACATCCTGTGACACTTCCCCCCTCCAGTGCGGGATCTTCTTGGTGACGCGCTGCTGACGAGGGCAGTGTGTGCTCCGCCTGAGATCGGTTCACGCAGCTGCCCTGTGTCCCCCGCGGACGGCTCGCCCCGGGGGGGGGACCAGCCCCGGGAGAGTCCACGGGGCGAGGACCTGGGGCCGCCCGCCGACTCGGCGCGAGCGGGGCAACTTGGGGACCCTCCAGCCCCCGCCCGGCCTGCAGGTGACCCGGGCCTCGGCCGACGTCCCGGCCACAACCTCTGGAGAGACCCTGAGCCAGACAGCCCAGCTCCTGAGGCCCTCGGGAGGTCCGTGACTCACGGACGGACGCACGCTGTGAGACGGGGGGCGTCCTCGTTCAAGCCAGCCAGCTTTTGTTTCGCAGTAACAGACAACTCGGCCACCAGAGGAGGGAGTGATTGCTCGTGACCGGTCAGGCTCTGCCGATGCGCGGGAAGGACGAAGCCCGAGCTCACGGCACGGTGACGGGTGTTTCGAGGGCTCGGCCGTCTTGAGAGCTTCACGCCCCGTGGAGGGCTCGCTCGAACCCCGTCCGCACAGCGCCGTCTCTGAACCTGCTAGTCCGCAGGCGGCGGCGTGAGGCATTCAGAAGGCGCCACGGACCGGCTGGTGGGGGCACGCGCCTGGCCCTGCCGCACCGGCCCCGACCAGCGGCGGGGAGGGGCTCCCGGCACCCGCGTCTCCGCACCTGCCATCTGCAACCCCTGCGGCCTGCTGTCGCGCTCACGGTGTGCGAGGTCCCCGCGGCCGCACACAGATTCGGTTCGTGACGAGTGTGAGTCCTCGTCCTGAATAAAATAGATGAAACATCTTTAAGTAAACTTGGTTCTTTAAACGAATTTTTTCTAAAAGATTACTCACTTTGAGAGAGAGAGAGAGCAAGTAGGGGAGGGGCGGAAAGAGAGGACAGAATCCCAAGCAGGCCCAGCACTGTCAGCACAGAGCCCGACGTGGGGCTCGAGCCCACGAACCGTGAGATCATGGAGCCGAAATCAAGAGTCAGATGCTCAACCGACTGAGCCGCCCTGGCGCCCCGTGAGTAAATTTCTTAAAATAGCTTTATTGGGGGGCATCTGGGCGGCTCAGTCGGTTGAGCACCTGACTCCGGCTCAGGTCATGATCTCACGGTTCATGGGTTCGAGCCCCACGTCGGGCTCTGTGCTGACTGCTTGGAGCCTGGAGCCTGCTTCGGATTCTGGGTCTCCCCCTCTCTCTGCCCCTCCCCTGCTCGTGCTGTCTTTCAAAAATAAATAAATATTCAAAAAAATTTAAAGTGTGCAAGTCAAAGTCTCAGGGGCATCGCGGGCTGTGCAGCCACCGCCACGACCACGTCTGGAGCACGTTCAGCTCCGCGGAGGGAAACCTGGTGCCGTTAGCGCTCACTCCCCAGCGCCCCCGCCCCAGCCCTGGGCAACTGCTGGTCTACTCTCTGTCTTTGTGGACTTTTGCCTATTCTGGGCATTTCCCACAAACGAGATCAGACCACGTGTGTGCGTGAGTGTGGCTTCTCTCACGAGCATCGGGTTGCAAGGCTCATCCGCGTGGTAGCGTGTCTGTGCTCCGCTCCTCTCTATGACCTCGTGATACTCCTCGTGTGGACGAACCCTCGGGCTGCTCCCCCCCTTTCGGCCGTGGTGAGGCGTGCTGGCGTGCCCAGCCGTGTCAGGCTCCCAGTGAGTGCGGCCTCCGCTTCTCCCGGGCACACGCCTCCCGCAGGCCTGCAAGTTCACGTGGCCACTCGGATTTAATACTTCTCAGGATCCTGCAAACTGTCTTCCGAAACAACCACTGCATTTTACGTTCCCACCGGCAACGCGTGAGGGTCTCATCCGTCCTTCCGAAAACTTGCATCGTTAACGAGAAGTCATTGAAAGGAGAGACACGTGTTCAGCGTGACAGAACACAGCCCTCTCACACCTCGCGCACAGTCACGGGCACCTGCAGGTGTGAGGTAGGGGGCCCTGCCGTCCCCGACATCCACGCTCACACGGAAGACGGCCCGACTGGGCTGGAAAGGCGGAGAAGCCCACAGATGGCATTGACACCTGCCCTGCGCCGACCACACAGAATGGAGGGACCCACGCCCGGAGGGGACCCGACACACGGGGCTCCCGCCCCCGGCCAGCTCACAGACGTCACACGCACACCCGTGGAGACGTGGGCGGCCGTGCCCCAGATGCCGCCGTGCCCCTGAGGTGGCGGCCAGCATCCCACACGCTCTCCTGCAGGTGCCCGTGTGGGTTTGCAGACGCGCACAGCGGCCGTGGGCCTCCTGCGGACGACAGACTCAAAATCCCGCCTTGTTCACGCCACCGTCTCTCCTGCAAACACGACGGGGCAGGGTAGGAGGTGTTCTCGGATCTGGAGAGCGACACTTTCCCATCCATGATGTGCTTATACCTTGACACAAACCTCCTGGAGAAAACGGTGGATTCTGGGCTCTGTGGGCCACCAGCTGCTTGAAACCAGCTTCGCACAGACTGCAGGTATTGGCAACACCCGAAGGCAGGGCCGCTGGGCAGGAAGGCACAGCGTTCACGGCCCAAAATGTCCAGGGCTTCGCGAGCTCCAGTGGAAAAAACTAAAAGAAAACAATCAAAATTAATGAAAAGACAAGCCGCAAACCATGAGAAAATACAACCGAGGACTCGTATCTAGAATTTCTAAAGAATGCTCACGGGGCGCCTGGGTGGCTCAGTCGGTGGAGCGACCGACTTCGGCTCAGGTCATGATCTCACGGTTTGTGAGCTCGAGCCCCGCATCGGGCTCTGTGCTGACAGCTCGGAGCCTGGAGCCTGTTCGGATCCTGTGTCTCCCTCTCTCTCTGCCCCTCCCCCACTCATGCTCTGTCTCTCTCTCTCTCTCTCAGAAATAAACATTTAAAAAAAATTTATAAAGAATGCTCACAATTCAACAGTGAAAAAACCCAAACAAGCCAGTTAGAAAACAGGCAGAGGACATGAGACTTCTCGCCAAAGAGGAGGCACGGATGGGAGGTGGGCACCATCGGCCGCCAGCGTGCAAACAGCGCACCCGAGGGACCCTCCGCCCGTCAGAATGACTGCGTAGAGCGTAGGGACATCACCACATGCCGGCGACGGCGTGGAGAGGCCGGTCCCTCACCCGCTGCTGGTGGGAACGCCAGCTAGAGCAGCCGCCCTGCAGAGCAGCCCGCAGGAAGAGCCTGCCCTGACCACACAGCCCTGCCACCGACTCCTGGGCATCCATCTCGGAGAAATGGAGATTTGTGTCCACAGGAAAACCTGTGCACAATCATCCTGACAACTTCACTCGGAACGGGCAAGCTGGAAACCACAAATATGTCCTACGAACACGCTGCGGTCCGGCCAGACCACCGTGGGACACACTCAGCAGTAAAAATAACCGTCCACACGCACAACGCCTTGGCTGGGTCTCTGGGGCATCACACCAAGCGAATGAAACAGATCGCAAAAGGTCACACACAGTATGTTTCCATTTATAGAACATTCTTGAAATGACAGCATCCCCGAGTCGGAGAACAGATTCCCGGTGGCAGGGGTGAGGGCGCTGCAGCAGGAGGCAGGTGGGGAGGGGAGACCGGGAAGACCGGTGGGAGTCTTCCTCCTGAAACAGACCTGAGTCTAGCTCGTGGTGGCCGCGGGGACCCGCCCGTGTGACCAGCACCGGAGAGCTAGACGCGGGGCTTGCCCGGTGCACACCACGGCCGTGTTACAGAAAATCTGCACGGGACCTCCGCGCTCTCTGGCTTGGCAACTTCCTGTGAGTCTGTACTTATTTCCAAGTAAAAAGTATTTCTTTTAAGTGACACCAGGCATTGCTTTGCTCCCGGCAAGTTAGACCCGAGCCCGTGGACGTGTTTGTCATGAGAAGGGTTTATGCGGCTGTAATCGGAGCGCACGGTTGTTCTGGAAACCACTATTCCAGTATCGTTTTATCTCACGTTCAAAGTTATGAAAAAGCCTCATTGTCATAACAGCAATTTTTAAATCCGTGTGCACAGCAAGACGGCCAAGGGCAGTAGCCTTGCGAGAGAGGCAGGCGGGGAGGCTCGGTGTCGGCGGCGGAGGTTTCTAGATGCCCTCCTGCACAACCCAACACGATTAACCCAAAATAGACCTCAGACACGGGGGGCGGGGCGCTGGGTCTGCAAAGACCCAGCCTGACGCGCGGAGCCCCGCACCCGCCTGAGGACACGCAGGCGAGAGTCCCCAGCCACGCTCGAGTGTGCTAACGCGGAGCCGCGCGACGCTTCTGTCTCCGCCGGCCGCGGGGCGAACGCTCCACTCCGCCAGGCTTCGCTCTGTGTGCGGAGGACAAATATTCCGGGAACTGTGTCCTCACTGATTTTTCACATCTATCTGTGCAGCCGCTCGGGCTGGAGCCATCATTATCTTGCTGGAGCAGCTGCCGGAATATTAACAAGACGCGGTGGTAACAAGCGCAGTATAATTAGCGCTCCTCGCCGCAGTGAGTGTGCAGTTTCCACGGGGGACAGTCCTCAGTGCGTCTCTGCGCGGCTGTAATCGGCGCAGCTCGCTCTCCTGCCTCACCCGCCCGCCGCCTCGGAGGGCCCGCCGGAAGCAGCCCAGGTCACGGCCGGCCGAAGGCAGGTCCCTCCGGGGCCCCGCCCACCGACTCCTCCCCCGCCCGCTCGCCCCCTCCGGGGTCGCGCCGGCTGCGCCGCCGCCCCCGACAGAACTTTTCAGAAGGTCCGCCCGGTCCCGGTCACTCTGACCCTCCAGCAGCGACTCCATTCGCCAGATCACTCACGCTGGTATCTTCTGAGAGCCCACGGTGTGCCAGGCTGGGACTCGGTGGGGGGCCATCGCCACCCCCGCCGGCCCCCAGGGACCTCCCCCCCCCCAGCCCTGCACCGGGAAGCCTGTCTGCGCACAGCAGAGCTCGACCACCCGGCCAGACTCGCCCCGGGAAGCAGAGAACTGCCCACGTGGGGAGACGGGTGCCTGACCTGGAGGCAGGTGAGGGCGGAGCCCAGGCCGGGGTGGGCGGTGCTGGGGATCTCACGGGAACTCGGCGGGCTCCCTGGAAGAGGAAGACTTTCAGTTGCTACCTCCGGGCAGCCGTGCCTGCCACAACCCAAGCTTTTGTCAAGGGCTTCAGGAAGGGACGCCTTGAGCCCGCTGGGACGGCAGGCTTCTGTGGATGGCCCTTAGCTGCCCGAGGGAGCTCCCTCTACCCGTACTCTGCGAGAGATTTCACCACGAGTGGGTGTCAACTTTTGTGAGTTTTTTGTCTGTCTTTAGATGATCGTAGATATTTCCCTGCCATTCTGGTAAGCTGGTAAAATACATTGATTTGTTTTAGAATATCGACCTAACTTTGCATTTCAGGGATAAATAATGCTTGGACATGATCCGCTCTCCCCTCATTATATGGCTGGATGTGGCTTGTTAGCATTTTGTTAAGGAATTTTGTGTCTCCCCACTCATAACAAATATTTGGCCTGTCATTTGGCTTACATAGAATACCTTTGCCAGGTTCAGGTATCAGGATCACGCAGGCCTCACCCGACTGGCTCACGAGGGCGGCCGTGCAGCACGTCTCTTCCCGACGTGACCATCGGTGACTTAAAGCCAGCCTCAGCACGGTACGTAGGTCACAGACACTACCCATCAGGCCCTGGCACGCCCCCAGAGCTAGCTGTCGCTCATTCACCGGAAAACCCCTAGCAGGCCTCACAAAACAATTTGCACCCTCTTTGTGGTAAGATTTTTTTTTTAATTTTTTTTAAACGTTTATTTATTTTTGAGACAGAGAGAGACAGAGCATGAACGGGGGAGGGTCAGAGAGAGAGGGAGAGACAGAATCTGAAACAGGCTCCAGGCTCTGAGCTGTCAGCGCAGAGCCCAACGCGGGGCTCGAACTCACGGACCGTGAAATCATGACCTGAGCCGAAGTCGGACGCTTAACCGACTGAGCCACCCAGGCGCCTCTGTGGTAAGATTTTTAAAATTCTGAATTCATTTCCTGTCATAGATGCAGGGCTGTACACATTTTTCCATTTCTTCTTGTGTCAGTTTTGTGCAGCTGTGTTTGTCAAGGGATTTTCCGATCTTATCTGTGTCACCTAAGGGACTGCTGTAAAGTGCTCATAACAGCTATTCCTTTAATGTCTACAGTATTATTCCTGAAGCTGAAAATCTGTGGGGGGTTTTCTTAATCACTCTTGCTGGGTGATTATCAATTTTACTAACCTTCTCAAAGACCCAGCCTCTGGCTTTGCTGATTTTCTCTATCGTTTTGCCTGTCTTCTGTTTTATTGATGTCTATTCTCATCACTATTATTCTCTTCCTTCTACTCATTTGGAATTTAACTTGTTCTTGTTTTTCTATATTCTTAGGTGGAAACTGAAAATATTTGATTTTAGACCACGTCTTTCTGCTTTTCTGCTCCAAGCACTTAACGCTTTCCTCTACGCACCATTCCAGCTGTACCCCACAACTTCTGACGTGCTGTATCTTTATTTCATTTCGCTACAAACATTTCCTGGTTTCCTTATGATTTCTTGGTCCCATGGGAGATTCATAAATTTACTGCTTAATTTCCAAATATTTGGGTTTTTCTGAATATCATATAGCTCTCTAATGTAATTCTATTGTAATAATAGAACATACTCCTTTAAAAAAATTTTTTTTAACATTTATTTATTTTTGAGAGACAGAGAGAGACAGAGCATGAGCAGGGGAGGGCAGACAGAGAGGGAGACACCGAATCCGAAGCAGGCTCCAGGCTCCGAGCTGTCAGCACAGAGCCCAGGGCAGGGCTCGAACTCACAAACCACAAGATCATGACCTGAGCTGAAGTTGGACGCTTAACCGACTGAGCCACCCAGGCACCCCTAGAACATATTCTTAAAGATTGCAGTCTTTTGAAATGTATCGAGAATTACTATAAAATGTGCATCTTCTAGTTGTCGGATGTCGTGTCGAGTTGGCCAGTGGTGTTGTTCATACCCTGAGTACCATTACCCCCTCTTTGTATATTTGTTCTTTCCCAGACTCAGAGAAGAGCATTAAAAACTCTGGCTAAGACCGCGGGTTTGTTGATCTTCCGTGATCTTCACTGATCTTCCGTGATGTTGACTTTGCTTCACGTGTTTGAAGTTCTGTTATTGGGTGCTGCATGCTTGTGATTTATGTCTTTCTGGTGAAACCAGCCTTTTTCATCATGAAATAGACCTCTTATCTCTGGTAACACTCCTTGCTTGACGTCAGTGTGGCCACAATGGCTTTCGTACTTGTGCTGTCTGCGAGCCTCTCCCTCCCTGGGTGTCTGTACTTCAAGGGCCTCTCTCTAGACAGCATGTAGTTGGGTCCTGCTTTTCTGACTCAGTTTGACAATGTGTCTAAACTGGAGTGTTTGGTCCATTTACATTTAATGTGATTGTGATATGGTTAGGTTTAAGTCCACCATCTTGTTACTTGTTTTCCTTTGTTCTGTGTGTTTTCTGACCCTATATTCTTCCATTCCCATCTTCTTTAGGGTAAATCAAATGGTTTTTAGTATTTCATTATGTCTCTATTGACTTAGTTTTAAAATTTATTTTATTTTATTTTATTTTTAATTTTTTTAATGTTTATTTATTATTGAGAGACAGAGCATAAACATGGGAGGGGCAAAGAGAGAGGGAGACACAGAATCCGAAGCCGGCTCCAGGCTCTGAGCTGTCGACACAGAGCCCGACGCGGGGCTCGAACTGACAAACTGCAAGATCATGACCTGAGCCAAAGCAGGACGCTTAACTGACTGAGCCCCCCAGGCAGCCCAGCTCCACCCTCATTTTTGAAGGATAATTTTCACTGGATATAGAATCTCTAATTGACAGCGTTTTTTGTTTGTTTGTTTGTTTGTTTGTTTGGGGGGTTTTTTGTTTTTAACTAAGCACTTTGAAGATGTTGTTCCATTATCTTCAGGAATCCTCTGTTTAAAATGAGAGTCAGCGGGGCACCCAGCCGGCTCAGCCGGTGAAGCGTGTAACTCTAGATCTCAGGGTCATGAGTTCCAGCCCTAAGGTGGTGCAGAGATTACTTAAAAATAGAAACCTTTAAAATGAGAACCAGCTAGTGTCTCCCCGTGTCTATGTGTGTCCTTTTTCTCTGACTGCTTTTAAGACTTTTCCGTCTGTCCCCACCTCGTAGCAACAACCATGTGAGCCTAAATCTGCTTTTCTTTGTATTTGCCCCATTTCTCATATGCACGGGTTGATATTTTTAACCACACTGGGAAATATTTCAGCATTACTTCTTCAAATATTTTTATGCATTATTAACCTCTTCTCTTTTTGGGGTTACAATGACATACTTACTGGATCGCCTGATACATCAGTCTGTATATCAGCACTGAACATGCACTGGTCTCCCTGGTCACTCGGGCCGGCCCTGCTTGCTCTGAGTTCTCCCAACCGGACAATTTCAGTCGGGCTGTCCTCAGGCTGGCTGGCCTTTGCTTCTGCAGTCCCAGTCTGCTGCTGGCCCCTCCGCAAACGAGCTCAAGCTTGCATGCTTCCGCTCCGGGTCCCCATCTGTTCATTCATTACGTCCATGCTGTCGGTTACGTCCTGGAAAATATTCGTAACAGCCATTTCAAAGCCCTTGTCTGCTAATTCCAACATCTAGATCATCTCAAGTCCTGCTTCTGTTGACTACACCTTCCCCTTTCTTTGATCTCTAACATATATTCAATTTTTAACAGCTTCATTGAGATATGTCACACGCCACAGAGTTTGCTCATCTGAAGTGTAAAATTATGGCTGGTAGGACCGTCATAGAGCTGTGTAAGCCCCGCCACAATCAATTTAAGAACACGTTCATCTCAGAGTGCCTGGGTGGCTCAGTCGGTTGAGCATCTGACTTTGAGTCAGGTCATGATCTCACGGCTCGTGGGTTGGAGCCCTGCGTCGGGCTCTGTGCGGACAGCTCGGAGCCTGGAGCCTGCTTCGGATTCTGTGTCTCCCTCTCTCTCTGCCCCTCCTCCGCTCACACTCTATCTCTCACTGTCTCAAAAAATAATAAACATTAAAAATAAAAAAGAACATGTTTATCTCCCCTTCCCGCTTCTGCTGGTCCCCTGAACCCCCTCCCCCAGCCCCTGGCAACCCCTGACCTACTTTCCAGCTCCATGGACGTGGCTGTTCTGGAGGCACGGAAGCGCTCAAGGTTCATGTGTGCTAGAACCTGTCAGTGCCTCATCTGTTTTACGGCCGGACCGTATTCCGCTGGAAGGCTGGAGCGCGTGTGTCTATCCATCAGTAGTGCGGGCTGCCAGGCCTGCTGACCTTAGTTTCCTCCTCCTTCCTTAGGGCTGGTCCTCCTCAGGTCTGTCCTTCATCCTAGAGCACTGTGCCCTCAGTGTGGGGCACCGCCGTTTCGGGGCCTCGGCCGGAGGCTGGAGGTGTTCGGCAATGTCACCCCCGCTGTGACTGGCAGGAGCAGATATCTCCGGCCCCTCTGCTCAGCCTGCAGCCCAGAGCCCTACTCTGCCAGACCCTGTGGTCTCACTCTGGGCACAGGTGGCCCAGCCCTCAGCAAGGACCACGAGGGCCCCCCAAGGATCCCTCTGCCCCCTCTCGCACAGATGTTCTCCTTCTGGTACCCACCCTGGAAGTGATAAATGTGTCCCAGCTCGGCATGAGCTCTGCCATCTGTTGGGGCCGTCCCCCTCCGTGTCTCGACCCAGCAGGAGCCGGGGCAAACCTGGCCCTCACCTCATGTGCCCCCTCTCCCACGATCCATCCTTGGTTTCAGTGGGAGCGACACGAGGCAAGCCCCGATGAGCTATCTCTTAATGGCTGGACACAGAGGGCCAGCCCAGAGGCTGCTGCACTTCCCTAAGCCCTCGCCTGCCACTGTGGTTCTGACACAGGTGGTCCTGAGACCACTATGAGAAATTCTGGTCTATCTGATGGAAGAGGGGCCAATGTTAACGGGGCGCCTCCTATGTGCCAGGCCCTGAGCAAAATGCCACACGGACACGGCCTCAGCTGACCATCGTCCAGCTCACGCAGATGGGCCACTGGGCCCACGTGTCAGCCGGGGAGATGGGGCAAGATTAAATCATGGCATTGAGGTCACAGGGGTGGCCAGGCAAGAGGCAGGGCACCCTGAAGCAGCCAGCCTCCAGAGGCCACGCTCCCAGAGCCACGGCCAGAGCTGCCTCCAGCCACGTCTCGGGACAGGATGGCCCGTGTCCGGGTGTTTCCGGGATCTCACGGCCCAGCGTGGGGTTTGCGGCCCCCGCACGAATATTCTGCTTGGCGTAAGAGAAACCTGGTCTGTCTGATCCCAAGCACCTGCTGGGAACCTTTCATCTGTGCGTTTCCCTGGCAGCCCCTCTGGAGACTTGGAAGTTGCCAGAATAGCTCACTTCCCATCTCAGCCCTGGGCGTCATCTAGAGCCAGCACAGAACTGATTTGAGGCCCCTCAGATTTCCGGCCCCATGAGGACCTACGGTCAGGTCCACTGCTGGGCTCCGGTGTAGTCACTCCCGCGTCTGTCATCTGAGCTCTGTCTGCCCAGGTAAGTCGGCATTCTCAAGGAACTGGCTGCGCCCGGAGAAGATTCCATCCGGACAGGCGTGGAGCGGACGGGCCAGACTGAACTAGGCGTAAGCCTGGGCCTCCGAGGACATCCTGGCCAGTCTTGTGCGCCCTGTGTTTGCGACATGGAGTGAGCACCGGGGCCCCTCCCAGTTGGGACAGAGCTGGCGAGGGGCTCGGACGCAAGGGCTCAGTAGAGCCCCCAGAAAGTACTTCGCGTCCCAACGCTGGCGCCTGTGACACGACCTTATTTGGAAAGAGGGACCTTGCAGGTGTAATCAGTACCGACGAGGTCACCTTGCAGGGCGCCCCTAACCAGTGACTGGTGTCCTCGTAAGGAGGGAACGCTCCCAAAACACATGCAGAGGCGTGGACGCCATGGGAGAGCCAGGCACAGATGGGAGCGATGTGGCCGCTGCCGCGGACGTTTGTGCCCACGGGCAGCCCTCCCGCCACCACCATCACCACCACCCCCTACCCCCCCGCGGCATAAAGCCTCCTCCCTTTGGAGGCGCCGCCCACACCCTCACTTGCACTGCTGTCCTCCAGACTGTGAAAGAACACATTTCTGCTGTTCTAAGCCACCCAGTTTGTCACGGCCGCCCAGGGAAACAAACGCTGTGTGTAAAGCCAGCCCCCACGGGTCCCTCTGCCTGCGCCGCCCCCCACCCCCACCCAGGTCACGGATGCTCTGGCGGCTTCGCGAGATCAGAACGTGGAAACTGTCCCAGCAAAACGTGGAAACCGTCCCGGCACTGAGACTGGACCCTGGGCATCAGCCAGGTTCGTGCAGCGCCAGCTGGAGGTCTACACCCTCTGCACCCGTGCTCCCCGGGCCCGGGGGAGGGGTGCCAGGGGCCCGGGGTGGGGGGCAGGAGACAGAGGGCTGGCTGGCTGCACCCAGAGGGCAGGGGGAGGGGCGGGCTGTGGGACACGTCTCCTCTCCCCACGGAGCCCACGGAGCCCTGTCTGTTCCCCGGGGCCAGGCTATTCTCACAGCAGAAGTCGGGGTGGTCAAGGCCACCCCTCCCTGCTGTACTTTGTGGGTGCCTCCCAGCCCAGCACAGGTGGAGGGGGGCCTGCACCCACTCACCATTCCCACAGGCTCTGCCCCTCACACGCTGGTCCCATCGAGCCCCCACCTGGTCAGCCTGGGCCAATGGTGACCTCTGCCAGCCTCGTGCCCTGAGGCATCCTCTCCAAGGCCTAGGCCGGGCAGCTCTCCGTGCCCAAGCCAGCTGTCCTGGAGTGCACACCAAACACCCGTGGGGCTCGGCTACAGCGCAGCCGGGCAGGAGAGCAAGTGGGAGTGGGAAGGGCAGGGGGGCTGGGAGGGCGGGGTGGCGGGGTAGAGGGGAGGACTCCATTCCTCGGGGCAGTAGTTGGAACCTTCCAGGAGTCTGGATTTGCAAACCCTGAGCCAGCTCGACCACCCACGCCTGCTGGGGGAGGCGGCCGGGCACCTGGACCCCGCTGTACCCCTGCGCGCAAGCACGTCACTGCCCCGGGGTCCGATTCTGTTCCGCCACGAGGCCTGGCAGCTTAAAGGGATCCCACCATGACCCTGGTGGGTACATCCTTTCAGAGAGGCTTGCAGCCCCTCTGACGTCTCCTCTGGGGTGTCTGCAGACCCCTGCCTGGCCGTCCCCAGGCCTGCGGCCAGCCAGCTGCCCTGCCTCACTCCTCAGACGGCCCCGGGCCTCAGGTACGCAGGGTTCTCCCGAGTGCTTGTCCTGTTGTGTCTTTAGCTATCTGTGTCGGGGCGGGGAGCAGGGGGGTGACAGGGGTATCCTTCCTGGAAATGGGCTTTATCTGTCACATTCAGAGCTGGCTCGCTTGGCTGCTTAAACCCAGGTCTCTGTGCTGACACGCGTGTGCTCTGGGGGGCCCCGCACAACCCCCAGCCAGGGACCCGGCTTTCCAAGTCCTTCCCCACTTGTTGGAGCCTCTGGTGCCCATGTCCCTGCGCTGAGGCATCTCCCTCTCAGTGGGGTCCCAGAGGCCCCTACGTTGGCCCAGGCCGCAGACGAGCCCGGATGTCAGGGTCCGAACTCTGCTCCCAGGGCCCTGTTGCTGCCACTGTGAGGCCTGACACTCAGGGTGTCCCACAGGTAAGTGCTATGGGACCGTCTACGGGGTGGACAGAACACCGTCTTGCTGGGCTGGGATGCGCCCAGGACAGGACACCCACGGTCTGGCTCAGGGGGCTGCTGTCGCTGTGGTCTCGGCAAATGGCTCACCCTGGCTGTAGCTGTGGCCCCGACTTTGCCCCCCAGCATCCCCCAGGTCTCACGGCTGTCCTCGGGCCCAGCTGCTAGGGAACACAGAGCAGGTGCACAGAGCAGGGACAGAGCCTTGTGCCGGGCCGCTCAGGTGCACCGTCGCCTGAAAGAGGCTTTCAAAGCCAAGCCCGCTCTTTATGGGGGCTTCCAAGGCCTCGGAGCCCTCCCCCGGGCGTCCTGGGGACCGTGCTCCTGGCAGGGGAGGAGAGGAGCAACGAGAGCGTGCTTGGCCGGCACAGCCCCCCGGGGATCGTAGCCCCAGAAGGGCCTGGGTGCGCTTGGTCCCCGCCCACTGGAATGATCCCCGTGCCCACATGGGGGTCCCAGATCGTGTACCCTGCAGTGGGAACACACGGCACGTCACCGCAGAGGCTCAACCTGTGGACCAGTTCTCAAAGGAGCGTTTATATTTAGAATGTGCTTTTAACTCAATCTGCAGCAACGCAGGTAAATTGCAATAAAAACAGTCCAATCCCGCCAGCAAATAGCCCACTCGGCAAAGCGTCCTTTTGTTCAGAATAAAGCACAAGATGACTTTTTTGCAATAACACCAGTGACGGGCCTTCAGAGGTCAATTAGGTCAGCCGAGGGCGCCCCGATGGAGGACGGGGGACACGCCCAGCTCCGTGGCCAGGCCACCGCTCGCCGGGGTCTTGTTGTCAAATTCCTTGTCCAGGGCAGATGTTCGTTACTGGGACGGGAAGACAAGGGCCCGCACGCGTCCCGGGGGCGTTTGGAGCCGCAGGGCCCGTGCTCTGAGCACCCCCTGAGACACAGACGGAGCCTCAGTTTGCACGGGGGCGCAGTGGCCGCAGTTAACAGAGATTAGCAAGCACAGCACTCCGTGTGACCCGGATGTTTGGGCTTTGAACTGTGGCAAAACCGGAGAACCACAACTGCGGCCACGGCAGGAAGTACGCAGCTGGGAGGCACAGAGAGGTTGAGGAAGTCCCCTGCAGTCACACAGCAGGTGCCGGAGGAGCCGCCATCTGGCTCCAGGCTGGGTGCCTCGCCCCTGACAAGAGAAGGCAGGCGGGTCTTGCCCCAGACGGCCTCCAAGAGACACCTCAGGCCACCCTGGCCGCCTGGAGCTTCGGGCGGCTCTTCGCACGCTGTCTGGGCCGCCCTTTGTGGGGGCCTGCGGCCCGGTGGGCGTCTCTGTGCCTGCCAATCCCCTCCACCACCTGGAGGGGACGCCTGTGGGCCGGGCTGGCACAGAGCAAGGCCAGGTAAGGCTGCCCGCGCCCTGATGTGGCAGAAGTGACCCACAGCCTGGGGCCTTGTCCCCGCCCCCAAATCCTCCTCCAGCTGGGCTCCCTCGGCTGGCCTTGTCCCGGGGCCCGGGCCCTGCTCAGAGGAGGCCTTGGTTCCACTGGTGTGTGCGGGGCTTTTCCAGGCGGCCTCTGGAAGGGCCTTGACTCGTATCCCAGAGAAGTGGGTTTCTGAGCGGGCTCCTCCCCTGCAAGGGTGCCGAGGCGGCCCCAGTCCCCCGAGCTGCCTCATCTGGGAGCTGAGCGGGGCCTGTCTTGGGGGAAGGACCCTTCTCTTGTGGGGAATGGTGTGGAGCCACACGGGCTGTGTGACCATGGGCAAGCTCCTCAGCCTCTCTGTGCCTTTGTGTCCTCTCAGAGAGCTGCCGGCAAATGAGCTCACCGCATGCATCCAGCACGAGAGCGTGGGCCCCTCCGGGCCGCGGGGAGGCGGTCCTTGCTGCGGACACGGGCGTCAGGACAACAACCCATTTTAATAAAACTTTGCCTCGTTTTATTAATAATGTTTAGAAATGTGTCTTTTCAAACTCAGCTGTCCCCTGTCCTCCTGGGACGTTGATCACAAAGCGATTCTCAGACTATGGACGAGGCTGCACGCAAGCTGGGGTCGTCCTGCAGAGGCAGGGCCATCACGAGGCAACACACAGAGCTGGCAGAGACTTGACTGCACGTTCTGACTTCATCGACAGTAAACTAACGAAGGTTCCAGAGGCCCTCTCATTTTAATAGAATACAGAGTTATAATTGGTGACCTATTTTAAGCAATTTAATTTTCCATGACCTGTTTTCCAAATTAACAGAGTGATAAGGGCCGTGCGCCGTGAGTGGGGCTGGACCCTCCAAAGCCACCCGGGCCCGCGGCTCGGTCTAAAGGTGAGGCGCTTGCTAAGGCACGCGGGCGGGGGGCCCAGATCCCAGCCACCTGCCCAGCCCGCATCTACCATCAAAGCACAATCAAAGAAAATGAACACAGATACCGAGAAGATCCATAAAGTAACTATTAAAAGCTGCAACTCTGGAGAAATCTGTCTGAAGTCCTTCCCGCGACTGGAATCGCCATCAGGTGCCGAAGGCCGGGAGCCAGACCACCCTCCTAGCCCCCCACTCCCTGGGGGCATAAACTCACAAACAGGAGACGGTGTCCCTGCACATCCAGGGACATGCCCACCCTCCCCTCTGTCCCCTAGCTGTCCCCCCCTTGCTGTCTTCCCTTTCCTTCTGCCCCCTCCCCCTTCTGCCCCTCCCCCTTCTGCCCCACCCCCTCTTCTTCTGCCCCCTCCCCCTTCTGCCCCGTCCCCCTCCCCCTTCTGCCCCTCCCCCTTCTGCCCCACCCCCTCTTCTTCTGCCCCCTCCCCCTCCTCTTCTGCCCCTCCCCCTTCCGCCCCTCCCCTTCCCCCTTCTGCCCCTCCCCCTCCTCTTCTGCCCCTCCCCCTTCCGTCCCTCCCCTTCCCCCTTCTGCCCCTCCCCCTCCTCTTCTGCCCCTCCCCCTTCTGCCTCTCCCCCTCCTCCTCTGCCTCTCCCCCTTCTGCCCCTCCCCCTTCTGCCTCACCCCCTCTTCTTCTGCCCCCTCCCCCTCCTCTTCTGCCCCTCCCCCTTCCGTCCCTCCCCTTCCCCTTCTGCCCCTCCCCTCCTCCTCTGCCCCCTCCCCCTTCTGCCCCTCCCCCTTCTGCCTCACCCCCTCTTCTTCTGCCCCCTCCCCCTCCTCTTCTGCCCCTCCCCCTTCCGTCCCTCCCCTTCCCCCTTCTGCCCCTCCCTCTCCTCTTCTGCCCCCTCCCCCTTCTGCCCCTCCCCCTTCTGCCTCACCCCCTCTTCTTCTGCCCCCTCCCCCTCCTCTTCTGCCCCTCCCCCTTCCATCCCTCCCCTTCCCCCTTCTGCCCCTCCCCCTCCTCCCCTCCCCTTCCCCCTTCTGCCCCTCCCCCTTCTGCCCCACCCCCTCTTCTTCTGCCCCCTCCCCCTCCTCTTCTGCCCCTCCCCCTTCTGCCCCTCCCTCTCCTCTTCTACCCCCTCCCCCTTCTGCCTCTCCCCCTCCTCCTCTGCCTCTCCCCCTTCTGCCCCTCCCCTTCCCCCTTCTGCCCCTCCCCCTCCTCTCTCCCATCTATTTTTCTGGCTGCTCCATTCCAGCCAGCAGCTTCCCCACTAAGATCCGCCCTCTACTTTTAAACGAGGACAGAAAGACGTTTCCAAAACACACATACAGAATAAAAAAGCTCTTCTGAAAATGGCAGAAGACAAAACACGCCGCTCCATGTTCACATAAGAGACGAAAAACAGCCCCAATTTTCCAGTGTCTCCGTCCGCAGGACCCTCACTAACCGGCCTCTTCAGTCCTGTCCCCACCCCCAGGGACAGCCAAGGCAGGACGGACACTCCCTAAAGCATGGGGTCCAGTGGAAGGGGACCCAGGCAGCAGTCGGCAGGGACACCGGTCAGTGGACTATGGGAATGTGGGGAGGGGGCTCCAGACCTCAGACCCAGGACTGGCTGGCCGGCCTCTTCACACAGGGGTCTCCCAGGGTCCCAGTGCGTTTGCTAATGGGGGAGGAATGTCTGGGCCCCTGGGGGAGGCAGTTCTAACCAGAGAGGAAGGGAGGGTGGAGGGCCACCTGTTAGCCAAGCCCTGCCCCAACCCTTCCCTGCCCAGGGTCTCTGTTGGGGCAGGGAAGGAAGGCCCTTGACCGGACTCAACCCCAAGGTCTCCTGGACCGGGGACCCCTGTCCACAGGAGGCAGGAAAGAGCTCTGCCTAGGGGCTCATCGACTCGAGAGCCAGGACCCCCACCTACCTCCCACCCACCCCACCTGCACAAGAAGAGGGGCTGGGGCAGGCTATGGGGGTCGCCCTGGCTTCAGCCGAGGAAATACGGGAAAATCAGGCTCCACTGAAGAGCCCTTGGCTCCCCTGACCTTGAGCACCGTTGTCTGCAGGGATGTCCTGGTTAATCCCGCTCTGAGCTGGATTAATTTCCAAAGATAAAGCCTCTGATTTGATTCGCATACAGTGCTATTTGTGGTGAGGTCGGCGGGTATGGCCCCAGGGGAGCAGGAGGTATTAAGTGAGGGCCAATTCTCCCACGACAGGGGGACAACAGGGATTACTTTAATGGGTCCACCCTTCTCCGCCCTGCTGGCCACTAGCTGCCCACGGTGGCACACACTTCATCAGAGCCCAGGCTGGGATGTGCTCCAGAAGCTGGGGCCATCCTTCCCGTGGGGAAGACCTCTGGGCGGGAGCGCAGATCTCTCCTGGGTCCTGCCCTGGGAAAGTGGGAGCTTCTGGCCCCTCAGGGTCTCACAGGACCATGGGGGAGCTCCCATGCTGGGAATGCTCCAGGGCCCTCCCGCAGCCCCACAGAGTTCCTCCCACCAGACTCTTGTGCTGCTGTCACCTCTGGTCAATGGTCAAGCAGTGACGCCTGTGACAAAGCATCTGGGAATGACACCAGGCTTGCAGCTGGAGGATGTATGGTGGGGGGGTGAGGGGGCTGCCCTCAGGGAGGCTCATCTGACTAAAGAAACATCCACCTGTGCCAACAATAGGACTTCATCAAGGGAGGGGCATCTCCGTGCTGCAGATGCCATGACAGCATGGGAGCGTGCTGGGTCCTGTTCCCTAATACCTTGGGACTTGTCAGAAATGCAGAATCTCAGTGCCCTCAATCCTATGGGTGGTCTGGGACAGGCTGGCCTGGCGGGGCTTGTGGGATGGGGAGAGCCCGGTGGGAGAGAGCAGCAGCCACCGAACTAGAGTAGCATCTGGGACCTGCAAGCCCATTCCTGATGTCCTACACATTCCTCTTTTAAAAGCAGGAAAAACCCCAGGAAGGCACCCACCCCTGGACGCGGCTGCTCGTGCCCATCACTGTGCCTCCTAGCCTAAAGACCCTCCTGGCACTTGAAGGGCAGAGAGCCATGATCCCACTGGATCCCACAGATCATATACCCAGGCTTGGGATTAAGTAGGTACTCGGGGAACTCATGGGGGATGGATGGATAGATGGATGACTGTGTGGATGGATGTGTGGATGGGGGGGTTGATGGGTGGACGGATGGATGGATGGGTGAATCGATGGGTGGGTGGGTGAATGAATAGCTTTAGTCTCCAGGGAATAAGGAAAAGGTGACGTTAAAAAGCCAGATGAGCCCTCCTAAACTGCTCACGGGAATGTAAAATGATTCAGTTCCTCAAAAAACTAAGTACAGACTCACCCTGTGACCCAGCAACTCCACTCGGAGCTGTATGTCCAAGAGAAACGAAAACACGCCCACAGGAACACTTGTACACGAACGTCCGCAGCAGCTTTGTTCATGATGGCCAAACGCCAACGTCTAACACGCGGTGTATTTGCACGCTGGAATACTGCTCAGCCATTAGCAGGGATGAAGCACTGACACGGCCACAGCACGGATGAATCTGGAAAACACCACGCTGTGAGAGCCGCGGGCTGAGGGGGGCAGAGTGAGGGCTCTGGTTTCGGCCCGAGGCACCAGGTTTCGGCCCGAGGTGGTGGGTGTCGTGATGGCCGCACAACTCTGCAAATAGCCCGAAAATGGTTTAATTGCACACGCTGAAGGGTGAGCTGTAGGGTGTGTGTTGTACCTCAGCAAAACTGTCCACGCACACACACACAGAAGCAAGGGAAGTGCTAAACTACAAACAGTGAGCCTTCGCCCCCTTTCCACCTCAGTAGGTGGGGCTCCAGTCAGGACCTGTGTGTGTGTGTGTGTGTGTGTGTGTCTGCCTCCGGGCTGAGCAGGCCCTGCCCTCCCTCCCAAGTGCCCCAGGTGCGCTCACTCAGTCCTGGGGTGCAGCCACCTTGCCTGGGACACACAACACGGTGGCCACGTGCTCACGAGAGCTGGGCTCCGCCCCCTGGTCAGAAGCCGGATGGGCGTCCGCAGGCGGAACCCCGGGGCCCTCTGGCTGTGGGGCAGGAGGGTGGGAGTGAGCGAGTCTCCGGTCTGTTCCCTGCACCAGCTCCGGACGTGGGCCTCGGCCTTCACCTGAATATTCCGATGCCCAGGGTGGGGTCAGCCGAGGCTTCTCCTTAGGGAGATGTCCCTCCCGGGGGGGAGGGGGGGTGAGAGCAGTGTTAGGCGGAGTCCCACTCTGCCCTCCGGCCTGGGGGAGCCCGGCAGCGGGCAGGCGCCTGCAGGGCCCGTGGGACCGGCTGTGGGCACAGCTGTGAGAGGTCCTCCCCCAGGCCCATCCGGAGGCCCTGAGGTCCCAGGAGGACACCAGAAGGCCGCCCACCTCAGGGTCCATGCACCCTGGACGCAGCAACCAAATGTGCGGGGGCCTCAACCCGAGGCAGGGCCCCTCCCCGTTACCACAGAAAGCCCACCCTGGCCCTGGGGCCACCCTCCGTCCCCGGAGGTCTGTGGGGAACCAGACAGGCCACGTGTCTGGCCACCCCCACCCCCCACAATCTGAACCTGAGGGTCCGGTCTGAGTGTCAGGTCCCGGGGAAGGTGGGGGCCAGACACTCCCATCCCTCTGTTTGCTCTTTAACCTCCAAACACCCCAGAGGATTGGCTGCAGTCCCACATCCAGCCCTGCAGGCGAACCCCACCCCGCCCCGCCCCTCCCATACCCACCCTGCCCCCCAACGCTGGGCTTGCTGGTAGGTGACGTCATAGCACACACACCCCAGCCAACGTTCGGATCTGAAGACACCCGGGCCTCGCCTGCACACTCAGAGCCCGCAGCCCCGCAGGTGTGAGCACGGGGGCACATGGACCGGACGGGGTGCCCTCAAGGCCTTGTCAGGAGCCCCAGGTCCCCTGGCACAGCAAGCCTGTCTGTGGCCTTCCCGAAAGAGAGCGGGGCCAGGTGCTCACCGCGGGCCACTCCAGCTGGGCGTCCACCTGCTTGCTGGGCCTTCCACCAGGAGTCTGCCCAGCTCCACACACACAGGGAGCCCCCGCCCCACCGTCTGCCAAGTGGGACTCCCTCCCCCACGCCCCCCGATGCCGGGCTCAGGCCTGGAGAACCAGCCTGGGGGCACGTCCCCCTGCAAGGTGGACTCAGGGCCACGGCTGGCCCGTGATGCCGTGCGGCTCCACGGCACATCCTCTTGCCGGAGGTTCGCTGGGGTGCGAGGAAGGGCCGCCGTGACCAGTGGGGGGCGGGCCCCGAGCCCCCCAGCACATCAGTCTCCGCACACCCCGTTCCTTCCATCCCAGTCCCCTGAGGTCCCTTCAGATCCGCTCGCCGACCCCGGCTGGCCCAGGTCTCTCCTCCTTGCCTTGGCTCACGTCAAATCTATCCCCCCTCTCCAAATCTATCCTACCCCCCCCCCACTACCACTGCAGAAACCAGCTCCACCCACACTTGTCCCACCACTCAGCCACCCCCTCCCAGGTCTGGACACAAATCAGGAGCCCGGGAGAACCCTAACCCCTGAGACTCCGGACAAGGCTCTGGGCGCTGCCGGCCGAGGCGCCTCATTTTGGGCTTTGCGGGGAACCCAGCTCCCCCCTCCTGGAGCAAGTGCCCTCAGAGCACAGAGCTGGGCCTGTCCTGCTCCTCTGGGACCTGCCTGACCGCCCCCCCCCCCCACGGGACAGGGCGTGGCCCCTGCCCACAGGGAGGCTCAGGAGGACTCCCAGGGCCCAGCACCCAGCAGGAGTTGCCCCAAGAGATCTCCACGTCCCTCAAACCTGGACTTGTGTCCAATCAGCAGGCAGGAAGGGGCCCTGTCGCTCTGTGCCACCACCTGTGTGCCAGGCGTCCACCTCCAGAATGGCGGCCATCAGGCCATCAGGCCGCCCAGGCCCCACGGAGCCAGGTCTCACCCCCTTCCCTGACCATCCGTCAGAGGTTACGCTGCTGTGCAGCTCTCACTAGAGACGGTCATTTGCTGTGTTGACCAGGGGAGCCAGAGTTTCCCCCACACGCACGTCCAGGCGGAGACGCCCCCTCTGGGCAAAGCGGACAGAAGTGCTCTGTGTGCACGGAGGTATTTTTCTCTACTCTGTTGTCACGACCCTGACTAAATGTCAGCGGTCGACTTTGGGCCCAATTCTCTGGATTTCTTGACCCTGATACCACTGGAAGAGTTAAGTTCTTTGATGTCTGCAAATAAAGTTTAACACTCTCCAGGGTGTGAGCACGCCTCCCATTCCAGTGGCCCTGGTGACACTTCTGCGCTCCCCTAGCCTGTCCAGCCAGAGCACAAGACCCCGTGCCCTAGAGGCTGTCGTCAGCTCCCAGGAGTGCTCTCTCAGGCACGTTGTCCGTTGTCCGGGGGCCACAGGGCAGGCCTGGGCCCCTCCAATCTCTGGTCTGGACTCCAGATATACCTAGCGGTCCTGCCAGCCTCCTTGGTTTGAAACTCTCCTTAAATCTTTTCTAAAGAAAAACATAAATGGCAACACCAGTCAGAGAGGGTCTTCCCACGGCTTTCTCCCCAGGGGGCTGGTCCCTCAGTGTCCACTAGAAACCCTTCCCGGGGGGGATAAGTCCAGGACAGCTGGGTTGACCCTTGGCCAGGCCCCAGACGTGGGACCCCGCACAGCACAGGTCAGATCCCATCCGTCCCAGCGTGTGAACCGGACAGACTGGCCCATCAAGCACCAGAAGCCCGGTGCCATCGCTGGACAGGGCCTGGGCGCTGACATCACCATCACTTTACCAGCGAGGTGCTAGGAGGGACTGAAGACAAGTCCTCCCGAGGGACGTCCCGAGGGACGAAGACAAGTCCTCGTGGCTCCCGAGGACTCGGGTTTGGGGACCCGGCTGGTGGGTGCTGCAGCTGGGATCAAAGGACGTCCCACGTGGGCCTCGAGCTGTGCCCTCATCGCAGTCCTCAAGCGAGGGGTGGGTGCAGGCTGGGGAAGCCAGGCAGCTGGGGAGCAGTGGCACAGCCTAGGTCCCTGAGCTCCGCCCCTGTCAGTCCCCCCACCCCCACCCCCGTGCACACACACCCAGACACACGGACACCTGTGTGCAGACACGCGACACGCGCACACACCATGGCACAAAGACATCTCCACCCTCGGTCTGTGGATTACTAGCTCGGGCCTTAGGTAAAAAGGAAGAGAGGGAAAAAATCACTAGGCAACCAGCCAGGGTTGCTATGGCATCTTCGAGAGCAGCCGGGCCAATCGGAGCCGAGTGCGGGCTGGCGTCTGTCAGCCGGACGGACGGAGAGGGGGCGAGGCAGGCGTTGCCAGCACGCAGGGCGTCGGATGCAGACCTCGGCCTGATGAGGACAGCGCACCTCATGAATATTCATCCGGCTGATTGAGGCAAGGCCAATTAACCACTTGGTGGCTCCAGTATTCCTGGATCCGTCTTTCTCTTTTAACCACTGGGCAGCCCAAGGGCAGGCTCCACTGACTTCCCGCCTGGCCCTGGGAGTGGTCTCCGTGCTAGGGCGTTGATCTAGCCAGTCCCAGCCCTGACCCAGGACGTCCCAGCCACCCTGCAGGCAGCCCCCTGGGGCCACAGCCGGGCTTGAATTCCCACCCAGGAGCCAAGAACACAGAGGTGGGGTTCCCAAAGGACATGTCCACTCCATCCCTCGCTCCGTGCTCCCCGTTTGGGGCAGTGACAGAGCAGTGACCACAGTCTTAGCCAGCCTCTCCAATGTCAGGCCAGCCACTTCCTGGAGCCCCAGTTCCTGTTTCAGGCTGGGTCTCCAGAAAGCAGAGCCTGAGGCAAGGGTCATGCACCTCGAGGGCAGGGAACATAAACTATGCAAAGGAACTCTGTGGGGGATAAGGTGGGATGTGTGTGTGACTACTGGGCCACCACCTGAGGGCACACTGCAAAGAGTCCATCCCAGCTGGACATCCAGAGGACAAGGACCACATCCCCTCCCTGTAAAGTCAAAGCTGCACCTCAGAGCAGACGGCAGAGAAGGGTGAGTTTCTCTGCCTGGTTCCCTCTAACCTCCGTTTCCCTCTGGTCTCCAGGTTCACCCCTCGGGAGCTCTCTGGGGCCACTTGGGAATCTAGGTCCCTCCCCATGGTGTGGCATTTAATCCAGATCTGTAGGTGGCTAAGGGAGCTTTCGACCATGAGAGGAAGGACGGACCGGCCAGGGGGCCGGCGGGGGCGTGGTGTGCAGGAGGCTGGAGGACGGGCCAGGGGCCGGGCTGTCTGTCTCGGCAGCAGCCGCACTGACCTCTCTCGCAGTCTCCGGGCCCCTCCCGGGGGGCATCCGTGCCCCCTCCCCATGCCCTCTGTGGATTGCTGCGCCACCCCTCCATCTACCGCCCAGCCCTTTGCCCGTGCTCAACAGCAGATGCCAGGCCTGCCCCCCCACCCCGGCTCAAGCCTTAAGGGGAGGGGTCCTGATGCTTCTGTCACCCTGACGCTGTGGGCCCAGGGCACAGTGGGTGCTCAGTCGGTATTTTTTTGGCTAGTGGGGATGACAACATCCGTAGCCAGTCGTTCTTGGACAGCAGCTGCAAAATGGGACCGTCCGTCTGAACGGCCTGGCTGCCTGACCAACCCTTGCGGTGAGGGCCAGGCTGAGGGTCTCAGGACACCCAGAGCTCAGGGCTGCGGAGACACGGGGTGTGGGAAGGCTCTCCAGGTCCCGGTGTGACTCCCTCCACCCGGGCCTCAGGCTCCTTAACCCAAGTGGGAAACGCCGGGCTCCCCGCGACGAGTCGGACACCCTGGCCTGGCCGGCTGCGGTCCAGTGACAGGTCGCTGCCGCCATGGCCCGCCACAAACAGGAGCGCACCGGGCCGGGGCGAGCGGCTGGCTCCGCCTGTCCCCGGGGCACATTCGGCCTCTCCTCGATTGATCCTGCCCCAGTGCTCTCCAGAGTCTGAATCTGCTGGAAACACAGCCACCCGGCCCCACCCACACGGGCAGTGGGGAGCACAGCTGCTCCTTCCCCAGACCCTGGCTCAACTGCGCTCTCCCCAGGTCTGGACAAGCTGTGCCCCGGAGCTCGTAGGGTGCACAGAGCCCTGAGTCTGAATGCCATGCACCCCTAAGCCCACCAGGTTTACAGAGCCCAGAGTCCTGCACACTGCCTGGTGGGCAGGGGTCTGGCAGGCTCCGGGCACAGGGGTGACCCACAGCCAGCCGGGCTTCTGCCCCTTCTCATCTCACCCAGTCCCCTACGCGCGCCAGACCAGAGCAGGGTGCCCAGAGGTGGGCAGGAATCCGGCCGCAGCAGCTCAGGAGCAATAGCTCAAGGGCAGTGGGGCCACAGGCCCACCCTGCCTGCTGCCAGGACAGAGGGAATGATCTCTGTGGGGGTCTCAGGACCGTCAGTCCTGACCTCCCCTGACCAGCCACAGGCCCTGAAGGGTCACTGCAGTCTGAGCCTGCTTTCTCTGCCGGCGAGACTCACTAGGACCTTACTCTGTGCCGTCAGGCCATCTGACTATGCCCGGGACAGACGGGAGACAAGGCCATCTGACTATGCCTGGAGGGGACCTGCACAAATGCCCACCTGAGCCCCACCTGGGCTACACCTCAGCTGGGGACCCGCTTGCCTCTCCCCTCCCCGCCGTCCTGCGCTGACCCTGGAAACCACATCTCCAGCTCCCCAGCCCTTGGGGCCTCCAGCTGGGTCCGGGCAGGAGTGGCTGTGATGGCCCCACACCCTCCCTCCCCACCAGCTTCCTCCACCTCCACATTTCCCCAGGTGCTGCCCCCACCTCGACCCTGGCCATCGGACCCTCACATCTGGGACCACAGGGCAGGAACACTTACCTTCAAAGTGGCCCAACATAGAGGATGAGGAAGATGCCAGCAGGTAAGCAGACCCCCGGTGTCCCACCAAACCTTGGGGTCAAGATGAAAGCCAGAGGGAGACCGGGGGGGGGTGCTGTTCTGGGTGGGGGCCAGGCAGAGGGTCAGATGACAATGGGGAGAGAGCAGATGGGGAGGCAGGGCCCGTTCTGCAGGGCCTGGGGGCAGCCGGTGGACGCTCACGGAGAGGACTGTGTTTCCCCGTGGAGGGGGCTGCTGGCAGGTGGGGGCTCCGGAATCCAGGTGAGGGATGGGGGCAGCGATGAGGCCAGAAGAGAGGACAGGGCAGGAGGCCTGGAGCCCAGCCAGGCCTTGAGGTGGGGGTGCCAGAAATCAGTAGAGGGCCCTGGAGGGTCCCAAGCCCCCTCCCTGTCCTGGAGACGAGGCCGGCAGCCCAGACAGAGCAGGGTCTCCCCGAGGTCCAGAAGCAGGAACACTGTCGCACTAGAGATGGGGGTGGGGCTTACAGCCCTGGGGGTTCTTCCCAGGTGCCTGCCCCTGGCCAGGGTCCCCTGAGTTCCCACCCCCCAGACTATGGGCTGTGAGGCTGAGGCTTTGGACAAGCCAGAAAGGAGCCTCCCACGAGCCCTGGGCTGGGGTCTGGAGACCCTAGTGTGTGTCCCCATACTTGCTGGCTACACGCGGGTGGGCTTCTGCCCCTGTCCAATGAAGGGTGTGCCCACGACTGTGAGGGTCTTTTCCACAGAGGACTGGACGCGGTCAGGTGGGTGAGAGCCCCCGGTCCCGGTCAGCCCCTGGCCAGAATGTCCCGTGCCCCCGCACATGGCAGAGCAGGGCAGGCGTGCTGGGTGCCCTTCTGGGGGCCCTGGCTCCCCTGCCATCCGGGGAGAGTCAGGTCCGGCCAGGGTTCCCAGGGGCGGCCTGACCGTGGAGGCCCTGTGGGGGGTGGAGCCCGAGCGTGGCAGCCCCTCCCTGAGTCCTACTGTCCCGCAGTGGCCAGGCCTCTGGTGGTCTGGACCCTAGGACCCCCCCTCACCCCCCCCCGGCCCATTTTTGGACACGCCCCTTCTCCTTGCTCAGTCCTGGTGGAAAGCAGGACCCTTCGAACTGGGAGAAAGTGGGGCTCTGAACAAAGCTTCACAGGACGGCCTTACTTCGAAAGTGTGCATTTTCATTAAAATGTTACTTTTGCAAATGAGGGGCCCCTGGGTGGCTCAGTCTCCTGAGCGTCCAACTCTCGAATTTGGCTTAGGTCATGACGTCACAGCTCATGAGTTCGAGTCCCGTGTCAGGCTCCTTGCTGACAGCTCAGAGCCTGCGTGGGATTCTCTCCTCTCTGCCCCTCCCTGGCTCACGTGTGCTCACTCTCTTGCTCTCTCTCACTCTCTCTCAAATAAATAAATAAATAAATAAATAAATAAATAAATAAAATGTTACTTTTACAAATGAAATACTTATTCTCCCTAAACTCTCTCACAGGACCCGGGAGGCAGGGCTCTTACTGTCCCCATCTCTCACATGACAACACTGAGGCTCGTGTGGGTGGGAGCCCTTGGTGAGCAGGGGCCAAGTAGACCTTGCCCAGGCCTGTCTGCTTCCAGAACCTGCCATTGGGCCATGAGGCCCGTCCCAGCCTGCGTCTGGACACCAAGAGTGGCAGCCAAATTCCAGGGGCCAGGGCCCTGCAGGAAGGTCCCAGGAGGGTGAGGAGACTCAAATGCAGGGAAGGGGAGGGTGGGGAGCCCTTTGCAGCAAGGTCACCTCCAATGGGAGCCCCCACGACAGCTTTACCCATCACGTCGTGAGATCCGTCGACTTTGAAGAACGATTTACAATTTACAACGATTTTTTTGTCGTCTTGCAGTGACAAAAAAGCAGGTTTAGGATGCCCTCACTCTCTGGGCACTGGCGGTAGCCTGAGCCCATTATTTTCACTAATATTGGCCTTGGCCCGCAGCAAGACCAGCCAGGTTGGTCTCTGAGGCAGAAAGCAGAGTTTCTGGGTTCTGGGTCCCTGGTGGAGGTCCGGGCGCCCTGTCTGTGTGGCATGGCCCACTCTGCCGGTGTCAGGGGCTGGGCGGGGTCTCTGCCCATGTGTCTGCCTCAAGTCACCCCCCGGAGGAAGGCAGAGGGTGTGTGGTTGAGAGCTGGGGTGAGGTCCCTCGGAGCCTGGTCCAGGACAGGCGGTCCAGCAGGCCCTGCCCCCGAGCCCGCTCCCCACCTCAACCCATTTTCAGGGACAAGGGGTCCTGCAAATTCCTCTGCCCCATAAGCAGTGGTGCAGAAGCTCATCCCCGGCGTGGGGCCGAGTCGGAGGAGGCAGACCGGGTGGCCATTTAGCTCTTCACCTTTAGGACTAGAGACAATGACTGTCCCAGGTCAGCTCTTGAATGAGGCGGGGTCCGGAAGGCAGGTCTCCGCCCAGGGGGGCCTCCACCCTCCTTAAGGCGAAGCCACAGGTGTCTGAGTCACTGCGGGAGGACCCGCCCCTGCTCACCGGCAGGGAGGGAGAATGCCGGCCCTTTCCCACCGTCTTGTCCTGCGTGATGCACGTGTCCCTGTCAGGGTCAGACCTGCCGGGGGGGGGGGGACACTCCCCACCACTGCTTCCCTGGCCCTGAGGCCCTGCGCCTCGGGCACAGCCTTGCGGCGAATGTCCACCCCCTCCTTCATGGCACTGCCGCCCGGGGGACCCTGGAACCTCCAAGGAACAGGGAGGCTCCGTGCTGAGGTGGCTCCCACAGTGGGACGGCGGGTCCCAAATGAAGCCTTTCGCCAGGACAGGAGGGAAGAGAAGCCAAGGCAGGGTCCTGATGCTCCAGCTAGGAACTCAACCAAACCACAGACACTCGGCCCACAGGAAGGGCCACAGTGGCAGGGACACAGGGTCACCGCGCCCCCGCCAGGGTCCAGTACCCAGGGGCACTGTCCGGTGTCCTGCTCTTCAGCTGAGGAAGGAGGCCCCTTCCCACACCTGCCTTCTCACGTCAGGCACGCTGGTCTCTGGCTGCCTCGCCTCTTGTATAGAGGGTGAGGGCTCTTCCTCCCGGGGAGGGTCCCGAGAGAGACCGGCTTCTGTCCGGCTGCAACCCCAGCCCCCAGGGGACCGCCGCAGCTCTCAGCCCCCACGTGAGGACCTGGCTGGCTGAAGGCACGGAACGGGGAGGCGGCTCGGTTCCCTTCCAGGCGCAGCCCCGGGTGGTGCAGCTGGGCCCCCACCGCTCAGGCCCGGGCTCCCCCGACCCCCTCCCCTACCTCCCTGCCTCACAGACGGGTGGGGTGTGGGGGCCCGGCTCTCAGGACTCGGTGCTGCTTCGCTGTCATTGCCGTGGGCAGGGTGGGGAGCAAAGCGGGGGGCGGGGGGGGGGGACGTCTCGGCGTTCCCTCCCTGCGGTGTCCCGGGGCCAGCCCCGCTCAGCTTCCCCCCTGCAGGAACGGCACCCGAGCGCCCTGGGTCCCACAGCTGTCCCACTCTGCCCCCACTCCTACCTGGCGGCCTCCCGCTGGGAGTGCCCCCCCTTTCTTTCCCTGCCGGCTGAGTATCAGTCCCTCCCACCTCAGTCACTGAAGGGAAGTCTGGGAGGCCCTTGGAGCACCAGGGTCTCAGGCCCTGCCCTTGGGGGGCAGGAAGAGCTGCATTAACTCAGCCCCTCTGGTGAGGAGACTGGCCAGAGACAGAAGCGCCCAGAGTTGAGTGACGTGGACAAGGCTCCAACGGGGCACCTTACAAAGGTGTGGGCAGGGGCAGGGAGGCCAGGGACAGACAGTGTCCTGGGACTCATGGCATCGAGGCTGCTGCCCTCCAGGGCAGAGGACCATGGGGAGCAGGCCGCCTGGAAGGAAGCGTTGCTGTCTGTCAAGGAGAGGCCCGGACAGGAGCACACGGGGTAGATACTCGCTCACTGGGCCTCCGCCCTCAGGGAGGGCCCTGCCGCCTCCCACAGCCAAGGCCAGCTCGACAGAGCCCTCCGGAGGGGCCAGAGCAAAGCTGGTGCTCACGGCTCGTTCACACGTCTGTTAGAGTTGGTATCTGAGATGCTTTTCCCAGGAAGGTCCCGGGAGCCAGGAGGCCAAAAGCAAGGAGGGGCCCAGTGAAGACCACGTCCGCAGTGGCCACAGCGCGTGTCCGGGGACCTGTGCTTTCCTTGCCTCTGTGCACACAGAGGGCACGCAGCCCCTGCACACTTCCAGGGGGGCCTAGTTAGCGCAGCGCGTGGTGCGCCCTCCCCCGTCCGCCTAAGACGCCTCCAGCAACAGGTTCGGGGCCGCCCGCGCCACTCACAGCCCCTGCCAGGTGCCCACGCCAGACGGACCTCCCGCTTCAACAGTCACAAATTAGGACATGAACCCTAATGTGCAGGAACTGCGAGGGCCTCCCACCCGGGGCCACAGATGCCCGCTGCCCTCCCCCTAGCCTCCCTCTCTCACGTCCTCTCTTCTCATGAAGGGCTGCACACTTCCGCCCGTGGAAAACCACTATCGCGGGCCCTAAGCAAGCGGAAACCGTGACAGACACAAGGAAAGCCAATGGCCTTACCAGATGCCACAGACGTGGGGTCGAAGGCCCCCGAATGACGCAGGTGAGAGGCACCGAGTGTCCTCCATGCACCCAGCCTGAGGTGGGCAATCCCCCGGCCCGGATCTTGGGACGTACTTACCTGGCCCAGCCCAGGCCTCCCACCACTGGGCAGGCCCCTGTCCACCGGCCCCCTGTCCCTCCCAGAGTTACCAGGCACGAGGCATCGGCTCGGTGTCTGTCCCCTGCCTGCAGCACGAAGCCCTCCGACCCTGGCGTAACTGCCCCCTCTCCAGAGTCCGCACTGCTCAGACAGGAGGGTTGACCTTCCTGGGACCCACAGCCCTGCTCAGCCCCTGGCACCGGGTCTTGTCCTCATGTCCACTCCCCTCCCCAGGCCTGGGTCCCAGGAACACACGGAGGGTATCTCTTTGGGGCAAGGACGTTCCAGACACGTCTCCCGGCATGGACACTTCCTGTGACACTTGATTTGCAGGGTGGGGGGCGCCCGTGAAGAGAGGCAGGAAACCGCCCCTTCCCCTAAGCCACCGCTTTCCCACTAGAATCACTCATGAGAAACAGACGGCCGGGCCCTGGATGAAGGTGCGGACGAGGGGGGAAAAGGGAGCTGCACACTGAGCGATGGAGGGAGTTCCAGGGTCAGGAGAGGGAAGGAGGGAATGGGCGGCAGGGAGACGAGGAAGGACAGAAAGGTGGGGGGGGGGGGGGCAGAGCTTAGGTGCGAGAGAAGCAAACACAGGCAGGAGAGGCCAGAAGGGGAAAGAGCTACAGGACAGGGAAGACACTGGGACAAGGGACGGGGGACAGGGACCCGGATCTGGACAAAGGAAGCCACCCTGTCCCTTCCCATGAGCAGACCTGACAGCCCAACCAAGGAGGGTCCTGCTGCTCCCAAACCAAGCCATTTCTCGGGATCCCCAACCTTCCAGGATGCAGGTGTGGGCCGGCTCAGGCTCCAGGGCCGCTGTGGGAGCGGTGGGGGGAGGGCACCCGGGGAGTAGGGGGCAGCACTGGGGTGGGGGTGGGGGGGCCACAGAGCAGGGCAAGTGCAGTACAGGCCGGAGCTGTGGCTGCCTCGTGATGGGAGAGGGGGCCTTGATGGGGGCCTGAGGCAGTGGGGGGCTGCCCAAGGGCCAGGCACCCCTGCTCCCCACTCAGAGGCCAGAGGTGGGATTGACCACCCGGGGAGGAAGCTGTCCCTCCTCACCTGCCGCCCAAAGGGGTGGAGGGTGGCCACAGGCTTCACCCCAGGCCGTCAGCGGAGGAGGCGGGAACAATGCAGAGCCTGGCGGCCTCAGCCTCAGAACAGACCAAGGGACAAAGGGTCCCCCAACCTGTGGCCCGTCTGGCCTCATCCGTCCTTCACCCTGCCCGGCTGAGGAGACAACCAGCTGGGGGCAAGGGTCCTACGGGGGGAGGCCCAAGGCCAAGGGTGTCCCTGCCTCTAGCTCCCAGGTTCCAGAAGGAATGTGCCTTCCCTTACAAGGCATTTTGCCTTTACAGGGAAGGATGTCCTGCATGCCTAGGGGCCGGGGCACGGCATCCTGGGTGCTGGGCCCCACAGCTAAAGGTCTCTAACTGCTTAGGCCTGGTGAGTGGGGCTCTGTGGGCCCTGGAAGAATTCCAGGGAGACCAGACCCCAGAGACCTGCTCCAGGCCTCCTAAATGCTATCTGGAGGACAGTAGTGGGGACAAACCCTCACCCCTGCCTCCCAGGGGTGATGTACTGACACCAAGATGCTAGATGGGGCCAGTGGGGAGCTGCTGGGAGGCAGTGGGGAGCCGCTCCAAAGCCAGGACCAGCCCTATGGAGGGGGGAGGCTAGTCCCGGGGGGCAGGGGCTGGTGGGGAGGCAGCTGGCCGGGGTTCTTACTTCCTAGCTGGGTGGCCACAGAGCCGCCCGGAACCTCAGGGAGGTCCGGCAGGGGCGCCTGGGGAACAAAAGGCCTGTTCCCGCCACTGGCCAGGCATCCAGCCTCCCCTGGCTGCTGCCTAGGACAGCTGCACTAGCCTCCAAAGCTCCCCGCTTGGCCCAGCCCAGGTGCTGCACGTACCTGGGCTCCCGCAGCAACCTCGCAAGCGCCCGCAGTCCAGCGGCTCCACAGCTCTCCGGCCCGAGGACCCATCATCCCAGGATCAGGGTGGAGATGCTCTGGGGCTGCTGGGCCCTCCGTTGGTCTGTCTCTCCTTGAGGGGCTGGGCTGGCCAGGGAGGAGGGAGGAGGGAGCAAGGGGGCGGGGGCGGGGGCGGCAGGGAAGGGGCTGTGGCCTCATTTCCAGGCAGCGGCCCCTGGCCCCTGAGCGGCCCGCCCCATTGTGTGCCTGGCCTGGCTCACTGTCACAGCCTTTGTGGCGGCCTCTCCCCCCCAGGGGAACGCGAAGCTGGTGGGGGTCCCGGCCCCCCACCAGCTTCAAAGGGCAGGTTCCCCCTTCCCACATCAGGCCCCATCCAGACCCAAGCAGAGGGACCGGTGGCTGGCTCCAGGCAGGGACCTGAGCCTGGTCGTGGGGGTGGGTCTTGCTGTGTTGTCCCCCCTCCTAGTCTTACAGGGTGAGGAGCCAGGCAAGCATGCTTTGAGCACGTGGGGGTGGAAGAGGCCCCGAAGGAGCAGCCTGCAGAGGGTCCAGGCTGAGTTGGGTGGGCGGGTGGGCAGGTGGGCCCCTCCCCCCCTCCTCCCCTCCTCCCCCTCCCCTCCCTCCCCTCCCTCCCCCTCCCTCAGGACACCTGCTCTGCCTCTGGGAGCCTTGGTCCTGGTGTGGGAGGGCTGGGGAGGGACAGGACCGGGGTGCTCCCCTCAGAGGAAACGGGTGGGGTTCCTGGTGCCTGGCGGAGGGGATCCGGGCCTCGCTGCAAGGGCAGGTCTGTGGGTGGGGGCCTCCCAAGCCGGCACTGGAAGCTGGGGACCATTTTGTGGCTACAGGGGACCCAGAGCAGGGATGGGGCTTGTAGTCCCTTGCAAACCGTCCCCTCCTCCCTGAGGCTGAAAGCCTCAGCCTCCCCTCCTCAGGCTTCATCTACACTGCCAGCGCCACTGGCCTCCTGCCTCTCCCTACCGCTGTGGGTGGCCAGACCCCTGTCCCCCTCCTCCCCAACCTGGGAATGGGGGCAAAGGTCAAGCAGCCAGGAGCCAGCTGTTCCCAGATGTGGCCACAGCCCCACCCCTTTCTGGAGGAGTGACAAGCCTTGCGCCCAGGGGGGCGGGGGCGGGTGACGAGACAGCAGGAGCCGCGAGGGCGGGGGTTCGTCACCGGTTTCTGTGGGTTTGTTTAATCCCACGCCATTCGCCATTCGCAGGCTTTCGCGGAAGGCTGCAGGGAGAGAAGGGGGAGGGGGTCTCGGCCCACGTCCCGCCCCCAAGAAGACACCTGACCTGTCTCCAAGTTGCCGGCCGGCCCATGGTGAGAGGGGCCTTTGTGCGCATGGAGGAGGCTGCCTGGAACCCGGAGCCCTGAGCCACCCGGCTGCACCGCCCCGCACCCTTCACTCCGAGGCGGGGAGCTCGCAAATAAATCCACAAACACAAAATCTCGTGTGCCGGAGAGAGACTGCGGCGTGGGCATCGGCAGAGAGCAGGTGCGGGGAGCAGCGAGGCCGCCGCATGCGGAGGCTGGGCCCGCGCCGGGGCCTGGCAGCAGTAAGTTGACTCTTATGAAACCTTGGGAGGCTCCAGGCCCATCAGGAAGGTCCCTACCGGATGGGCGGAGGCTGGGGACCGGCTCCCTTTCCCAGCCTACACCCACGGGTCAGCTCCACCCCCACACCCAGGGCCATCCTTCCTCCCGGAAGGCCAGGGTGATGGGCCGCTGGTTACTGGCAATGGAAACGCACAGCCTCGGTGCTCAGGACTCGAAATGTCAAAATGGCAAGAGGAAATAAAATGCCTTCGGGCTGCGCAAAGCTTGTCTGATCCAAGGGAAGGAGCACGACACCCCACATCTGCCCTGCCTGAGGAGAGATCTGCTGATGGTGAGGGAGGCAGGGCTCCACCAGGGAAGGGAGTGAGTCTGCGAGGGGTGCTGACCCTTCCCGGCCCAGGTGGAGCCAGCCCGGTAGGAGAGAGATCTGAAGAAAGATCTGGGGTCTGTAAACCTGAGGCCCCCCCCCCCCCTTAGAATGCAAACAAGCTTCAGGGAGCTGGAAACCAGAGCCGGCCTGGGCCTTTCCAGGAAGCCAAGGGTGGCGGGTAGGCGTCTGCCATCGCACCCCGACTGGACCCGGACCCTTCGTGGGAGAGGACGGGGTGGAAAGTCCAGAGGCAAGGTGGGAGAGCGAACTGGGGTTCAGAGTCGGGTTTCAACACCATGGACAGCGGACCCCCTGCAGCTGCAAATCTCCCCACGTTGGGGTGAGGAGGGGTATCCTCCACCTGGTGGACAGAGGCTGACAGAGGCCGAGAGCAACAGTCTCTGACAGAGCTGAGTGCCAGCTGCCCAGTGTCCCCTGCCCTCCACCCCGCCAGAGAGAGTGTCCAGCTTGTGTCCCGCGATGGCTGTCAGCCCCACAGGCTTTGGGTGCCTTCCTGAACGTCGGGCGGGGGGTAGGTGAGTATGTTGGGGGGGAGGGGGGGACGTTGCATGTCTCAGGCGAGAGAGTGGGGCCATCTTGACACCGCAGAGGACGAGGAACCGCGGCTCCAAGGGTGAGGCTGAAGCGGCACCGAAGGGTGAGGGGAGCTCCAGTGGGCTGAGGAGGGGGTGGGGGCTGGGGGTCCCAACCCCCTTCCCCGTGGGCTCTCCGTAGCTCCCTTAGTGCTGGAGAGGGCCCGAAAGGAAGGAAGCAGGGCAGTGCACCCAAGGTGGGAGGGTCGGTGGGCTCCGCTCTGAGGGCAGATGGCACAGGGGCCGGGTTGGCCTGAGGGAAGGGGAGGGGGGCAGAGGCCTGCTGGCCCGGCCTGGGCCTGCGGCTCCCTCTCCGTCTGCTCGGGAACAAAGGCCCATGGGGAAGGCCTGAGGTGGTGTCACTTAGGAAAGCCTGGATCCTTGGCCCTAGAGGAACAGATCAGGGACATTCCTCAGAAGGGCTCCAAGCAGAGGGCACCGGCTCAGCAGTGAGGCCAGGAGGTGTTGCCTGGGGGCAAAATCTCCCCATCCCGCTCAGGGCACTGTGAGAAGGGGGAGCAGTCTTTGATGGGGGGGGGGTCGCTATCTCCCTCCTCTACATAAACGCCCGCAGAAGCCCCTGCACCCTCTGATCTCTCTGCAAACCCCTTCCCTTCCCGTGTAGGCTGGAGGGGGCCGTGGCAAATAACGGTTTGTGAGCGGGTGGGGGGAGGGGAGTGTGTCACGGGGGCCAGTAGAGGAGGCTCCAACCTGCAGCGAAAGCCTGAGGGCAGAGGTGTGTCTTCGGTGCGGCCAGGGTGTGGGCCAGGGTGTGGGCCGGGAAGGCCTGGCTCTCGCGGGTGTCGGTGCGCGCCCAGAGGCGCTGCGGCTGGTGGGCTGTGGGAGGAGCGTTGGAGTGCGGGCGGGGTGGGGGGAGGCGTTTCCGTGGGCAGACGTGTGGCCGCAGGGTGCCGGGCACGGTCGAGGGCGCTCGAGGGCGGCGTCCGTGTGAGCGGAGGAGCGCGCGGGGCGGGACGCGGGGAGTGTGCGCGGGAGGCACCGGGCGCGCAGTGCGTGTGTGCGCGTGTGCGCGGCGCGCGTGCCCCGCAGTTCTCAAGGACACCTCGGGGAGGCGGCGGCGGAGCCGGTGTCCGGGTGACGTCACCGCGCGCCCCAGTATAATCGCCCGGTGCCCGAGCCGAGCGCGGATACGCGCGGAGGCAACTGCGGCGGCGGGCGCGGGGACAGTCGCGCCGGGCCGGCCTGGGCGCCCCCAGCGCTGACCCCGCGGACGCTCGGCTCCCAGCGGGCCCGCGGCGCTCGTGGACTTGCCCGGCTCTCTTCGCGGCGGTCCACACGCCCTCCTGCGCCCGGGGCAGCGGCGTGCGGGGCCGGCGGGCGCCAAGAAGGAGGCGGGAACGGGCGGCGCTGCGAGCGGAGGCGGCGGCGGCCGAGGAGCAGCAGGCGGCGGAGGCAGCTGCCGCCCGGGACGGGTAACTGCGCTGGGGGCCGGCCGGGGCGAGCCTGGCGAGCGGCCTCTCCGGGTCTCCCGTCTCTCCACCAACGGCTGGAGCGCCTTCTCCCCTGCCCCGGCGCGCGGGGAGGACGCGTCCGCTAGGTTGAAAAAGACACTGGTGTTCATCTCCGAGCATCGAGATTCTTTCTTTGAACCGCACTCGTGGCGCGCTCCTGGGCCGGGCCGGGCCGGGGAGGGACGCAGCAGGGGGAGAACCGCTGCAGAGAGCCTGGCGCTGCCCAGTCGGAGCGGGCTCTGCACCTCTCGGCGGCCCGCAGGAGGCGGCGGCCGGGCGCGCACACCCGCTGGCTCCCCACCTCGGCTCCTCCCCGAGATTCCACGGGGCCCCTGGCTTCGGGGACGCCCCAAGAGGCTTGCTTGGGACCCCCTCCCTGCTGCGGAAGGGAGACAAGAGTGGGCTCCTCAGAGTTGGGGGCGGATCCGGGCTGGAGTCCGAGGAAGCACCGTCGGCGTGGCGCAGCGCCCCCGCCCCGCCCGCCCGCCCCGCTGAGAAGCCGCCGGAGCGTTCGCGGCCTTGGGGCGAGGACCCCACGCGAGCCGGAGCCGCGGCCCCGACCCCGGCCTGGCCGCCCGCCGCAGCCTGAGGGCCCCTCTGCGTGTTCACAGCGGACCTTGATTTAATGTCTATACAATTAAGGCACGCGGTGAATGCCAAGAGAGGCGCCTCCGCCGCTCCTTTCTCATGGAAATGGCCCGCTAGCCCGGCCGGCGGCGCCCCTCCCGCGGGAGGAAGGCGAGCCCGGCCCCCGGCGGCCCCTCGCGCCGCGGACAAATCCGGCAAACAATGCGCCCGCCCAGAGGGCGGCCCAGCTGCCGGGCCGGGGACCAGGCCGCGGGACACAAAGGGGCCCGCTTGCCTCGGGCGGCGCAGGGCGGGTGGGGGTGACCGCGGGGGAGCCTGCGGTCGGGACGAAACTGCGGCCACCCGGCCTCGGCCCTCGGCCACGTGCGTCCGCAGCGGGCGGCAGGGTACGGCAGGGTGTCCGAGGAAGAGCTGGGGCCGGGAGACAAAGAGAGAGGGTCCGCAGGGAGCGGCGGAGTGGGGGGTGGGGGCCGGCGTGCGGTGTGCCAGGAATCGACTGTCGGGGGCTAGGGGGGCTCGGTTTGGGGAGGTCCGGCCACCACGCGGGCGGGTCGGGGCGCTGTCCGCGGTGCTGGCGGTGGGCTGGCCCCGCGGGACAGGAGCGCCACGGGCGCAGGGCCAACTGTGTCCCGAAAGCCACTCGCCCCAACCGCGGGCCCTCTGGGCAGTTGCCATGACAACGAGGGAGGGGGTGGGGTAGGGTCTGAGGTCACTGCAAAGTCTGTCCTTCCTCGGTCCGCTCAGCGACGGGGTGGGGGTGGCCCTCACTGAGCTCCGGGAGCTGTCTCCCAGCCTGGAGAAAGAGACACTCAACAAGGGTAGGGGAAGGGCGGGGACAGTCTACACCTGCGTCCAGGGTCCCAACCAGGGCAGGTGTGTGCACCCGACCGCATCCCTCCCCAAACCTCGCTCTGGACTATGCGGGACTCAGGCACGTGAGGCTCCGCAGCCCAGGGGGAGGATGGCAAATCCCTCCCCCACCATCTGCAGCCGCAGTGACACCCACTCAGGTTTGCTGCAGGCATTTTTTTTTTCTGTCCTCAGGAGCCAGCGCCACCTGCTGGTGCCCTGGCAAGGGATCTGTGTGGGCTTCTGCTCCCTTCACCCGCCAGGCTCCCCCAGCCCCGCTGGCACCTTGGGTCACTCAGCTGCCTCTGCCCCAGGACAGACAGGCCCCCAGCCACGGTCCGTGGGGAACACAGGACCTGCGCCCCTTCCTCTCCGCAAGTCCCCAGCCCTGGCTTGGCTTTGCAGCCGCGCCGGCTTCCGTCTCAAAGCCGGGGCAAGGGGCCTTGGTCTCCCTGGATTTTCCCTAGGCAGGGAGCTGAAAACCTGCACAAAAGGAACCCACTTAGGTTTCAGGGTGTGGCCCCTCCAACCCCCACCCCCTCTGCAACTGCAGGGCAGGAAGCCTGCCTCCCGAGCTCTTCCTCAGCGCTGTCTGTCCCTGACATGCACGCCTTCAGGCACAAGCAGCAGCCAGGGGGACCCCGTCTTCCCACCCCCACCCAAGTCAGGGTCACTGCAGGTCACTCCAAGGACAGAGTCTAACCTCCTGTCACCCTGAAGGACAGGGAAGTGCCAAGGTGGCCCCAGTAAGCCTCGGCCTGACCATGGTGCGGCACAGCTGACCCCACAGCTGTGGGGTGGCCCCTTCCGCTTCCTTCCAGTGAAGGGGCTGCAGATATCACCCCCAAGGGCACTTTCAGTCTCGGGGGGGACCCAGGGTCACTCCAGGACAGCACTGACGGGCCCGGGTGTCCCTGCTGGGCGTGGAAGGAGTGTGGCCCTTGTCCAGTCTGAACTTTCTCCTGGGGCTGCTCCTGAACAGGCCAAGTGGACCTTCCTTCCCGGGGAAAGTGGCCTCTGCTTCCCTGGCTCTCCGGACCAAAGAGGGGGCTGCGCCCTGTACTTCCCCCCTGTCTTCCGGGGGCTTTGGCTCCTGACCAGAATGGACCTTTGAGCAGTTACAAGATGGGCTGGGGGAGGACACCCTTTCCCCCAGGCTGGCCAGTCTCTGCTGGGGGTCAGTCTCTGGGAGCCCTGATCTTCTGGAACCTTCCCGCACAGGAGGCCTGAAAGTCACAGAGCACCCGCACCAGTCTCCTGGGTGGGTCCGAGTCCTGCGGGGGTCTCGGGGCCTCCAGTGAACAGGCTCTGCCGGGGCTGGGTAGCTGCTACGTTGCAGGGCTGAGCCTCAGACGTGCGCTCTGCAGCCAGCTGGCACTGAACATCCGTGCACAGCCTCCCTCCTCCTCACACAGGGGCTTGCACACTCTGACACACGTCTGTGCTCACATATACCCACATACAGACCACTGGCCCCACTCCAGGGGGGGAGCTGGACCCCCTGACCAGTGCTAAACATCCCCAAGCTCCTGGTCAGGGCCTGGCCCACAGGATACCCCCTAAGGAGGAGCTAGGGAGTCACCCAAGGGGACACCTAGGGCGCAGCAAGCTTGGATGAGCTCTCAGAGCACCTCAAGATCAGCCCAGGCCTCTGCAACAGGGAGCCACCCCTGGCGTGGGGCCAGTGAGGAGGACATGGGCAGAAGGCAAGGGACCCCCATTTGGCCCGCCAAGAATCTAGCTCTGCAGAGAGGACTTCTCTGCTCTGAATAAAACCTAATAAACTGCCAAGACTGGTCGTGCCCACGCAAAGCCTCCTCCCAAACCCACCCAGGTGTCCCCCGACTTCCAGCACCACCCCACTCTGATGCAGCCGAAGAGGGAGGTGCCGCAGGGCCAGAGTGGCCTCTTTCCCCACACTTGGGTCCTCGTGGTCCTGCTCTGGCCTCACCTCTGAGGGAGGGCCCCCTCAAGGCCAGGCCCCAGGCAGGCCTCCGGCTGGTGCAGAGATTGAGAGCTGGGCTTTCTGGGCCACCTCCCGGTCCAGGCCGTAAGCCTGGGCACTGGTAGTGGATGAGCCCATAGAGCAGCAGACCCTCCGCAGCCCCACCTTCCCTGTTGGGCTCCCGGGGGCAGGTGGGGTGGAGTGCAGGGTAACGATGTCTGGGGAGAACGGAGAGCCTGGAAGTAAGAGGTGAGGCGCTGCTTGTCCTCACAGGGCACTTGCACGGACTGCCCTGGCTGCCTTGTGAGCAGTCGGCAGCAGCCGAGACGAGAATGGCCACAGAGACGGACACACCCGGGCCCTTCCCGGGCCTGCACCCTACCTCTGCCCGCTGGGCTGATCCCCCAGCCCTCAGCACCCAGGGAGCTCACAGCAGGAAGGCAGGGGTGGGAACAGACACCAGGAACGGTGCAAGAAGAGGCCTCTCTCCAAGCCATTCCTGAAGATGCTCTGATGGGAGTGGGGCCTGCTGACAGCTGAGGGTGGTCAGCCCCCTTCCCCGGGCCAGGGGTGGAAACTGGACGAGATGGAAAGGCCCCTGCAGATAACAAGGCTCTCTCTGCTCACGGGCGTGCCGAGCCCATCTCAGGTGCTCAGCCACAGTCAGCAAGCCCTTTCTGGCGGACCTGAGGTCCCCGTGGGCCTCTGCAAGACCGCTCCCTTCCCCACTCCCCACCCCCGAGTCCTTGCAGCCCCCAGGCAGGGCTTGACCTCAGAGTCACCACCCAGCGGGGAACTCTGCACTCCAGCCCGACCGCCATGTGAGCGAATGCCAGGAGCTCTAGACATTCAGGAGGGCACCGGAGCGTGACCACTCTGGACCCTTGCACCGAGCCCCGCCCCCCTCCCCACCAAGCCGGGACCGACACCCGTGACCAGCCCCGGGAAGTCCGGCCCCGCGGGTAAAATCTGCACCCCGCAGGAGCAGACGACCGACAAGAACAGGCCTGGGGTGCCCTCAGCCCTAAGCCGCGCCCCATCATGGCTCAAAAAGTGCACAGTCATCTCCACAGCTGGCAGCGCTGCCCACGCACCAGGCTCAGGTAGAATCTCAAGGCACAGCCAGACAGCGCAGAACCCTCCACGCAGGCACCCGTGGAGAGCCACAAGTGCCGATGCTCACGACGTGAGGGCATCTTGCAGGATTCTGGCCTGGACGGGGCCCAGAGGGACCCCGGGCACTGCACAGACAGCAGAGGTCAGCCCCAAAGGCCATCTGCATGAGCGTTGACAGCAGAGGAAGCCCTCTCCCTGCTGGGAGACTGCCCTCTGCCACGGCACCTCCAACCGGGGGAGGAGGGATACCCAGGCTCACGTGAGGTGAGGCCCCTGCACCCCCGGATGCTCTACATTCATGCACTCGACAAATATTTCTGAGCCCCGCACAGGGACCAGGCCGCAGGCGCCTCCAAGGTCTGAGCAAGGCTGCAGAACATGGGACCCTTACGGGCCAAGAATGACACGGGTTCCTGCACTCCTCCCAGGAACCCAGCTGGAACTGAGTCTGGAACAGAGCAGGAGGTTCTTGATGGTGGGAGGCAGGAAGGTAGGTCCCCCCAGAGCCACCACACATGAGTAGTCTTTCCCTCCCCATCTGTGCTGGACAGCGAGCTCAGACAGGGTCACTCGGTGAACGTAAGCAGGTATCATCATCGTCACCATCATAATCACCATCATCACCGTCGATATCCCTATCACACCATCAGTGCCATCACCGTCATCGTCCTCATCAACCTCACGGGGTGAGGCCAACAGAGCCCCCTCTGGCTGGTCTTGTTTTTAGTTCTCTGAAGCAGTGTGGGTGGGTGAGCACAACGAAGAAGATGCAGAACCACGCGACTGTGCCACCGAAAGGTCATTCGAAAAGCCCTCGTGCTCCCAAAAGGGTGGCCGCATGCTGAGAACACAGGAAAGGCAGTGACCGGGTGGAGACGGGAGTGGAATGGTCAGGTGTAGGGCTCTCGTGACAGCTGGGTGTGTGAGGCTTAGGTCCCCGACCCCGCAGGACGGCTCCCCTCAAGCCACAGAGACCCCTAGTCGTCAGTGCTCAAGCAGCCCCAGGCCCGGCCAACCCTTGAGCCATCTCCCGCGCCCTTTCCCCCCGGTCCTCCAAAATGTCGGGAAAGCCCCTCGTCTTGGCACCCAAACTGCATCTCCCCAACCACTTCACACCCAGGGAGTGCGGGACCCCTGGGGGCAAGCAGGCTTTGCCTCCCGGTTTCTCAGAGCCCACCTGCCCGAAGACCAGAGAGGGTGACCCGAGAGCCCACAGAAAGGCCTGTTTCCAGCCCGATCCCACTTTCCTCACGTGCAGAGAACCTAAGGAGATGCTCTGCCCCAGCACCCAGACGGAGGGGAAGGCAGGATTCCCCCAGGGACCCCTGCTTTGTCTCGGACCATTATCATCTTTACAACTGACTGTCAGTGTTACCAGGGCCCACACACCTGCGCGTGTGTGTGCCTGGGTGTGTATGCATGGGCGTGGGAATGTGCACGTGTTTGTGTCTGTTGGTGTACGTGTGGTTACACGTGTGTGCATAATTAGGTATTTATACGTGCCCGTGTGTGTGCTCACGTATGCGTTTGTGCATTTATACACACGTTGGGGTGTGTGTGTGTGTCCATGTGCACGCATACCTGGAACACGGGGCAGCTCGAGGCTAGGGAAGAGCCAGCAATCCTTCTAGGCCTCTGGGCTCCCAGCGGCCCTGGGCTCTCCTGCCGGAACCTTTCCCTGTGTTCTAATGGAAAGGCTCTTCTGCCCACCTTACCTCCTTCCCAAGTCACCCTTCAGGCCTCAACCTCATGTTTGTCTTCCAGAGGCTTCCATGACTATCCAAGGACAGGCATCAAAACCCCAGGGTCCCTAAGGCACAGGCTCTCCTTTGGTCATTTCTTTATTCCTCCGCACCCCGGGGTCCTTCACTGGCCATCAGGGCCAGGGACTGTCTGGGAGAGGCAGACCAGAACCCAAGCCATCATCCCAGGCTGAACAAGGTCTACCTTTCTCTCCAAGGAGGAGAGACCTACTCGTCTTCCAGACCAGTCAGGGCCTTCCTATTCCCCCACCCCATCCTGGCGTCACCAGGTGGTACCCCCTGTGGCCTATGGACATAGGCAAGACAGAGCCAGCCCTGCGACATCCCCACGTGGGACCCCAGGCCACCAGGTGCAGATTAGAGCTGACGAGCCCCAAGCTTCACTGTCCCCACGGCCCCAGAGTCCAGGTCGTGGGCCATCCCCAAAAGGCTAGGTGGGCTGTGTCTTCCGGGCAGCACCCCCACTTACCCCCACCCCACAGCACCTCACCCCTGTGCAGCTGGGACTCTGAGCACCAGGAAGTCCCCCCAGAAGGCTGGGCCCCCACCCCTGGCTCTCAGAGGTAGGGACAGACATGGGGCCTGCTCAGGGCAGAGCCACGGCTGAGGGAAAGACCAACCCCCCGCCAGCAGCTCGAGTATAGCCCCCGGCCTTGGCCTCCTCACCCACAGCCCTGACCGTGTCTCTCTCAGACCACCACCCCATGCCCTTGCCCTTGCCCTGACCTCTAGATGCAGATGCCCAGGTGTCTGCTGCTCCCCTACCTGCATTCAGACACCTTCTCGCCACCGAACCCCAGATAGGGGCTCGCCGGCCGTACGCTTTCTCTGGGTGCCCAGGGCCCCCTCCTGGCTGCCCCTGCCCCACAGGCTCCCTTACCTGTGCTTTCTGGGGGGACCGCAGACTTCTGGCGACCTGCCCCAGGGCCCTCAGCAGCCCACAACCCCGGCTCCCCCCGCATCCTGGTCCTTCTCCAGGAAGACTTTCCGGCCAAGCATATATCCACACTGTCTCTCCTCCCTCTTTAGTGTTCCTGCAGCAGGCCACGGTCTGCTCACCCTCTGGACATATCTGCGATCCCTGGGCGGGGGGGGGGGGGCATCCCCCAGCTGGCCCGGTGGCCCTCAGTGGCAAAGGATTATGTCACCAAGCTCTGTGCCCTTAATGGCAGCCAGTGACCAGAACCCCAGGGGCTGAGTTCCAGTTTCCAGGGACTTTGGGGTGGCGGGCGGACAAGGAAAGGACTACTTTCTACTCCACACGGTGACAGGATTCAGGTGCCTGTACCGGCAGTACACCTGGGCAGGAAGGAAACCCAGACACCCGCCCCGCCCAGGGGACAGGGGAGGAGGGCAAAGGGTGCCATTCAGCCAGCAGAAAGGGACGAGCCACAGGCACCAGTCACTCTGGCCTCGGGGCATCGTCTCAGGGCTCTGGCATGAAGCACGGGGACCTCATCCCACCTGGGGCCACATCAGAACCCCCAAGGGCGACACACCTGGGCTCAGGGCAGGGAGCAGCCGTCCCGTCCACACTGCATCCCTGACAGTGGTGCAGACGACACCTGTCACTCGGGACACCACCCACACAATCGCTCCCACCAGCTGGTGGTGGGTGTCGCAGTGAGCTAGGGGGCCCTACGGTGCCGCTGGCTGCCCAGGGAAGCAGCGACCTTTTGAGTGCCTAGGACAGGAGGAAGGGGCCCACTCCTGGCATCACCACCAGCCGGCCCAGCCCGGGCACCCCTCCCTCTCGGTGCCGACCTCCAGGCTGAACCCACTTGCGGATGCCCACTGTGCAGGGCTTCCCTGGCCACAAACACACACTCACGGTGCGCTGGCCCAGGGACAGCAGTCGCCAGCTATGCTCGACCTCCTATGTCTGCAGAGGAGGCCACCGCGGGACCAGCCACCCAAAGGACACTGCAGGGGGCGGAATGCACCCTCATGGGCCCATTAGGCCTGCAAGAATGTGCATGCGGGGGGGGGGGGTGTCATCTTCCAGGGCAGGCGGAGGGAGGTCAGTAGAGCGTCGACCTTGAGTCTTCCTCCAGCCACGGGGAAAGAGCGGACCAAAAAGCGTCCTCCCTCCCCGAAATGCTGCAAAGGACCCCGTTGTGTTAAAAACCAAACTGGAATGAGACGGTGCCTTAGGTGAGAGGATCACAGCCCTCTCACACTCACTGGAGAGCCTGACACACTGTGGTCAACAACCCACTGGAAATGTGGTGAAAGATCCACAGCAGACCTCAAATGGTGCACACGCACACCTGCACACACACACACGTATACATACATATTCACACACACACGACCCCCCACCTACACACACCACCCTGCACACACACCTGCACACACTCATTCACAACCACACACACACGCACACACACCCCTCCATGCACATACAACACCTACACGCATACATATACAACACACACACCTGCACAAACTTACACACGTACACATGCACGCATGCACAAACACGGCAAGCACATGATCGAGGAAACGGGGCAAAATGTTAAGAATAAGCAAATCCAGGTAAAAGGTATTCTATGTACTTGTTCTTGAGCTGTTCTGTAAACTTGACATTATTCCAAATAAAAAAATGAAAACGAGATGCACCCTCCCCATCAGCCCCACCCTGTCCTAACGCCTCCTTTCCCGGGCCCCATGGTATCCAGGAACTTTCCAGGGCAGTGATGTCCCACATCCTAGCCAAGAGACTTCTGTCCCCATCTCCGGGGCCCCATGCCCAGTCCCTAGGGTGTGGCAGGCCTCCCAAAATCCTAAGGGGAAGGGGCCCTCCCCCCTGCCTGTGGAGCAGTGTCCCCCAGAATCCGGATGCTCTAGCGGCTTGCCAAGGTCCCCCCTGACCCCGCCTGGATGGGTGCTCCCTCTCGTCTGATGACCTACCACAGTGCAGGCGCAAAACAGCCACACCTGCCCGCACCTCGCATCAGCCACTAGAGATGTTGTGGCCAACACTAACCCAACACAAACTGTCCGTGACACCAGGGACGGCTCGGGGTCTCACGCCAGCATGGGGATCACAGCAGAGCCCAATGCTTGTGTGTGTGTGGGGGGGAGGGGGCTAGGAAGGGCCAGGGAGGAAGGGAGGGGATGGGAGGGAACAGAGGGGGACGGGAGGGGATGGAAAGGGGCAGAGGGGGACGGGGGGATGGGAGGGATGGGAGGGGACAGGAGGGGCACCTGGAGAACAGCAGGGGCACTTCTCACCCTGACCAGCCCCCCCACCCCGAGGAGAGCGGCTGTCCTCTCCCTCTCCCCACAACCTACAGAAAGCCCCCAATTCCTGGGCCAGTTAGGCAGGGCCGAGGAGAGAGGGGCTGCCCTGTCCCCTCATCTCCCTTCCCCTCCCAGGCTCCCAGAGGGCAAGGGGCAGGGGGAGACCAGGCCTGGGTGCTGTCACAGCAGAAATCGCCTCCCAGGCTGCCAACCGGCCACGGCCCAGAACGGGCAGCGGGAAGCGATGGAGCCTTTCCCTGCCTGGAGGAGGTGCTTTCGCACAAGCACCCGAGTGGCCAGGCCTCAGGGACCCAGCCTCCCACGTCCGTCAGCACGGGGGCCCTGCACTTGGGAGGAAGGTCCTGTCCCGTGGGACGTGGCGCCTGGGCGTGTGGGTCCCCCTCTGTGTGGGATGCCACAGCCTCAGGGCACCCTCGTCTATCTGTGTGCTTACCGCTGATGCGCCATTCTCAGGCCGGGTCTGTCCTGAAGCGGGCAGGAAGGGGACAAGGAGCCGGGGTCACCGCTGCAGGTGCACCCCAGTGCCACTCAGCATGTGTCCAGAGGGTACTTGACCTCACCCACGAGCCTTGCGCTCCATCCACTGTAGGCGAGGTTGGTCACTCTGACTCAGGGGGGACTGAACTCTTGCAGGGGCGGGGGGTGGGCACACACACCCCACAGACAGTCCAGAGTGTGGCTGCGCAAGGCCCCGGGAACCTGTTGAGATGACCCTCGTCCCCTGTGCCTCCACGGGTGCCGGAGGTCGGGATACCACCCAAGCCACTCCCGGAGCTGCCCCACGGAAGGTCACTGCAGGGGCAAAGCCCGGGCCCGCTCCTCGCTCTCCTCACGCCAGGGCAGGTGACACAGGCAGGGGCGACCTCATCTGCGGGAGGGCTGACCCTCCACCCTGCATCCAGGCGGCAGGAGGGATCTCAGCAGTTACTTCCCAGCATGTGGTCACTTCGGTGACCCAGACCCTCCAGTAAACACAGATGTTCTCTGAGAAGAGACAGTCCACTGGGTGTCCTCAGCTCAAAAAAAATTCGCCATGACCCTCCTCCCCACAAAAAATTACAGTAAAAATGTCATTCAGGACAACCGTTCAAACCCCTTTCCTAACACACAGGTTTTGGGGGAGGGGAAAGCTGCACATGCACATCTCAAAAGCAACTACTGGGTGGCTCAGTCGGTTGAGTGTCCGACTTCGGCTGGGGTCCTGGTCTCACGGTTCGTGAGTTCGAGCCCCGCATCAGGCTCTGTGCTGACAGCTCAGTCTGGAGCCTGCTTCCGATTCTGGGTCTCCCTCTCTCTCTGCCCCTTCCCCTGCTCATGCTCTGTCTGTCTCTCAAAAATAAACATTTTTAAAAACTTAAAAAGAAAAAAAAGGAACTGCAAGCTGAGCACGAGGTGATGGATCTCGTGGGGCACCCCAGGGAGAGCGGGTATAAGCAGAGAGTTACCTGCACAAGGCCAGGGGCCCGGCCGCCTGCCCGCGGGGCTCGCTGAGCCAGGCCCAACAAGGACCCCGCTCCCTGACCTCAGCGAGGAAACACAGCTAGTGACCTGCCTTCGCCCTACTGAGCGGGAGGACCCCGGGCCACAGGCAGCCCAAGGCGGCACGGGAGCCCAGGCTGGGGAGAAGCCACCAGCAGGCAGGCCCAGCCAGCACTCTCTCTCTCTGGGACTCCGCTCTGTCAGTTAAGCGCCCACACGAAAACGCCGCCTGTGAATGGCGTGCTTCGGGCTGGGACAGAGGGGAAAACAAAAGCTGATTCCTGGGTTGGGGGGGCAGATATGACATCACATAGCCCTTTAGGAGCAAAACGTGGCCCACTCACAATTGCACGCATCCCCGTAACCCTTTCCCACCGCCACACAACGATCTTTCCTTCCTCGGATGTTTAGCCTCAAGTGACACAGCGCAAGGCAGCCCCTGACCTCTGCTCCCGGGAGCCAGTCCGGCTGGCAGGGTTTGGAGGGAGCCTTCAGACTAGGTGACATCTCAGGACCAGGCACACAGGCCAATCAGGAACTGATCTCATTAGACAAACCGAGTCGCAGCTTCTCGGTAACAAACGCCTGGCCCCTTCCTTCATGCCTGTGAAAGCCCCAGACCCTCTCTGTTGCTTCAAACCCAACCGAAGGTGGGGTCATCCCTCAGCCAGTCACCTTGCAAGCCAGGAACCAATCTTAACCTTGAAAGGAGCCCGGTGACCACACGAAAGGAAATGGCGCTCAAGGAACCCACACTCAAGGCCTAATACGCACTTTACCAAAATAAAATCCCAGAAGGAATTCCGAGCAAACACGGAACTACATTTGTACTAGCAGAATACTCACCGGGTAGGGAGTGCAAAATCCCCCCCACCCCCTGGCCTGTCAGGGCGCAGGGCCCGGCCTGACTCCCTGTGTTCACCAGCCATGACCTTACTCCAATGGCTGGGCCCTGGCAGGGCGAGCAGCCAGGAAAGCCCGTTTTCTGGGATGATGCTAACATCCTGTACCTTTGTGCCAGCTCTACCTCAAACTTCAAACCTCTTACAGTTTGTGCCTGTGAATTTTACCTGAACGGTAGAGCAAACCGAGCAGGCACGGGACTTCCTGCCACACACGCGGGCTCGGAGGAAGCGTGCTGGTGCCCGCGGCTGAAGAACGAACGGAGGGAGGAGGCGGGCGGGACGGCCAGTCCGGGGAGGCCGGTGCTGAGATCTGAAAAGGCCTGCAGCACAACGCCGGGGGGGACTACGAACTCGGAGTTGTAACCGGATCTTTAAACAGTCCCTCCGTCTTTCCCACAAACCACAGCGCGGGGTGAGCGAAGTTACAACATCGACGGTCTCGGTCGCCGGCTCCCCTGCGGCAGACGAGAACTAGAGTCTCGGACGCGGAGAATCGTGCTCGGGCTCTGGGGCAGCGACCCCCTCCCCCCGCAGCTGGCTGTGCAGTTACCACCACCACCAACCCGTGAGAGGGGAGTGAAGAATGAGGACACCAGACTTGCTAAATAGGTATTGTTTATTAAGGCTTGTATTCTCCAGAGGAAAAGTTATCCGATGTTGTCCGTGACTCCACACAGGCAGGAACAGTTCAGAGAAAGTGACACGTTCTAAATACAAGTCTAAATAATACAGCTTAAACTTTAACTCAGAGGGTCTTTTGGAGTAAATAGTTTTCGGAAGGTATCTGCTCTCTAAACAGGAAGATCCCCTACAGTGGGCGCGTGCAGACTGCGTGCCGGAGCGACAGGTGTGAGCACCATGGTCATGCTTGACTCGGACTCCAGGTGGCAGCCAGTTCAAGGTCCCTCGGTCCACAGAACAGGACAGCAAATTCAGTTTCTAAAAGGTTTTTTTTGTTGTTTGCTTTTTTTTTTTTTTTTTTTTTTTAACCCATTCAACGGGAAAGAGAAACCAGACGCGCACGGTGAAACCGACGCCCGCAGCATCGCCCGCCGCTCCGTCTGCACCAGCGGATCGGACGTGTAAAGCTCAGCATCGTGGGCAGGAAACTCAGAAGGGCGTCGGGTTGTCGGGTGAGGAGGGGGGCAGGTGGGGTGACGCACACAGCTCGAACGGCCGCCCGCTGAGCCCGGCCCTCCGCGTGCCGCCGCTTCCACCCCGCCGGGCGGAGAGCAGCGCGAGGGACCCGGCGGCCGCGGCGCCTGAGACCAGTCGAGGGTGGATGGCGCTCCGTGCGACGGGGCACGTTCACCACATCTGGAAAACTAAAACGTATCTTTTCGTCTAGTAGAAAAATCAAACGGATTAGCGTTTTAGACAGATAACAGGTAATAAAAATAGCAAACTGCCCAAATGAGGTGATCGTTAACTTGTTGATTTCAACATTTTGAAAAGAAGTATTTTAACAGAAGACAGTAAACGCCAAAACCAGTCATGGTTTCTCGTGTCTGCTATAAAGCAACAAAGGGCTGAGAAATGAGGTCCACGTAAACATGTTAAAGGACACTGACTAGAAAAGTAAGAACATAATTTCTGCATAAAACCCCAAAAAAACCAAAAAAACCACCTTTCAGATGTATTAGGGCTTTCTGTTTGGTTTGCTTTTGAAGGATACTTATATCTCACATTAGGTCTGATTGATAGGCTGACGGAAAACATACTCCTTTATTAGTGAGTTCTAGAATACGACAATCCATAGAAAAAGTACAAACGAACGCAGATCCATCTGGGCAAAAATGAAAGACAATGAGCAAAGGTGCGACGAGTCGGGCCCCGCACGAGACAACAGCACCAAGCACACGTTCTCTTCAACTCTTTCAGTCCGACGCTAGAACACAGAGGAAACTGGTTCATCCTTACTGTTTGTTTCGATTCTGCCGTTCCTGTAAATAGAAAAAGGAGAAGAGTTGAACACACGGAGTGAACACGCCACGCACACTCCCTCCAAAGTGAGGTCCCCCGGGCCGCGCTGTGGGCTGTGGCCCCCATCTGGGCCTGCACCCCCCGCGGGGACCAGCCAGGCCACGCCAGCGGGCGCCCCGGGCCTCTGATAACTATGCCCAGCCCTCGGCGTCCACCTGCTCCACGCAAGTCCTCTCTGGCCGGGTCTCTTTCCTACCACACCCGGAACCATCTTTCCCAGAGCACGTCTGACGAGCCCGTGACGCATCTCGGTCTCTCCCCACGTCCGCCCGGCTGGCTTCTCATCTATAGGGGCAGAAACCACATTGGTCCTTCCTCACAGTGCTGCAACTAAACTCCACTGGAGACACGCAAACAGCGGTCTAAGGAAGAAGCACACTGCTGAAAGTTCTGGTAGGTTCCGCACGTCTCTCAAGCTCCCTGGAGGAACAGCGTAATGCCGTGAGTGCCCCGAGTCTGCCTGCAGGCACGCCTCCCACGGACCAACTCGACACTCTCTCTTCCCAACCCCACTGGCCAACTCAGGTCTGGGACCCCAGACCCTTAAAAACGGCAACCGGTTACAGGCAGAAATTTACCCCTAGCCTCGTCACAACTCCCAGAACCTAGCGAGTCAGGAAGCGTATCTGAGACAAACCACAGCCACACAAAGCCTGCTGCCAGGCTGAAATCCACCAAGGAGCCCAAGCTTCATGACCAGTGATCTCTGCTCTATCCCTGCAAATTCAGCAATTCGGTATTTTACTCTACACCTAAAAGAGCGAGCATACAGGATCTCAGTAACTGGAAATGAATCACACGCCCCTCTCCTTTCCCTACAAACGAAAGAAGGACCAATGAGCTTTCCAACTTTTACAAACCGTGCTGGTTACACTATGTGCAGCGCCTAACACTGCTAACGTCGCCATCGGCTACAGGCCTTTCGGCTAAAAATGCTCCGGGACGCTTGCCATTCACAGACGCGTGACGCATCTGTCGGTACAGGACCGCACACCAACCGTCGTCAACTGACGCTGAATTTAAAAAAGGATGTTTCAATATCAAAACAGCAGGAAAAAACCTCAGCGTGAACTCTCTCCGACAAGCCAGCTTCACAGAGTGTGCTTGGTCGTCCTTGTTCCCACCCTGGGCCAGTTCACGGCCACGGGCCCCGTTCCGCTGCAGCACAGGCAGACTCGCTTCAGCGGGCCGGAACTGCTCAGGCTCCGGGAGGTTCTCGGTGGCCGAAGGGGAACGCACTACGTCGGAGGCCCAACTCGCGGCTCGCACCCCGGGTTCTAGATGCTCACTTCCGGTTAGGGGAGGCCTGCGTTCCACACCCACTCTGCCCCCACCTCCTCTTTGCCACCCGGAGGGAGAGTTCAAGGTCCCAAAACCTGTAAGGCAATGGGTTTTCAGGAGAAAAAGAAGCCACGGCCTCCAGACCAGAGCTTCCCGGGCGAGGAGGGCGGTGCCCTGGGGGGTCAGGCAGGGCCTGTAGCCCCCCGCGGCCCCAGCAGCCTCGCCGGCCTACCCCAGTCCACAGGCGTTATTTCTAAGTGTCCAGGGAGAATTCTGCACCATGGCCCCAGGGCTCCTGTTCCCTAAGAACCGCAAAGCTGCGTGGTCACCCCCACTTACGCGCCATCCCCCCCCCCCCCCCCCCCACCGGTGACCGTGCCCGGACAAGCCCAGACGCCGCTGGCCCTGCCCGAGGCCACGGGGACCTGGCGGTCGCCGGGCCCCAGCCGGCGAGCACGAGGCCTTGGCTCTGGCTCCGGCCCCGGCCCCGGCCCCGGTCCGCCCGGACCTCGAGCGCGAGAAGGTCAGACTCACCTTGCGCACCTCCTCCTCCTCCTCCTGACGCTTCTCGTAGTGAGAAAAGTCGTCAAAGATGGAGGTCGTGTGCTTGTAGGAAGCGATGATTCTGAGCACTTGCTTTGCTTTCTCTAAGGGCACCTCCTGGGTGTCACGGGAGTTGGTGACCGGCTTGTTGTCGTTATTCTCCAGCCTGATGTGCCGCAGCTGGTTGTTGGGCACGTCCTTGACGAAAATCCATTTCACGTCAAACTTGCCTTTCCACTTGTCCTGAGACCAGACCCCCGCGCTGGTGCCGTAGTCCACGGGCGACTTCATCTCGGCCACCCCGCAGAAGTGCCCGCTCCCGTTGACGCTGAAGAGCAGGTACACGGGCCCCTTGCTGCCGGCGGCGCGGAAGGCCCCGTCCAGGCGCTTGTTGCCGTGCTCCGTGCTGCACCAGATCGAGTACTTGATGGAGCGGTGGATGTCGTCCTCCGAGTAGCTCTTTATGATGAACACGCGGCCGCTCTTGAGATTCCAATCAAACTCCTTAGGGTTATAGCTGTGGGCCGCTTTCAGCTTTTCCAGAACGGGGTGGGACTCCACACTGGGGGCAGAATGAGGCTGAGTGCTTCCAGGAGAGTTGCCGTCGCCGCCGGCCCCTCCGCCCTGCCCGAAGGCCGCATTTCTGTTGCGAGGGGCGACCCAGCGGGTCTGGGGTGGCTGCTGAGGGCTCGGATACTGCGGTTGGGCCAAAGGGGGGGGCTGAGCGGGAAGAGGCTGCACGACCGGCTGGGGCTGCGGGGCAGGCTGGGGGGCCGGTGCCTGCTGCGGGGCCGGAGGCTTGGGCACAGGCCCTTTGTTGTCCCACGTGCCGATGTCCATGTTATGCTTTATAGGTGGCGGGGGCAGGGCTGCCCCAATGACAGGTCCGCTTTTTGCTTTCATTTTCGGCTGTGGCTTTGCCGGCTTGCTGGCGATGGCAGCCCACGAGGTCGGCTTTGAAACCGGCATATTCACGCTCGTCCCACCATTCCCGGAAAGGACACCGGCCATCGCCACGCTGCTAACCACCGACCCCACGGTCTTGACGGCAGAGGTGGTGACGTCCCCGATCTTCAGGCCCACCATGCCCTGCTCCAGGCTGTTCATGCCGGGGGCCTTGTTGAGGGTATCGCTGTGGAAGCCCGTCTGCCCGTCCACGATCGTGCCACCCAGGGAGCTCGGCGGGTACGTGTAGCTGCTCCCGTAGGCTGAGCTCTGAGCCTGCTGCCCCTGAGACCCGCTCGTCCCCCAGGCGGAGAAGGCAGGGTTTTCGGGGAAGAAATTGAACCTGTGCTGGTAGATGCTGTTCCCCAGGCCCCCGGGCTGGCCGAAGACGGCATCGTGCATGAAGTGGTGGTCTCCGTTACTGAGCTGTCCGTAGGTGGTGAGGTACGGGATCGGAGGGTCCCCTCCAGTGGACCAGGGCGCCTCATTGAGGGAGTAAGGAAATCCGATGGACGGTGGGTAGTAGCTGGACAGGTAAGGATCCGCCATGGAGGGGTAACTGTTACTCTGGGAAAACAAGCGGGGACGGGTTAGACTGCTCTCAGGACGCGACTCGGAGACTTCCTGCCTCGGTCCAGGCGGGCTGCGTGGCACCGTCACCCCCCACAGGAACCGAGGCCACCCAGTGAGAACACAGCAAGGGCTGAGAGCAGCCAGGTGGTCACCTGCAGCGTGCTGGGTCCGCGTGACGCGACCAGGCCCAGCCGCCCCGGCACTGGCCGCCAGCAGTCCACCTGCAGCCGCTCCCGCACCCTCAAGCAGCACACTGTTCACGCGGGAGGGAACCAGAGTGGGGAGCGGCGACGCCGCCGACCCCGCACACGGGACAGCGCCGCAGGCACGGCGGGAGGGGAGAACAGCTGCGGGAAGGCCAAGACGGCTTTCGGGGGGCTCGGGGCGACAGGGCGGCTTGCCCGGCAGCCTGGTTTCAAGCCCCCCTGACTGCTCAACGCTCCTGCGGGTCCCCGCGGGTCCCGGCTCACGGGCAACACCCTTTTCCGCCGGACCCACGGGCTCCTCCCACCCCCTCTATCAAAGGCCGCTTCAGAGGCCCCTCCCACACGCCTTTCCTGCCAGCCCACCCCCACCTCCGAGTCCAAAGGGGCCTCGCCATCTCACATCCCCACCACGGCCCAGGCGTGGCCTTGGCTCTCATCGCGCGTCAGGCAGCACGGAGGCCTCGGCCGGCTCCTTGGCCAAGACTCCGTGTCCTGCCTGCTCTCTGAGCTGGAGAAGCCTTCACGTCGGGCTCCAACTTCACCTGGGATTCCTTACTGAGAGGACACCCGTGCGTCGGCTGGAGCCTCAGAGGGGGCTTTTCGAGCGGCTGGACTGCCCTCGAGGCAGCAGAGACTCACCTCCGGAATCTCAGGAAATCTGCCCAGGGTGTGGATTTAGACCTGAGGTCAGCCATTCTGGCAAGGCATCTCCTTGGGGAGAGACTCAGCGGGCTTCTGGCCACAGCTGGGGCCCCCTGGCCATGCCACTGGCAGGTGATGTAGATGGTTTCCTGGCAGGGGTGGGTGGTAGGAGGAGGGGAGGGGTGCAGGGGAGGGGTGCAAGCTTCCTGCCCAGGGCAGCTGGCTTAAGGAGTGGCAAGGCCATAAAGGAACACAAGAGTGGAGGCAGCAGCAAGCTTTCCAGCCCATGCTACCATTTTCTGACTGCTTAGTGGGCCCCCTCCTCTCCCCTACCCTCCTCTACAAACAACCAGAAAGTTCGACAAGGAGAGCATTGGCCAGAGACCTCCTCCTCCAGCCCTGCACCGACTATCACGTGAGAACACCGCTGTCCTGGCCGGCACAGTCCCAGGGACCCACAGAGGCGGGAGCCGGGCTGAGGCCGCCAGGGAGGGAGAGCCAGAATGCCAAACAAGCATTTGCGCTCTGCCACCGTGAGAAGGCGTGGGACTCTCCAGACCCCGCTCCCCCAGAGGACCCTCTGGAGAACAGGCCGGTCCCTCAGCAGTCCCAGCCCAACACGTGACGCCGGTCACCCAGCCTCCTGGCTGTCGGTCTCCACTGCCACCTCCTGCTGCCCCATCCCATCGAGGATTCGCAGGATCTCAGGCATCGCCGCTCCTGCCTGTTGGCTGCTCCATTTGACGGCAGCCAACTGCAAAAATCACTTTTTAAAAGGCAAGGACTTTCCCAGTAATAAAAATCACGGAGATGCTCAGTGGGTGAAAAACAGACAACGAACCGGCCCCATCATCAATGTCCCATAAGCCGCGGCACAACTGGAGCTACCTTCCCCAGAAAGGACGTCAGTGACTCCGGCCCCTTCTTGTAACCTCCTCTGTCTGCCTGCATCCAACCTGGGCCCTCAAAGACGCTCTCCAGGGGGCCGGTCAGGAGGGAGAACAAATCACCAGGTTCGGGCAGAGGGCGTGCTCTGTGAGGCGAGGGGCAGCCCCAAGAGCTAAGCCTGCCGCCTGACCTCAGCACCCACAGACGGGGCTCACACGGGGCTAGCACCTCACTCGTGACTCACAGGTAAGCCCCACCCGTAGCAGGACGTAACTGAGGACACAAACCATCATGCGTTGTGTTCTCCATTCAACGTCCCTCCAAGTTCATCTAAAGTCCTGCTGTGGACTGGACAGAACTGGCGTTCCGGGTCCTGACCACGCTGTGCACAGGCGCTTCTCGGAGGCTTCCAGCCGGGACCGTCCCAGGAACAGGAAGCCAGCCAGCCGGCACCCCTGAACCCTCCTGGCTCACGGGAGTGCCTGCCGGCAGGAGGGCGTCTGGGAGAGAAGTGGTGGCCCTGAGTGGACCTAACCCTCTCCTCCTGGGACCCGTCAGTGCAGGCGGGTCACGGTGAGCACGGACGGGAGAGTCATAAAAGCACCTGGACTACAGATCTTCCTCCAACGCTACGGCTCTTATAGCAAAAGGAACGGAGACTCCTCGCTTCAAGGCCCCAGATGAAGGGGCGTCCTGACAAGCGGCCGCAGGCCCACCAGCAGCCGTCCCCACGCGCACCAGGCCCGGCACTCCCACGCCAGCCCTGCCCACGGCCTCCGTCCATCCGTCCGTCCGTCCTCACCTCTGTCCTCCCCGGGACACGACTGGCTCCAGGCCACCTGGCGGGCCGCGTGCGGCAACCTCAGCGCCGTGAGCCTGACTCGGTCTCCACCCCTGTCCTCCCGGCAGCTCTTTGCTGCACCATCGGCCGTCTTGCCTTCAAAGCACTAAAGCCAAGCAAGTCAGTGTACGAACCTACGTGCGGTCAGTCATTCGTCCCGTGAGAAGACCCGGATGTGTTTACTCTCGCTTGCTATTCGGACCACACCTCCCGGGCTGTGCTGCACAGGAAGGGGTCCCCGTCAGTCCGTCCGTCCGTCCACAGCACATAGGGCCCAAATGCTCTGGCCTTAACTTCCGGCAAAACTGAAATTCTCCTCCCCGCATAGGTGAACCGGACGGCGGCCCCGACTGGCCAGGCCGTGCCCCGCAGCGCGGGCTCCAGACACACGTGCTGCCGCCTGGACGCTCCTCGGCTCGACCCACCGCGCCCCGAGGCTGCCAACTGGAGGCCGGTGTCTCGGGGGTGCGGGTGCAGGCGCTGCAGCGGCAGAAACTCTCCCTCCCTGCAGGCAGCCGCTCGAGGCAGGGGCGCTGCGCGTCCTGGAAGAGGCAGGACCTACAAAAACCTTTTTGAGGCCAGTGCGGGTAAAACCATCCCCCTGACGGACGCTCCCACATACGAGACTCCGTCTAATTGTAGCCTTTGCTAGAACGCAGGGCCCCCAAACAGGGAGGCGAGGCGGACTCCTCTTCAAGGCAAGCTGAGGCTCCACGAGGAAAGACTGACAAACACCGGACTCCCGGGCGCCTCCTTGTGGCCAAGTCCAAGATCACAGACAGAATGGGCTCTCCAGACAAAACAGACTTCCACCAAGTCTCTGTCTGTGATCCCTGCGTCACTCTCGTTGAAGAACCACAGTAAAACACAATAATGAACCTATTCTAAAATTCAAACTTTTTCACACTTGGTAAAGTACAGTCACGTTAAAAAACAAACTCATCCTGAACGGCTAGAAATTACGCTTAAGTAAATTATGTAGAAGTGGAAAGTATCCACGGCGATTATGAAGACTGACAAAGGGACCAGAGCTGCAAGGGGCCCAGCAGGTGCACCCAGGGGAAGCCCCGGGGACACAGGCTTGGCTGCATGTGTCTCCGTGCAAGAGGACTGCAGTCCCTCAGCTGGCTGGGTCGCGTGCAAGGAGCACAGTTTCTGACGCCAGAGAATTTCTGCCTTTGTGTCCAGCTCGAGGCACGTAGTTTCTTCTTTTAAGTAGGCTCCACACCCAGCACGGAGCCCAACACAGGGCCGGAACCCACAACCCCGAGATCAAGAGTTGGACGCCCAACCGACTGAGCCACCCAGGCGCCCCATGAGGCACGTCGTTTTGAGCAACTTGACATCAAGAAGTATGTGAAGACCCCACTGGGCCCCACCAGCCACACTCCGCGATGGCTGGTCTCCACTGAGTGGGCGCCATCACTGAAGCCCACAGCCTTTGGACACGACCACAAGAAACCCGCGCCAGGCCACGGCCTACAAGACCACGCGCTCCTTGCTAACTCCCCCAGTCGCTCGAGCCCGCCAGAACTGCCCAGCACAGAGCAAGCCATGAGCCAGCTGGCCCCCAGGCTCTCCACATGAAGTGGCCCACCCAACAGGGCATCAGTTTAGCCTGGCCTTGTGCTGCGGGGTGAAAACCACCCCCAAACCTGACAGAAACCCTGGATGACAGCCGAGCACGATTTTCAAGACGAGCTGGTCTTTTTATGAACAGAAGCACCTCCCGAGGCCAGACGCTTTCTGCAGAGAGCGAGAAGGTACAAATTTCAACCTGACCACCTAAGGAACCTCTGGGATGGGGCACACCAGGTCCTGGAAACGGAGGTGGGAGCCCACCACACCCTCAACTGCGAAAACACACCCCAGCACGTCAAGTGGCTCTGCTCAAAGTGGAAGTCAATCCTCGCGTCAGAGGCATCACAGCTTTCTAGAAGAATAAGCATAAACCCATGACGGTGCTTGGCACTGAAAACGGGAACAGGAAAACTTGCAGAACTTTCCCATAAAGCGAAAACATCCTATCACACTCAGAACACAACCGAACTGAACACAATCGAGAAATAAACTAGAAAAGTTTGCTTCCACTCCTTTGCGTCTCTGACAGACGTGCCTGGGCAAACAAGCGCGTCTGCTGACGACCGAGTGATCCGGTTCAGTCCGTAGTATCCACACCGTGTGGCCCCCACCCAGAGCCCGTCTGCTCCCCCGCACTTCCCCCCACCCATCTCCTAAAGCTAACATGTATTTCGTGTCACAGAGGGGATGCAGGGCTGCTACATCAGGATGCTCCCGGGGACAACCAGGAAGGCACAAATGCACGCCCGAGGGCCCAAAGGCCCTCCCGCACCCAGGACCCTGGTTCCGTTGTGGGGCGTTACAAGCTGAACTAGCCTGAACAGCATGCTTGTAAACACTTTCCAAATCGTCCCGGTATTAAAACTTCATAAAACACAAAAACAGAAATAGCCTCGAACTTGCCACTACAAACACCCATATTAAAAAAAAGCGTCACGGGGCTGACGGCCTCGTCACCATCCTCCCTGCGGTGACGGCCCCAGAGGTACACAGGCAAAGTCCCTTGTGAAATGGCACCCTTCAAATACATGCCACCTGTCACATGTCCAAAACACCTCAATAAAGAGAAGCACAGTGCTGGCAACTGAAGTGCGCTGCTCCCGGCCACACGAGCCACCGCCGTCCCTCACTCACGTGCGGTCGGGCGGGCCCCATGGCGCGCCTCCCGTCTGGGAGCTGGAACACCGAAACACAGAGCTGTCCTCAGGAGAAGCCTTTGCCAGCAGAGCCCAAACCCAGAGGTGTCATCAATCCCCAGTGGCTTCTGTCTGCAAGGAGGCCACGTGCGTGGTGGCCAGAACGAAGAAAGTAGCAACAAACACAAGGACCAAACGAGCCCCTGCTGTGTGCATGGAAGAGACCATCTCTTCCCCCCAGTTAGTCCAGAACCTAGCTCTGCCACAAACTGGCTCCACCACCCGGGCAAACCAGGCCTCTCGGGCCCTTTTCTTCATCCACAAAACAAGAGGACCAGGAAAATTAGGCTCTAAGAGCTCTCCCGTGTTACCTGCATTCTACACTCTAACAGTTGGGCGTGTCTGGAAAATCTGTTCTCAATCAAGAACCTGGATTTACTCTTAGGGCCCCTGGGTGGCTGTCGGTTGAGCGTCCAACTCCTGACTCCAGCTCAGGTCATGACGTCAGTTTCGTGAGCTGAAGCCCCGTGTCAGGCTCTGGGCTAACGGTGCAGAGCCTGTTTGGGACTCTCTCTCTCTCTCTCTCTCTCTCTCTCTGCCCCTCCCCAGCTCTCACACATGTGTGCTCTCTCAAAATAAACAAAAAAACGAAAAAGATCACGAATCTACTCTTAAGTAATGTGATTAACCATCTTGCTGAAAAGCACACCAATACCCAGGACAAAGGGCTGTTTTAAGGCTGTCCCTTGCAGCGTCACCCAACCCCCGTCCTCCGAGCTGGCTTCCCCGGGGTGAAACAGCCGTAGTTACCCTCCTGACAGAAAATCATCTGCTCTGCTTCTAAGGAAATCCGCCCAAATAACATGAAAGCGCCTGCCTCATAAAAACATATTTCGAGTGAAACAATTCCCCTCACCTTTCTTTGGCCAAAGCCTAAAACATGATACCGCCATAGCATTCAGACCACGTAAGGGAAAAATAAAGTACTCCTTCAACTTCTTGCCATTACCCCGACAATGCATCACCGAGGCCAGGGTAGTTCTCTGCCCCACCTGGCCCTGCCCAGAGGAGGGGTGGGTCCTGGGGGGGGGGGGGTGCAAGGGGAGGGGCTCTAGAAAGGGTGTCCTGGGCACCTTGACTGCAGACTGGCCCAGTGCAGTAAGGACAGGGGCACCTGGGAGCTCATCAGGTTGAGCCTCCGACTCTTGATTTTGGCTCGGGTCATGTTCTCCGAATTTGCGGGATCGAGCCCCGGTCGGGCTGAGCTGACAGTGTGCAGCCTGCTTGGGATTCTCTCCATCTCTCTCTCTCAAAAATACACATTTTAAAAAAAGAAGGACGAAGACAGGGAAAAGTTTTAAGTTCTAAGACACTTCAGAAAGGGGCAGACTGGCAAGAAAACTAATTTCATTCCACCCCAGGGAAGAGGCAAAGCCTGGTTTTATTCCAAAGCGAACACGCGTAGTATGTTTTAAAAGTGGTGGACGCTATGCTTAACCCTGAACTCCAACTAGCCTGGTGGCTTTACCCAGTGTAAGTCAGCCCCCAGGAGACGCCATCAAGACACTTCTGCTCGTCCTACCGGTATGCGTGTAGGGGGAGGAGGCCAGGAAGGCTGCTCAGCACCCCACGACTCACAGCCCCTCAAACAAAGACTGTTTCCGTCCAAATGCCCACAGGGCCACGGTGGAGAAACTCTGAAACACCGAAGAAAAACGGGCAGCTACGACCTGCTGGGCCCTGTACAGGTGCCATGTCGGAGCTTGACGAGCACTGCCTGCCATCCTCCCAACGACTCCCCAGCCGTCTCCACAGCCAGTCTTCTACAAAAGGACAGTGAGGCACAGAAGAGGCGAGCCACCCGAGGAAGTGTCACACGGCAGCGGAGTGAAGATCCGAACCCAAGGCCAAAGTCTGGCTCCGGAGCTGGATTCTTAGATGCTCTCCCGGACCACAATTCTCCTTGCCCAGGGCTAAAATAACTCCCCGGGAAATCTCAGACAACGACACACGCCTGCACCGCATCCACGGCGGTGCATCACCGAGCCGTAGGCGCTGAGGACGACAGAAGTCCCCCTGCAGACGGCCCCAGCGGGACCTTCCTTCCCGGGGCGCGCCGCCTTCCCCACACTCACGCCCCATGTTTAACTCAAGGCTAGTCTTCTGAGCACATCCTCAGCACGCTCTCTGTTGCTAGTACTTTATGTGGTGCTTCTTTGTTGTTTAGGACGATAAAATCAGAAACGTAGCAGGAAAGTTGCATCACGAGACTCAAAACTAACATAAAGATACAGGTTTAAAAAAAATAAAGAACAAAAAAGCTCACCTGATTTGACTGTCCAGAAAGGTAGGGCTCAAAGTCATTGTCATGGACTGTATCCTTCTGATGCAAAGAACCATTTTGTACTAGAACAAGAAGTTGCAAAATGTTATCTTTCAATTTTAAAAAATTACCTTTAAGCATGGAAATCAAAGACAGTAAAGCCTACGTCCCTCGATTTCTAAAAATTGCTTTTACTTAAGAAAGAACACAGTACCCAGCTGACGTCTACACGATTAGGACGGCAAGGCACAACTTTCAACAATTTCATGTTTTTGGTAAAAATTTGATCATAATTTGGTAGAACTTGACAAAATAACCAAGAGCTTGTAACTGGGCTTCGGGGATGATGGTGTGGCCTGAGCAGACTACGGAGGCAACCACGGCGCTTGCAAAGGCCTCACTGCGAGTGGGGGGACGGAGAAGAACCGGGAGCTTCCGGCCCGGGCAGCGGGGGCCAGGCTGTAACCGAAAGATGCTTCCGAGCTCATTTTTATCCAGCTCTCCACTCACTTTCCGCTGTTTCAACGCTCAGCCGAAAAAGGAAAGGAAAGGTAAATAAAGTGCTGGGCCCTTTCCAGTCTTAAAACATGATGAACCATATTTGGTTACACCCGAGTAACACACACTGGTTGAAAAGTCTTCCAAGTAAACACGAAGTGTCACTTACGGGCTCTCACGACGGGGAGTCTTGGGGGTTCACCCTAAGCCAGCACATCACCAGAGACTCCCGAGGCCCGGTTCACTAGGGCTCTAACTACTGGGGTGCGCAGCTAGCTCCCCAGGGCCCCCGGGGCCAGCCCCGCACACCTGCCTCCCTCCCTTCCCCCACTCAAGTCCACCATCTTGCAGCGGGGAGGGAGGACGCGATGCCTCCCGCCACCCTTTTACTTACTTCTCCTTGAAAAGTCCCCGATCTCCAGCTGCTAAACCTCCCGGTATCGCCACCTAACATCTATCTCCCGGAAGCACACGGAGGAGAAGCGTCCGGCTCCAGACGCCCTTCCCAGACCTTTTCTCCCCCACATGGCCCGCCGCCTCCTCCATCCAGGACCCGCAGCGACCGCGCCAACTTCGCTCACCTTTAGTATCCTGTCCTTTTGTTCTCTGTGTCGCCGCAGGCCGGGTCGTGCGCGCAGACGGGACCCCGGGGAGAGGGAAACACAAAGTTATTCACGAGGACCCCTCCCGGGCGTGGGGCGCGCTCCGGCCCCGAACGGGCCCCGCCGCCCCGGGGCGCCCCCGGCCGCCCTCCCCCGCGCCCCCGGGCCCCGCTACCTGGGGGTCCACGCTGGTGGCCGACATGCTTCATGAACGGCGCGGCGCGGCGCGGGGCCGGGGCGCCCGCCGGCTCGGGCCTCCCCGCGAGGCCGGGCCTGTCACCCGCGCTCTCGCGGCCCCGGGCCCGCCGCCTCCTCCCCGGGCGCCGGCCGGGCGGCGGCGGCGGCGACTGCTGGGCGCGCGGGCCGCTCGCGGGGCGCGGCGCGGTGAGACGGAGCCCGGACGGGACGCACTGACGAGGCGCCGACTCCAATGGCGGCGGCGGCGACGGCGGCGGCGGCGGCGGCGGCGGCGTCGGCGGGGACGAGGCTGCGCGACGTCAGCGCGCGCGGGGCAGGCCGGGAGCGCCGACGGGCCGCCACGCGCCGCGCCTGCGCGCCCTCGCCCGGCGGGACGGATGTCGCGCCCGGGTCCCGGTATCGCGCGGCGGGGGGGCGGGACGCGCCCGGGAAGTCACGTGGGCGCACCCGGCGGCGCCGCGGGGGGCCGGGCGGGAAGCGGCGGCGGGTCGCCTCCCGGGGGCTGCACCTGCCGGGCCCGGCGCCTGCACCCTGAGCTGCTGGCGCAGGTCGTGGGCCCCAACGCCCCCCGCTCGTGCTTCTACCCGAGGTCTGAACAAGCTGAGCCGGCGCGTGCGACCGCCTACCGAAAGCCGCTTACAGCGGGCTGGACCCCCGTCTACCCTGCAGCTCGCTCGCCCCTGGCGCCCCACCAGCGTCCCTCAGAGGGGCAGCCTGGGTGTGAGCTCTGCGGGCCGTGGGGCTGCACCCCTGGGCTTCCTAAGTTTTGCGGTGGCAACAGCTGTTCCCCCCCCCCCCCCAGCCCTGTGCTTGGGCCTCCTTGAGGGAGCTGCCTTTCCAGCGCTCCCTTGGGCTTCCAGGGGGCTCCCCAGTTTATCGCCAGTTTGCATGTTAGTCTTGACCCCAGATTTCACCACAGGGAGGAAAAGCGAGTTCAGCCCCACACCCTGCCCTGGTCCAGAACGTGCAAGGGGGCTTTCTGGTGTCTGTTTACCCCCGCACAGCCCCTTCTTGGCTCCACCTTCCTGAAAGGGGTCCAGTTCTCATTCCACACTCACTCCCACCCCTCCCAATATAGGGTCCCCAGCCTGGACCCCGATCCCTTGCTGGAGAGCCCCTGTGGCCAATTCCCACTGTGGCTTCCAGGTGGGTCTCTGAGCTCCCTTTCCAGCTCTCTTTCCAGTGCACTGGTGGGTAAGATCACAAGCCCCAGATCTGGGCGCTGGTTGTGATGAAGGAGAGAGGCCTGGAATGCCGGCTCAGGCCGGGGAATCACAGGATCGCTCCCCAAAGCAGGGCCAAGGCAGATGCCAGCAGGCAGGTTAGGCACTAAGCAGGGTGGATGGGGACTGCTGGGATCATAGATCATAGTGGGACCCGAGACAGCCTCAGAGCCTGCACTGGCCCTGGAGAGGCAGGATCAGCCGGGCACCAGACAACATCTCCAGCGGCTGCAGGAGGAGGTAGAGGTGGCCCTGGTGGGTGGGCGGGCCACGGGGGAGTGCGCTGCTCCAAGTTGCTCGTCCCTGGATCTCCCGGGGCCCTGCCTGACCCAAGGATGGGAAAGGCAGGTTGGGCACAAGGCCCAGAGGAAGATCTGATGCCCTGCAGATGAATCCGGGTCCAGCAGGACTTTGAAACACTTGGTCCGTGGACAGCTCACACTAAGGTGAAGTCAGGCATTTGGGGCGGGCCACGTCCAACAGGTGGCAGGCATGGAGAAGACACATGGAGATTGTGGTTGCCTGTAAGATCGTTTGCTGGGGGAGGGGGGCACCTAGTGCTGTCTTATTCCTGCTGTCTGCATAGGTGAGACTGGACATACCGCATGGGCATCGTCGTCCCCGGGGCCTGGAACAGCATGATGCCTGTGACCCAGAGCCAGGAGAACACAGTGGTCAGAGCCCGGACACTCGGCCCTCTCGGAGCCCCGGCGCCTCCTTTCTCCAGTTGACCTCCCTCAGGCAGGAGAGGGTGGTGGTCACAACGGTGGCTTAGGGCCGCACGGCTGGTTACGGCTCCTTCACCCTCCTGTGCTCCGTTCTGTCCTTGTTTTGGGCAGAATAAGTCTCCCGTTCCAGGATTCCAACGAGGAGTAGATGGCGTACGTACAGCCGTCGCATCAGGGCAGGCCCGTAAGTGCTGGCTGTTCCCCGCCGGCCTCACCTGCACCTGCCCGAGGAGCCGCACCGCACTGGGGGGAGTAGCGGCTCAGAGCGTCGGCGATTTTTTGGATGGAGCCCTCAGGACTGTGTGAGCGTCCGTGGCCTGCTGTGATGATGATGCACCACAAACCGGGCCGCCGGCGGCACCAGGGGCGTATTCCCTCCGGAGACTCGAAGTCCAAAATCAGTGTCACGGGGTTGAAACCAAGGCGTCGTCAGAGATGCAGTCCCACCAGGGGAGGATCCTGCCTGCTTCTTCCAGCTTCTGGCAGCCCCAGGCCCTCCTCAGCCCCCTGCCTGCACCGTCACACGGCCTTCTCCTCGGCGTGCGTGTCTCTGAATCTCCCTCTTCTTTTTTATTTTGTATTTTATTTATCTTTGAAGTAGGCTTCACTCCCAGTGTGGAGCCCGACGAGGGGCTTAAACTCACGACCCTGAGATCAAGACCTGAGCTGAGATCAAGAGTCAGACGCTTGACTGGCAAACCGACTGAGCCACCCACGTGCCTCTGAATCTCCTTCTTCTTAAAAGGACACTTATCATTGGATTTAGGGCCCACCCTAACCCAATGCGGGTGACCTCATCCTAAGTTCATTCTATCTTCAAAGACTCTGCTTTCAAATAGGGTCACAGTCACGGGCACTGGGTGGGTGTGAATTTGGGGGAGCACTATTCAGCTCAGTGCAGGGATCCACAGGTGATATCAGCTGGGAAATTTGGAGAAGAGCTTCCAGGGGCTGGGCTGAGTTCCACCCACAGATGTGGAAAGAGAGGCCTCTGAAATGAAGGAGGTGTGATCATGCCAGCTTGCTGGCCAGGAAAGGGGCACACGGGATCTGATAGCCATCGTGCAGGCCCGCTGCCTGCCACCCCAGCGGCTCAGAGGTCCAGCAGTGCTCAGTGCCAAGTCTCAGTGAGACGGGGAGCGGGCGCCGCCCAGAGCCCGGCGTGGTGCGTGGCAGCCAGCGGAGAGAATAGGGGCCCCGGGGTAGCTTGAATTTGGGGACCTTGCAGGCCCAGCTCGGAAGGCTGAGGCCCTCTAGACCAGCCCCAGCCTTTCCCTCTGCCAGGCCTGAGGACCCAGGAGGGATGGCATTACGTAGTTTGGAGCTGGGCTTTCTGCCAGTGCAGAGGGCCGCCGCCACGGGCCAGCCACGGGGAGGGGTGTGGAGACCCTCCCAGCCCAGCTCTGCAGGACAGAGAGGCTCGGGGGCTGCAGGCTAGGGACGGAGCAGCTCCTGGCAGGGAAGAGGTCTGGGGCCGGCTGATTTAGGCTCTGGAACGGTGCAGGGACCCGTGGAGCAGGGGCGGCCCAGCCGCAGGGTCTGTGCTGAGACCAGCACAGGCTCTCTCCACTGCCTGGAACACTCTGCTCCTGTCCCCCACGTGGTCCCTGCTCATCCTTCTGCCTTAGGGAGGAGCTGAGTCCTCCTGCCGCGTCTCACTGCCACATGTGCCCAGTGGCAGAGAAAGCCCAGCTGGTCCTGGGCCCTCCACCCTTAGACAGAGGCCTGCCCCCGGCCGTACCCTGCTGGTACGGGGTTTTCTAAACATTGCCGGTGTTGAAGAGGGCTGTTTTGATTTCCCGTTTATTTCAAAGGCATGTAGGCATGTGGTTAAACACCTCACCTTTGTACTCGAACGGACAAGGTGGAACCCTCCGGGAGTGGGGCTGGGGTATTCCCTAGGCCTCCACCCTGACTGCACATGTAAGCACGGGTCCATCTGTCTGTCCCTTGCCCCACCATTCAGCCTGCACACAGCTCTGCCTCTCACGGAACGCGTCAGTGCCCACCGAGCTCTCCCCTCATCCCTCCCCAGGTCGTTCCTGGGCTGTTCAGGCTCTGGCGTCGCTGCACGGGGCTTCCTGGTGCGGGGACACAACACCCGGAGGGAGATACCCGTAGGCAGACCCACTGTATCAAAGGGCACTCGCGTTGGCCGCGACGTGATGTGAGATCTGGCAGATGGCCCCCAAAAGGGGCCGTGCTGATTCATCAGCAGGGACGCAGGCCTTCATCCCAGCCCCATCCCTTCATCGGGGTGGGGCCCGATGGCCGGTGGCCCTGAGTTCAGGTGACCACCCGGCGGGAGCAAACTCTCCTCACCCAACAACCAGGCTTTGGGGCCTGCAAAACCAACACGCCTGTCCACCCGACAGGTAACGAGGACACCCATGCCGGTGTCCAGTCACTCTCTGGTCACCTTCTCAGCTCTGAGTTTATCCCCAGTCAGTGGCCTCCTTCCAGAAACCCCTCTTCTGCTTTCCGTGGAGTGGCTTCACCCCCGACAAAACCCGCCCATGTTCTCCAGACGTGCAGGTCCCCCCCCCCCCGCCCAAGTAGTAACCTCCATGTGCCTCCTGTGATTCACAGCAGTTTAGTTTTCAAACCTCCCCTTTTTATATATTTCACTGGGTCGTTCATTCCATAAACATTAATTGAGCACCTACTACACGGCCTGCTCATGTGGGGTTCTGAGGGCACCAGGCAGTCTCTGCCCTGAGGAGCTGGCGGAGGGACCGGGGAGCACCCACAGAGCCTGGAAAGTAGCCCAGCTTATTCCCCGAGCACCTGCTGTGTATCGGCAGCCAGGCACGGGGACAGAGAATGAGCCAGATGCTGCCCGGTGACCCAGAGCGGGGACAGGTGGGGACAGACAGGTCACCTTGGACTGGAGCTGAGGCAGGCAGAAGGGGTGCCGGCCTGGCCTCAGGAAGGCCTCTGGGGCCCGTCCAGAACTGAGGCTCGGGGGACAGCAACTCCCCAGCCAGGACTTGGAGTCAAGGTGCAAAGGCGACTGCACAGGCCCCCTGCGAGGGCAGCCCTCGGTGGCCAGGCCTGTGTCCACCGCCCTGTGCGGTACTGGTGGACAGCCTGGCAGGGGGAGGCGCATGGTAGCAGGCGGAGAGCCAGCCGGTTCTGGGTTCCTGGAGCAGCTGGACGCCCAGCAGTTAGAGCGCTCCCCCACGGCCAGCCGGACGACTTGAACCAGCTGCCGGCACCCTGCAGCCTGTCCTGTCGTCAGCGGGCACCCTTGGCTCCGCCCTTCTGCGTGACCTCCCCGCAGAGCCCGGCAGCACCCCTCCCCGTGCCAGTCTGTGCCCGTCAGCTCCCTCCCTGCTTTCCCGGGAGCGGCGTTCTTAGAATCTTGACTCCACTTTGCAGAAGGCGTCTTCTGCCTCCTCTGTCCCCAAAGACGGTGCCAGGTGGCGGCCCGGATGTCTCGCGGGCGTGGGGGGCACGGTGGGGATGCCCCCTGCTGGTGGCTGCTCTGCAATGCTGTCCCCACTCAGGTGGCATTGGCCTTGGTGATGGGATGACGCGGGCTGTGGCAAAGCACTGCACTGCTGGGTCCGACAGGGCGCACCTGGGCTGCAGCCGGGGGGGTGGCTCTCGGCACGCTCAGAAAGCAGGAGGGGCCCTCCGTTTCTCTGCATCCCTTGTAGCGTTTGTTGCTTGCTGCTTGTGTCACACTCCCTGGGGCAGGGGCTGCTCAGAGGGAGAACACAGACCCTTGCAGGCTCCCCAAGCCCATCTTCATGACTCGGCGCCCCTCTGTTCACACCCAGACCCCTGCTGGGGTGACAAGTGGCAGCAGGGACCGGACAGAGGACAGTGGAGTGGACAGCTGGGAATCGGTCCTGGGGAGAGAGAGGAACAGGGAGACCCCCACACCGTCCCGTGGGATGTCACTTCACAAAACACAAGGCGAAAGACAAAAGTACTGAGAATATGAAGATGTTGACCACAGAGCTTGAAAAACCCCAAGCTCCGGCCTGAGCTGGGTGCAATGCCCCGAGGGAGGCCCTGGGTCACAGGGCGTCAGGGTGCCACGAAGACTGTGCACCAGGGGTTCACAAAGAGGGAGGACCACAAAAGTCAGTGGCCAGAGAATGGGGGGCAGGGGCTGAGCCAGGTGCCCGGGGAGGGTGGGCGGGTGGGGCAGAAATGAAACAGCGGGCCCACCCTGGGCAGGGGCCTGGGGTCTGGCCAGGCTCCCGCAGGGCACAGGGAGGCAGGCGTCTGGCCCCCGGGTGGGTCCTGGGACCATGGAGGAGAATCATGCTGGACCCTCAGCCCTTGCAAGCAAGGTGAGCGTGGGGGCCTGGAGCAGGGTGCACGGCATCACGCCCTTCCGGAAGATTCCCTCCGGTCCCTGTGGTTTACAAGTGGGCACCTCACATGACCCCTCTGGAGCCTGCGAGCCCCAGCCCAGGACGGGGCCTGTGCCTGGAGATGAGACGCCCCCCCCCCTTCTCCCCACCAGTGAGAAGCCAAACATGCGGGAGCTGTCGGCCACGTTGGCCTGGAAGTCACGCGACCCAGAGGGAAGCAGAGGATAAGCCGGAAACGGTCCATCTCTGTGCTTTGGTCACAGGAACCAGTACACTTCATTTTCGCTAAAGCTTTGTGTTTCTGTCACCTGTGGCTGCAAGTCCCGGCCACAGCGATGATGCTTGGCGTGCAAACCCAGGCCCAGACCTCAGACGCACAGAGGAGGGTGTCTGCGGAGCCTGGGCGCCCATCATACCCCTGACGCTGCTCAGCTGGCACCTGTTGGCTGGCTCTAGGGTCCCCATGACCCGCCCCACACAAGCCCGGCACCTTCCTGTGCTTCCTCCAGTCCCCACCACACCAACCACAGGCACGACCCCCCCCCACCCCCCACCACGCTGTTGCCTCTGCCTGTGATTCCCTTCCCCGTCTCTGACAGGCACGCTCAGCCCCTCCTTCCCTCCCCTGCCAAGCCTCCCCTGGGCTCCCGAGTGGTCTGTGCCTCCCTTCTGCGGCTCCCCTGAACCTCATGCTCACTCTGGGGGAATGTGGGGCCCAGCCAAGCCATCACTTGTCTGCAGGGCCCCTGCTTGAGACCCCATATGTGAGACCTCTGCCCCAAACAATGGAGTTTGAAAATCCAAAGTGAGGGAGAGAGAGAGAGCGTGCGGTTTTGAGCCCCTATAATCCATTCGGCCCTCTGCCTGCACGCTGTTGGGAAATTTGAGGCCTGTTTACTGGTGCGGCCTGTCAGCTCTGCTCTCTCTAGAGCTGTCTACCAAAGGTGGGCGAGCTCCCTGATCCAGCCCTTCCTGAAGCTGAGCCGACAATTCCCTGGGTCCCTCGGCTGGGATCTGGCCCCAGATGTGGGACCCTCTCAAGGTTCCAGACGATGCCCAGACAGTGGCGCACAGCAGAACAGGCCCGTGGACGTCTGGCCAGTGGACATCCCCAGGCTTGCGGGGCAGTAGGGTGACAGGCTGCTGCTCACCTCTCTCCTTCCTCTTCAGGCCTTGCCCCTGCCTTTGGCCCTTCAGGCCATCCCCCACCCTCCTGGCTCAGCTTCCAGGGGCACCCAGGCTTGGGGAAGGGGCAGGAGGGAGCCGGGCTCAGCTTTACTGAACTCTCTTCACAGAGAAGCCGGTTGTCCCGCCCAGGCCTGGGCCCACTCGTGCCAGGAAATAATCTGATTAAATGAGCCCGAGGTGATTCGGGCCGGGTCACCATGGGCAGCCCTGAGGCTGTGAGTTCCGTGGGGTGAGGTTGAGGTCCTGCGGGTTCAGCCTCAGCAGGTGGGGAGAGGAGGGTGAGGCCCACTGTCTGGTGCTCGCCTTTCCCACGCGCCCCCTGCTGGCCTCTGGCGGCTCTGCCCGCAGCTCCCCTCAGCCCCGCTCCCACTGCCCTGCTGCCTCTGCCCCCACGTGCCCTACCGCCTCCAGCCCCACACCCATGTGCCCTCAGCCCTGCACCCACGTGCCCTGCCACCCCTGCCCGCGGGATCCAAGGCCCCCAGAGGGCTGCCCAGGCGATGACTCCTCAGGAGCACACCCAGGATCGGTGGCTTGCCCACTCCCTCCCTGTGCTCCCCGCAGGCCCCCCCACCAAAGTACTGACACCCCAGGGTCCGCTCCAGAGACCTCAAGGTAAGATGCAGGGGTGAAGAGGGTGGGGTGACACAGGAGCATCCTCTGTGAGGATGACCCAAAAGGAGCCCCCCCCCCTCCCCCCTCTTCTGCCTCCCCAGGCCTCTGTGGGACGGTTCTGGGCTCTGCGGACCCCACAGAGAACCACAGCGGGTGTGGCTCACGCCCTCCCACGCTGGCTGCCTCGGCTCCGTGAGCGTCGGTCATGCTCAGGCTGTGCTGCCGGCCACGAGGCCGTGGGTCCCTTCCTCTGGCGTCAGCTGCCGGGACGGGGTCCCCCATCACCGTCGGCAAGGGCCGGGCTGTAGCACCGGGTCAGGGCGGGGTCTCAGGCCGACGGCGGTGAGGACGCCGCAGGGGCGAGTGTGTGCGGGGGTCCGGGCACGGGGCTCTGCTGCCACCTTGCACGCCCGTTCTTGCCCCCTCAGAGGCCACAGCCTCCCTGGGCCTCCAGTGTGCTTGTCAGGGGCATTGTGCTCTCGCCTGGAGCCCTCGCTCTGTGGTCGCAGGTGGGGGAGCTCCCGGGCCAGCCAGGCCTCTGGCCCCTGCGTGGGGGGCTCACGGAGCCCTTTTCTCAGCGAGGAGACGGGCGGCGAGAGAGGGCCCTCTGCCTCGTCTCACAGGGTTGGTGGGTCGCCTCCAGGCCTCGCTGGGCTGAGAGCCGGGGGCTCAGCTTCCTCCCCCTCCCCCTTTGCACCCACTCCGGCTGGCCTCGGAAGCCTCACTCCAGGGGGATGTGTCCAGTCAGTCGACACGTCCGCCCAGGGGGCCTGGCCCCCATCTTCTCAAAGGGAAGCCAGCGCTGGCGTGAACAGCACGCCGCAGGCCTTCCACGTGAGAACCTTCTCAGGTGGCTTTTTGGCTTGGAGGAGGTGGGCACTGGGGGGGGGGGGGTGATGCTGAGCTGGCCCCTCTCTCTCATGTTCTCTTTTCCTACCTTGACCGGCCAGCCCTTCACAGGTGGGGAGGAGGCCTTGGTTCAGGGCCCTTCCCCTCAAATGCAGCTGGCTCCGAATCATCCAGGCAGAGCAGGGTCCTGTCTGGCTCCAGGAGAAAACTGCATAGATCATCTTCAGACCCCCATCTGTAAATGATTGGGCTGATGAAGGGCACTCCCCCCCACCCCGCATCTGGCATCATCTTACCTGGGAAGACTTCACTGTAAAGACACAGCACCCCCGTGGTCAAGGTGAGTCCTCCAAGGCATTGACAGACATTTGTTCCCGATTAAAAACTGGCAGAGGAGAAAGCAGGCAGAGGGGAGAGAGGGCAGAGGGGAGAGGGGGCAGAGGAGGGGAAAGAGAGCAGAGGGGAGGGGGGCAGAGGAGGGGAGAGCGGGCAGAGGGGAGAGAGGGCAGAGGAGGGGAGAGGGGGCAGAGGAGGGGAGAGCGGGCAGAGGGGAGAGCAGGCAGAGGAGGGGAGAGGGATCAGAGGGGAGGGGGGCAGAGGAGGGGAGAGCGGGCAGAGAGCAGTAAGTGGAGCTTGGCTGGGAGTCAGCAGCCGGGTGGTAAGAGCAGTGATTTCGTCTCAGTGCCAGACGCCCATGGGTGCTTTTTTCCTTCTTTTGAAATAATTCTAGATTCACAGAGAGTTTCAGCGACACGTGCAGGGGTGCAGCGCAGCCCCCCACCGTGGTCACATCTTGCGTGGCTGCAGGGCGAGGTCAGATCCGGAAGCTGGCCCTGGTCTGGCCACAGAGCTGGTTCAGACAGTGACTTATTTTCTTTATATTTCCGGTGTTCTCGGTATTTCCAGAAGGAGCATGTGCTAGCCATTTTTACCTCCCTAGTTCCCTTTATTTACTTATACAGACAACACGGATGATCCTTTGTGTCGACAGTTCCAGGCGTGGCTGTGGATGAGCAGGGCAGTGGGCGCGGGGCCTCCCGCAGACGCCCCTCCTCGGCTCAGGCAGCGAACCCCAGCCGCCCGGGGAGACGCCTCCTTCCCCCCACCTCCCGATCCGCGAAACTCTGTGGGACACTGCTTCGCCAGAGCCAGCCCCACAGCAGTAGGGCCGGAGGGAACAGACGACACAGGTGCCCCCAGGGCCACCTGGGAGGGTCGTCCCAGCCTGTCTGGGCCCCAGGTCCAGAGCGTCCACAGCAACCCTGGGCGCTGCAGGTTTCTCTCTGGAGGGAAAAGTAGGCTGGAGACTTGGTACCCACCTCCCTGTCCATCTGACGGTGGGGGTGGAGCAGGGACAGAGGGTCCGCCCCCGAGGGAACCCCCCAAAAGCCCCTTTGGGGTTTGCTGAAATGGCCAAAGCTAACAGTGTTTCTGCATCCCAGGCACGGGATCACGGAGGGGACGAGGGCCCAGATATCCGGAGACCAACACGTTGGGAAGCCCCATCCGGGGTCCAGCCCCCACGGCCTCCTCCTGCAGGAGGCCACCCCCTACAGCCCCTGAGCTACACCCCTCCCCCTCCTGCGTCCCTGCTGCACCCCCCTCCACAGGCCACTCTGGCCTTGGGAGCCGGATGGGGCAGAGAAGGGGGTGCAGGGCCATGCTGATTGCTGCCTGGTTTCGGCCACTCGCCGTGCGGGGATTTCCCGCGGGACACTGGGTGGCTTTGGGCCTCTGACAGGAGGAGGGTTCTGGGACGCGCCGGGACCCCGGCAGCTGAGAGCTGGTGTAGCCAGGACAGCGACGGGTCTCCTCCAGGACGAGGCGGCAGCCGCCGGCCCCCTGGACGCGAGGCCCAGGTGCAGGCTGACCTACGGCAGCAGGGGCTCCCGGCTGTGGCCGGGCTCAGGCAGCTCCGCGTGGAAGGTGAGCGAGCGTGCTGGGGCAGGTGCCCGGCCCCATCTCGTCTCGCTCGGGTCAGACCCCACACCCCTCCACCTCCGCGCCTCCTCCCGCGGTGCTTCTTTGTGCCCCTCGCCGTGGCGTGGCCCACCCTGCCGGCGGCCCTGGGGGTGTTTTTGCGGCCAGGCCTGGGACAGGTTAGCCTCTCCTGACCGCGCCCTGCCCCACTGTCAGCAATGACCCTGACTAGCCTGCTTCCTCACTTTATTCTTTACTTGCTCACTGCGAGCAGCCCTGCGCGGACGTCAGATGGGAGCCACCGGGAGAAGCGTGTCAGGGACGAGCCAGGGTTCGGGCCCGAGCAGGCCCCGAGACAGGTTTGCTCCAGGAAGCAGGGAGTCAGGTTGGGCCCCCGGGGCCGCGGCCCCCACACCCCATCCAGCCTTCCTGTCTGTCCTCTCCGCATTGGACCCTGTGTGCCCTTTGATCCTGCTCTGCCCACCCGGGGTCCCTGGGTTCGGCCCTCGTCCCGTGTTCCCTAACTGTTGGGGCTGGGGGTGCTGGGTGGGGCCCCCGGGCTTGAGCTGGTTGGTGAAGCCTGTGTGGCCACGACAGGTCTGAGGGAAGCCCATCCGGGGAAGGTCCTGAGGGGCCAGCGGCTTTGACCTGGAACGTGGTGGGAGTGCAGTTTGGAAACCTGGGTCCCCAGCAGACACTGGGGGCTCCCGGCACGTACCCAGCAGGAGGATGAGCTGCAGCCAGGCCTGGGGACGCGGGCTGGTTCTGACGCAGAGTGGGGGGCACCAGGGAAGGCGATGGGGTGGTGGGTGTGGTCTCCCAAGCAGCTCCTCTGACGCAGCAGGTGCAGGTAGCCGGAACTGTGACCCCTCCCCAAATGTCTGGGTCACAGTGGCCTGGGGAGCGCTAATTCCAATGGGAAAACCGAGCCCACGCTGTGCGACTTCACCCTTCAGCCTGGTGCCACCTGGACACTGACGCTGAGGGAGGCGATAGAGGCGACTCAGGCCAGCCCCTTCCCCAGAACCCCGGGAAGGACACAAGCCCAACTGCTCCCGAACTTCACGGCCTAAGGACTAGAGATGCACGCAGACCTACTGAGGCCCTCGGGCTCTGGGGGGCAGGGCGCGGGGCGGGGCTGGGGGTGGGGCGGGGCGATGGGCTGGGCGATGGGGCTGGGTGCAGGGTTGGGCTCCGGGCTGGGCTCGGGGTTGGGCGACAGGCCGACGACGGGCAGGGCTCGGGGCGGGGCTCGGGGCGGGGCCACAGGGCGGACGAAGGGCTGGGCTCGGGGCGGGGCACGGGGCACGGGGCACGGGGCTGGGGGCGGGGCTGGGCGATGGGCTGAACGCGGGGATGTCTGCCGCCCCCTTCAGCTCCAGGGCTCAAAGCGCAACTTCCAGGGCCCAGCCCTTCACTAGGCATCCCTGTCCCAGGGAGCCTGGTGTCATCCCTGTGACAGGGGGCCATCCTCCCCTCTAGGGGGCACTAAGTGCATAGCTCAAAGCACCTGGAACCTTCTGCCTTCAGAGGCCGTCACTGGCATCTGGCCCAGGAGCTCAGAGCTGACCCACAGCATTGCCTCCCCCTTCTCCCCACCTCACCCCACCCGTGTGGAGTGGGGCAAGGCCTCTACTGCTGAGCCCCATGACACACCCCTGCTGCAGAGAGCGCGTGATGCTGGATGCCACGCTGGCCCCTTCCAGAAAGCAGTGGGCCCCCTGGCCACTCCCCCACCTGGGGCATCCTGGGGTCAGGACTGTGCCTGTCCTCATTGCCCAGCTGTTTGAGGCAAAAGCCACTTGCTGTCCCTAGGCAGGGCCCTGGGGTCAGGAGCCTGGAGGCAGGTTAGCTGGGCACATTCCAGGACCGGCTTCCTCGGGCCCGCGTGCCTGCTGCAGAACTGGTCAGGGCTGGTGTTTGCTCTATGGGGCCCGAGGACAGAGCCAAGTGCCGGTGCTGTGGCCCTGAGCGAAGCTGCTGGGTGGCCAGCCGCAGTCCCACACGGGCCCACTGTGGACCCCTCTCTCTGTGCGGCTCCATTGTGGACCAGGACACCAGCTGTGCCCTGTCCTGGGGAGGCCGGGACCACACAGATGGGCAGATCCTGGGCCAGCTGCGCCCCCTTGCAGAGGAGGAGGAGGAGGAGGAGGAGGAGGGGGCCAGGGCAGCCCCAGCCACAGGGCCGGCCTTCCCCGGGATGGGCTCTGAGGAGCTGAGGCTGGCCTCCTTCTACGACTGGCCGCTGAGTGCTGTGGTGCGGCCAGAGCCGCTGGCTGCCGCAGGCTTCTTCCACACTGGTGAGCCCTGGGGGCCCTTCGGGACTTCTAGGAGACTTCTAGGGTCTCCGGGGAGCTCCTCCCCCACAGCAGGGGGGTCTGTGCCTGATAAAGCCGAGGGGGGCACCTGTCCCCAGCCTCCGAGTCTCTCCTGGCTGCTCAGACTCTGACGAGTGCAGGGGTTGGGGGGAGGAGGGGGACAGGAGGTGTGTGGGGCTTCCGTGGGGCCCCTGAGACCCAGGGATGGGCTGTCAGGTCTGCTGTGCCCGTAGCAGCTCCTGGTCTGCAGTCTCTGCTGATTGTGGGGGGTGAGGCGGAGGCGACATCCCCACATGGATGCCTGAGCCTGCCAGTCACCCCTTTTCCCCGTCACTGGGAATCTGTCCTGGGGAGGTGGCACCTGGGGCAGAGGTGACAGAGGAACTGCTGTCACCTGAAGCTGCAAGGTCACAGAATACTCAGGGCTCCAGGTCTAACTGTCCACCTGCCTTGCTGTGAATAAACGCCTGCCCCGTCCCCCATTTCGCCCCCGAGAAAGTGCAGTGCATGTGAAATCCAGGGGGAACGCAAGGCAAGTGGGGTGGCAGAGAGCAGGGGGGGGCCCGCGGGGGCTCAGGGGTGACTCCAGAGAGCCCCTGCCATGTGAGGAAAGACCACCTGGGAGCCCCCACGACCCCAGCCTCGGAGGACACACCTGGCCTAGCGGGTGGGTGAGGGAGCTCCTGGTGGCGCCAAGGGGCCGGGTGTGGGCAGGGCCAGCATCCATGCTTCACCCAGGGCGGCAAGACCAAGTGAGGTGCTTCTTCTGCCGCGGGGGTCTGCAGAGCTGGGAGCAAGGGGATGACCCCTGGACAGAGCATGCCAAGTGGTTCCCCAGGTAAGGACCCTGCAGGCCGCTCCTGGGGCGGGGCATGGGCCGGCTTTGCCTCCCCAGTCCTGGGGGGGGGTGTGTGAAATCCGGGAATGGGGGGCCTTCTGGGGGCGGCCTTCCCAGCAAGTGCCTGACACTCAGTGAGCCCCGACTGCCCTGCGCGGGCCTGCATGGGGTGCGCGGTGGCAGGTGGGGCTGGAGAGGTTGGTTCTCTGACAGCCGGCCCTGCAGCCCTGAGGCCTCTCAAGCTGCTTCCTCCAGGTGTGGGTTCCTGCTCCAGACAAAAGGAAGGGACTTTGTCTGCAGCGTCCAGGAGTCTTGTTACCACCCGCTGGGTTCCTGGGTGAGTCCTGCTCCCCTTAGGGCCATGGCGGGACGGACGGTGAGGGTCCCTCCCCACCCCTGCCCCTGCACCTACTCAGGGCACAGATGTCCTCTGGCTCCTTTCAGGACCAATCGGAAGAACCCGCAGACTCAGCCCCCACCGCCCCTTCAGGTGAGCCGTGAAGTGTGACCCGTGCTCTGCTCCCCGGGCACCTGCAGCCCGCACTGTGGCTCGGGCCATTGGGTGTCCCCGTGCTGGAGAGCAGGCCAGGTGTGCTCAGCCAGGTGTGAGGGAGCAGTGCTGGGCCCGCGTTGGGGGTAGGGGGCTGTGTGCAGGCGTTCCGTGTGTCTGGTGCCCAGGGGAGACCACAGCAGGCCGCCGTGGGCGAGGCCGATATCAGCGCTGGCGGCAGGGGTGGGAGGAGGAGAGGCCGTGCACCGGACGGCCCCACCTTAGCAGCGGTCACGAGCGCGCGGAGGAGCGGGGCTGTCCTGTCCATACCCACACCCAGGACCTGGCAGGGCAGGGGTCCGAGAGGCTCCGGGGCTCAGATCCTGGCTCTCCTCTCTAGCCCTGTAGCAAGGGACTTCTGCTCTCTGGGCCTCGTTGGCCCGAGCTCTGAATTTGGAACTGAGCCTGGTCTCTGTGACGCTCTGGGAGCAGCCCCTGACACCCGCTGGGGCTCTGTCTGCAGTGGCTTTGGCGATGACGTTTCCTGTGTTTTCTGTGTGGTGGCGCCTCTGGACAAACGTGCTGGGAACAGACCTCCCGTGACGGCCACAGAGGCCTCTGTGTTAAGGCGGCCACAGGGACTGGCCACAGTGGCAAGCGGGCTGCTCCCCACCCCCCCCCCGCCCCGCTCCCTGGGTCCAGTGCCCCTCCCCCTGCCTTGCAGATGCCAGGGGCAGGCAGGAGTGGCCTGCATGGAGCCGGTGCCCGGCAGTGCAGGCTGCCCTCTGCATGGGCTTCGGGCAGAACCAGGTACGGCGGCTGGTGCAGCGTAAGTACCTCTGGGCGGTGCCGGCCAGCGTATCCGCGTCCCAGCTGGTGGCCGACCTGCTCCAGGAAGATGACGGGGGCCCGGCTGCGGAGGCCAGAGGTGCGTGCCCGCCCCTGCCCCATGCTCTCCCCTGGCATACAGTTCCCACTGCCCAGGGGCCGGAGGGCCCGTCCTGGTGGCGCGGGCTCTGGGGGGTTCGGGCAGCGTGGGCTCCGCCAGAGCCAGACCTCGCCTGTGGGGCCCCCTGGGTGGGGTCTCACTTCCCCTGGGGGCTTCTAGTCTGTCCCACACCACCCACAGCTCCTGTCCACGTGGGTCCTGAGCTGCCCACGCCCAGAAGGGAGGCCCAGTCAGAAGGTGCCACACAGCCAGGTGAGGGTGGGACCCGCCCCCCCACCGCCGGGGGCAGGACCGGCTCCCCTGCACCCTGCCGGGGGAGGGCGCTCCTGGCCTGGCCCCCATACAGAAGGTGGAGGTCTCGGGGAGGAGGGGGATGGATGTGGAGGAGCCGGGCGGAGCCCAGGCCCGGAGGGTGCGGCTGGTCCCCCCAGGAGCCCAGGACGCCCAGGAGCAGCTGCGGCGTCTGCAGGAGGAACGGACCTGCAAGGTCTGCCTGGACCACCCCGTGTGCACCGTCCTCGTGCCCTGCGGCCACCTGGTCTGCGCGGACTGCGCTCCTGTGCTGCGGCTCTGCCCCCTCTGCAGGGCCCCCATCCGCAGCTGCGTGCGCACCTTCCTGCCCTAGGCCAGGTGAGTGGCCCCAGGGCGGGTCTCGCCTGGCCCCAGCAGGCGCCTCCCCGCGTGGGCCTCCGGGGTGTCAGCACGTGCCAGGGCAGTGACCCCAGCACACCCTGTCTGCTGCCATCTTCCCCCTGGGGCGCCTCTTACCTCCGGGGTGGCCGGCACTGCAGGGGGTGGGAGGCAGCCTCCTGACTTCTCCTGCCTCCCTGGCCTGGCCAGGTGTTGCTCACCAACCTGTTGCCTTCCCTTGACGCTCAGATGCTGGCTCTAGGTCCTTCTCAACACGCGCCCTGGGCAGCCCTGCCGCTCTACTTGGGCGCATTAGACCATACTGGCTGGCCGGGCCATCTCTGCCTTGGTTTTCCTAGTGATCGGGGGATAATGCGTCCTGTCCAGCTGCGTGTGTGGGCTGAGCCAGGCCAAGGGGAGGATGGCTGCGGAGGTGTGTTGTCGCGAGAAAGGGACTGGGCAGAGACCTTAACCTGGGAGCCGAGGCCAGGAGGGAGTGCGAGATGGGGTAGGGAGGGAAGCCTCAGCCTTTGATTATCACGGGGGGCCTCCTCCTGGCTGTCCCCACCATGTGCGCCACCATGTCTCCAAGCATCTTCTGGGGGGTCAAGAGGCAGGGGAGGGAACTCCCTGCAGCTGAGGTCCCTGGCCACTGGACCAGCCACCTGAGAGTAGCCCATCCATCTCTCCTTCTCTCCCAGGTGCTTCAGATGCTGGCTGCCTCTCGCGTCCCGTGGGGGGCTGCTGAGGATGACTGAGCCGGCATCCAGAACTGGCCAGCCAGAGTCCCCACTCGCAGCCCAGGGAGGAAGGGAGCTGCAGACGGCTTGGCAAGGGGAGGGGGCGTGAAGGTGGTTTGACCGATGCTTAGGCGCTTTTGCAGATTTACAGTAAAGTGGCGGGTTTTCCCTGGACGGCACTCCGCAGCCTCTGTTCCAGCCGGCCCCCTCCTCACCAGCAGGGCAGCGCGGCTGCCCTCTCCCCAAATGCTGCCTCGCCTCCAACCCCCTTCTGTCTCCTCTTCCTTGATCTTGTGTCTCAGCGTTGTAACGGGACTTCCAAGGGCATCTAGCCTGAGGCCACTTCTGAGCCTGAGCTTAAAATTCGGCTCCAGACCCCTGCCTCTCAGGAAAGGGGGTCTACAGGCGGTGCTCTTTTCTGCTCCCTACTTGGGGGCACCTTAGCGATGCTGTAGGACCAGGGTTTAATCCCTTCTGTGAATAGGGTCACTGGCTAATGACAAGGAAGCGCCTCGCTCTGTGGCGGAAGGGGCCTGTGGTCCTGGTCAAGCCAGGCCGCCCACCCCCAGGGTCCGTCAGCAGGGCACCTGGGCGACCGCTCACAGCATCGCGTGTGGTGTTTAATCAGGAACCCCCGCTCAGGGCGGTGGGGGTGTCACTGTGGGTTTACATGGACCTCGAGGTGGGGTCACACCTTCCTGTCTCAAAGTCCTTGTGGTGGCCCCCCCAGCAGCGGTGCGGGCAGCCTCCGGGGGTCCAGCGCTGCCGTCCCAGGCGCACGAGGGAGGGCCGTCCCAGGCTGGCTGCGGGGGATGGAGGTCCCAGCGATGCTGCAGTCTTCTGTGTCTTTTCCTCGATTTTTTTAGAAAAAGAAGACGATAAGCTCTCTTGAGGCCGCGGCCATCCTCAGCTGGGCACTGGCCCTGCTGTCCTGGCTGGTGTCCGATCACCTGGCCCCGGGGGCAGGGAGGCTGGTGTCTCCTCCAGTCTTCGGTGGGCACTGAGGCTGGAGGTCACGCGCAGGAGGGACTGGTGCTTCCTCACTCACGCAGGCCTCTGGGGGCAGGGTGGGGGTGGGCAGAAGTCAGGGGGCCCCTGAGGAGCCACCCTTGGCACCAGGGCAGGAAGGCTCTTGCGTGGAAGGCTCCAGATGTCAGAGGGGCCGCCTCCCAGCCCCCGAGGGCTCCCAGGCCTTGGGCAGGGGCTCTGGCCGCACACACGCCAGCAGAGTTTGGGCCATGCGGCTGGGGGTCGGGTGAGGGTGTACCCAGGGTCTGGTGGCCAGAGGAAGATCCCCAGAGCCCGGTCCAGCCTGAGCTGCGTGTGCTCCGGGTGGTCGGCCGCCCTCCGCCCGGGCTCAGGGGCCTGAACCAGGGCTCCCCTGTCATGGGAATGGGACGCTCACTACCCCTGGTGGTCCTCGGCTGAGATGGGCCTTCACCTATCGGGTAGGAAGGCTGTGGCTGCCCAGAGGGTTGGGTCCCCAGGGGGTGGCCACAGGCGTAGTGTGAAGGGCAGAACTGTCTCTGAGGGCCTGGGCGTGACAGAGGACGAGCATCTCTATGGAGAAGGACCGCCAGCCGCCTCTCCTGACCCCAGATTTCAGGGTTATGCATGGGACCCAGCAAAGGCTGCTTGAGAGGAGGTGGGCCAGCGGCCCAGGTGCCCCCACCCTGAGCCCACAGTGTTCAGAGCCCTGGATAGATAAGAAACCAACACCCCAAATGTCCTGCCACAGTGAGACCCCAACAGAAGTGTCACAGCACTCTCCTGGGAGGAGGCCTCTCCATGCCCCCTCGACCCCCTGGCACAGAACCATTCAGACCCACCTCCTAGACCCTGCTGGGCACTGAGCTCCAGGGAGTATGGGCCAAGCCCCGAGCTGACCTTGACAAGTCAGGGATAGGTGGGAGAATGGACGGATGGATGGATGGACAGACAGATGCCTGGTGAAGTTTCCTCAGGAAGAGAAGCCTCATGGCTGTGCTAACCCAGCCGGCTAGGCCCAGCCAGGGGCAGGCTCTGATGGCCACACTTACAAGGACGCCTGCTTGCACAAGAGGTTGGAAGGCTTTTCACTGACATGGTAGAGAAGAAATGGGTCAAATCCACCAATGAAATCAACTGTAAGAAATCAAGACCCAAATAAAACAAGCCCCAAACAATGGAAAAGATGACAGAATGGAGAACATGCCCAACCACAGGCACTCATGTGGGGAGGGCAGGGGTGAGACTGAGGGGCTGCAGGGGGGAGGGTGGGGGCAGCGGTGAGACTGGGGGGCTGTGGGGGGAAGGCGGGGGGAGGGGTGAGACTGAGGGGCTGTTGGGCAGGATGGGGGCAGTGGTGAGGCTGGGGGGCTGAGGGATCCGGGGTTGGTCCTGACTCGGCTCCCTGAGCACAGGGTATCATTTGGACACGCGGACCCCCAACTTCACAGCCACCTAACTCCTGGGAACAGAGGCTCTGAATCTCCAGGGAACCGACCCCAGGGAGAGTTCTGCTCACGGGACCCGTGGCCCCTGGGTGTACCCAGTCCCCCCCCCCCACCCCGGCTTTGTCCCCTGCAGGGTCTTCCCAGGAAACCAGTCAGAGCCAGGGGTGATCAGGGCTCGCACGTGTGCCTGAGCGTTCAGGTTGCCAATCAGAGGAAGGTCACGGGGGCTCACCTCTGTGAGCAGGAAGCCAAAATGCTGCCCAGATGGGTCCAGCCGGGGGACTGTGGTGGGGACAGCCACAGCCAGCAGGGCCGGGATGTCAGCTACAAGGAGGCAGAGGGGCCCCTCCCTGTGGCTCTGAGGGTTCAGCCTTCCACCTGCAGCAGCTGTGGGGGCTGTGGGGGGGGCCAACCCTGCAGCACGGGATCCCCGGGACCTGGGATTTGGGGGGGAGCTGACCCCTGGCGCCCACAGCCCAGGGCTCCTCATCCTCTCTTCTCAGGTGCCTGGGCCATCTGCCCCCTCCGCTCAGGCAAGGAACCCTGTGGGCACAGGGGTCCATCTAAGAGGCGAGGTCTCAGGCTTGGCCAACAGCAGTCCAGGAGAACGCAGAGTCACCCCCTCTGTGCCTTCTGCTTCCCTGTCCCTTCCCCACTGCCTGGCGGGTCCAGGCCGGGTCGCTCAGGGGCTCTCGTGGGAGCCTGGCAGCCGCACACCAACAGCTGTCCTCCTCGGTGAAAACGCTGACCACATAGCAGCCATAGACGAAGCCCACAAGCTGAAAGACACCAAGAGGTCGGGACCGGGACTCGGGCAAGCTGCAAGGGCATGGGACAGAAGCCACAGCCCCTCCTAGGCCTCAGTTTCCTTGTCTGTAAAGTGAACCAGGAGAGTGGACCCAAGGGGCTTCTTTAGCTTTGATGTACTGGGTGGCATCTGACCTCCCCTGTGGGGCTGACCGGGCCCCTGCAGGTGAGGGGTGGGAGGGGTCAGGGCTGGCCAACGGACAGGTGAGTCAGCATAACCAAGTCCCTGCTTTATTTAGCAAGAGGATGTGACGCGGGCAGACAGAAGCGCTCAGAGGCGCGGCCACAGCCCAGATGGGGCCCCAGGAGGAACCCTCCAGCCACCGCCAGGCCATCCCGGGGCCTCTTGTCTTAAGCAGCCAACCGCCAGGTTTCTCCTCCTTGTGGAGGGGCAAGGGGGCATCTAGAGGCAGCCCTGGCTGGAGAAGTCGGAGCTGGCCAAGCTGGAAGCTCCCAGGACCCAGCCCAGTGGGCCATCCTGGGCAGAGTGGACGGGGCTGGCCACTGCCACGAGGGCGTCAGGGGCTTGGCCAGGCAGAAGCTCCCCAGCCAGGCTCACTGGAGGTGCCCAGGGGAGAGGGCAGCCTGGCATTCAGTGTCCCATGGACACCCAGGGACTAGCCTCTGTGGGAGCAAGGGCTCCAGCGGAGACGGTGCAGGGCCCACACTGCCCACGGCCCGCCTCTCCGCACTCTCGTGGCCCGAGCAGCGCTAACCACGGATGAATCACTCCTGAGCGTGTCCGGGAGCTGCATCCTCTGTGAACGAGAATGAGGGGCCAGCCCGACTCACAGCCAGAGCACAGAGTGGCCCCTGAGCAGGACTGCCTGTGCACAACAAGACAGCCACAGGGAGTCCCACGAAAGGCCCGCAGCCCCGTGTGCTCCCTTGGGAGGGCAGCCCCAACTCATCCAGGGAGCTCTGCAGAGGGAAGCAGTCACCTCTTCCCCAGACACTGGAACCCTGAGAGGCAGCTGAGGATGGTGAGGCCATGCCCCATGGCCTCTGAACCCTGCAGGTCAGACCTGCACCCTCAGGGGCATCACCGATTCTTGGAGCACCTCCCCTAGCAATGGTCTCCACCCCAAGGATGCAGCTCCGAGCAGGAGTCCGAGGCGGTGTGTCGGAGGTGCCCCACCTCCCCCCACAGACCCGCCTCCACATTCTCCACCCTCCGTGGTGCAGGTGGCGTCCGGGTTCCAACGCCCTCCAGCTTTGGGCAGCCAGTGGGGAGCCCAGCAGGCGATGGGAGGGAGACAGGAGGGCACAGATCCCTCCGTCCCTTCTCTGCAGGGCTGCCTCCCGGGAGCAGGGGGGACTCTGCCTGGGTGTGACTCCTTCCCACACCCCTGCAGGCCAGGGCTACGCACACCGAGGGGGTGGGATACCCCATGTGGTGCCCGGCATGGCGCCCACACTTAGAACGGCCCCTTCACCCGTCCCCCGGAATTAACCTAATTAAGTGCACCCTCTCTGCCTTGTGGGACGCTGACCGCTCTGGGGTTTCACAGGGGAGCCCACTATGGAGAAGCCGCAGCAGATCTTCGGAGAGAGGGTGGTGGGGGGACAGGAACGTGGCCAGCAGCACAGTCTTGGAAACAAGGGGCCTCGGGAAGGAACGAGCCTCCCCAGCCTTCCTGGGAGTGGCTTGGCCCTCCACCAACAGGGGTGAGACCCGAGGGGTCACTTAAGCTCTGGATCTTGGTCTCCTCATCCACAGAACAGGCCCAACAGGCCCCCTTGATGTCGTGAGGGTGCTGTGCCCCTGCTCTGGAAGCCCCCGTCCTTCCAGGGGGCAGGTCGTGGGCCTCGTCTATGCCGACCCAGGCAAGCCTGTCTCCTCCCTATTGAAAGACAAGCTTGAGAAGCCTTCCGACGCCGCAGTGCTGCTGGCCAGCCGCCCTGTGGCCCCGTGCCTGGTGTCCCTCCCTGGGAAGGGTCCAGGGCCGGGCGCTGACCGCGGTGCTGAAACCATCCCCCCAACACTGCTCTTTGTGCACAGGGTCCCGGGGGAGGCAACCCCACGGCCACACCTTGGCCTTCCCACCTCCCGTCCATCCTCCCTGAAGCTCCCAGAGGCCCACAGCACTCGCAGACCCTGCCCCGTCCACACTGGGCACGCAGCCTCCTCTGGCTGTCTCTCTCCCCGCCAGCCAGACCGCAGGGCCAGCTCAGCGCCTGCCTCTCCGAACTCTCCAAAGCAAACAGCAGAGGGCTGACTCCTGGAGGCAAAGCTCGTACCAGCTGACTGGTATTCAGAAACCTGCATTTCATTAACGGGATGCCCAGCCCTGCGGGTGAAGGGTAATCACTACCAGGTGTCCCTGTCTCTCCCATCCGCACGCAGAATTCTCCTCCAGCACCAGAACCAGCGGAGGCATGTTGGAGACTCCCCCGAGAATCTTCATTTGTTCTTCCCCACTTTCCTTTTCATTGCCCTTTACAAACTCTGTAAATGACTTCAGAAGTGCTGATGAATATCCCTGCCAAGTTCCCCTTTCGAGGAAGGCACCTGGGTTCCCATGTGTTTTCACGTAACCATGGCCCTCATTTGGCAGCAGTGAGCGAGGCACATGGGGACGGGGTCCCCAGCACCAAAGGGAAGGCCGGGTCTGTTTCCTGGTTATGGGGCTGCACCCCAAATGCCCCACAGTCGGATTGTCCGTGGGGCCTATAAAAACTGGGGCGGAGGGAACCCTGGAAGTACACAGGCCACCTGAACTGCCGTGTTTTCTCATGCCACAGACCACCACGAACGGGCACGGATGCCACAAGCCATGGATGGCCCTAGATTTGAAACTCACTTCCAGTACCAGCCGCTAGTTCAGAACCCGTGCTACAAACCCAACATCCACCCGGACACCCCCGTGCACACCAGGCAAAGTCAGGAGCCTCCAGATCCGGCCAGTCCCCTCTGGTGACTGCATCAGGTTTTGTCGGCCTTCTGTGACCCACGTGGGCCCAGGGAGAGTGGCCTCCTCAGGGCCACCACAGCCTGCACAACACGAAGCTTCAGAAAGGGGCCTGGGTCGGCTGGTCCCCGCGGGGCAGCCCTCTGCCGCGGGGGTCCTCTAGGAGCCAGAGCACATACGTGGAACCCTGAGGAATTGCTTAGTCGTTGTGGGCTGAATCACATCCTCAGAGATGTGTGTTCATGTCCTAACCCCAGTATCTGCGAATATGACCCCGTCTAGAAACGGTCTTTTTAGATCCGATGAAGTTAAGAAGAGGCCACACCAGATTAGGGCAGACCCTAATGTCATCGACTGCCGTGATTTAAGGAAAAGGGGACAGAAACTGGACGCAGAATGCACACAGGGAGAAGGCTGCGTGAAGACAGAGATGTGTCCACCAGCGAGGAACCACAGAGACACCAGTGACACCGGCAGCTGACAGACCCTCCCTCAGCGCCCCCTGCAGGAACCAACCCTGTTGGACGCTGGCCTCCGGGTCGGAGAGAATAAATATCTGTTGTTTCCAGCTGCCTGTTTTCAGTGCCTTGTTACGGGGACCCTGGGAGACTCCCAGGTGGAAAGCCAGAAATCAGTCGGAACTGGCCCACGTGGCCTGGCCACACAGGGGGCAGCGGGGACCCTGTTCAGGGTGGAGCCCGGCATGGGCTTCCCGACACCAGGCCCTCTCCCTTCTCTGCACAGGGAAAGCGCCTGTGCACAGCCCCACTGCTGGCCCTGGGAGACGCTCGATGACCCCACCTTTCTCCAGGGACCTCCAGGCTGTCTGGACCATCTCTGAGTTCACAGTCTCATCTGACACACGCATCCGTGGATAAGGCAACCCCCACCCCTGCCCCTGAAAAGACACACTCCCGGAGAGACCTCCAACTGTGATGCGCCCCAGGGCTCTGCCCCCAGAGAAGTGAGCACAGGAGAAGCCCCAGACCCACTGGGTGTGCACCCCGACGCTGGGCCAGGGTCAGCCCACGGATGGTGGCATCTGGAGAGAGGACACACACCCCAGGGGATGTTCCCGGAGGCTGTGAGCGGGAGGGGCTGGAGCCCACATGGGGGCTTTCCCCCGCACCAGTTCGGTGATGGGGTCATGCTCATGGTCACGGGCTCTGTTGACCAGGCACGTATGTTCACAGCCACCAAGCCCTGAAGGAGGACGTGTTATAATTGCCACCTCCTCCTTCCCTTTGGCCTCCTCCCATCCCTGAATAGGGGAGGGGGGGAGGTTGGGACACGCCCCCCACAGCCTCATCTGGGTCCTAGCTCCTTGCAGCTGGCCGTGTGGCCTCAGGTCAAACTACGGCCCTTCACCTTCCTCTTCCTCAGATGGGGAGACGATGGGGACAAAGGGTTTCCCCAAGTGATAATCCAGAGACTTTGGGCCTTGGAGGAAGGTGGGACTCTGGCCCCATCTGTGTTGTCACTGCAGCAAGGAGCAGCACAGGGAGCCTGTGCTCCCGCAGAAGCCCCCAGTCCGTCCCGGTGCACCTCCCCCTGAGCCCACGCCTGTGGGGCCGTCTCCCACCCTGGCTGGGGCTGGCCTGTGCAACACTGACATTCTCCAGAAATGAGCAAGTGTGACGTCCGAGGCAGGGTCACAGAGGCACCGCAGCCCCCTCGTCTCCCCCTCGGACGGCTCGCCCCGGGGGGATGAGCCCTGGGGAGAGTCCAGGGGGTGAGGACCTGAGGTCGCCTGCCGACTCCACGTGAGCGGGCCAACTTGGGGACCGTCCAGCCCCCATCCAACCTGCGGGTGACCCCGGGCCTCGGCCGACAGCCTGATTGTAGCTTCGTGAATGGCCTGGAGCCAGAACCGGCCATTTAAGCCATTTCCGGATTCCCCGACCCGCATAGAGAGTTACTGTTTCGAGCTATGATGCTACTCCAGCCGTCCACCAGCACTGTGGCTCCCAGCGGGTCACCCTCGCTGCACACACCGGGAAAACGAGTGACATCAACCACGCGGAGTGGCGGTGCACGGTGTCCCCCACCCCAGTCGAGCGCCCTTCTCCATCGATCTCAGACTCTCCCCTTACAGCAAGGCCCGTGAACGCGGGTAAAAGCACTTCGGCTACACCTTCGCGGGCCTCTCACGGAGACTTGGCGTCTCTGTGCCGTGAGCAGACAGCAGACCCCAGTTCTGCAGAGGCCCCCGCGCCCCGCGAGGCTGGTGAACCACCCTCCGTCCTGCACATCCTGTGGCCAAAGCACACAGGTGGGGGCGGGAGTGTGACTCCTCACCTGTGAGGCAACGACGGGGCCCCTTGGGGAGGTAGAGCTGGAGAGTCCCCCCACCCCTCCCCTTCCCTGGGCTCACCGCCACCAGGATCCACAGGGCCTCTTTGTAGCCGTGCTCCAGGGCACAGGGCACAGCCGATGCCCGGCACCAAGGCCTGGCCGTCCAGGGGCCACCAGGAACGGTGCCAGGGCAGGTGGAAGGTCAGGAGCTTGCTGTCCCCGGGGGTGCGGGTGGGACAAGAGACACCGCTCGCCCACCCACCCTCATGGGTCCCCAGAAGGGTGAGGGGTGTCCTGCCCTCCTGCCTGTGCCGGCCCCGCCTGCTTGGGCCCCAGCCAGGGAGGCAGGGACCCCCAAGGCGCTCTTAGCCACACCCTCCCTCTGCTTGCCTGGGCTCCCCTTCCCCCGCTCTCATCCCCTCCTCCAGGAAGGCCTCCCTGTCCAGGTCGGACCCTGCGTTCTCACAGCACACTGGCCCCTCTTTCACATCTCTGGCCATCGCTGCCAGTTTAGGGGTCTGAACTGACGTCTGTCTTCCCGACCCCACTGCCCCAGGTGTGGCCCCACAAAGCAGTGGCCGGTCTGCCTGCTGCCCACCTGGAGGCAGGCCCTCCCCCACTCCTAGCTCTCGGGACCTACTCTGAGCCCCAGGCAAGTGTGAAATACAGCATCACGGACAAAGTGCCCAAAACAGCCGCTCGGGAGGTGTTCACACCAATGCTCCCAGCAAAACATGGAAACGTGGCTTGGATGTGGTGTCCCCCTCCTCCAGGGGGAGGCCAGTGGGTTTTACCAGCATTTGAAGGAGCGGCCGGACTGCCTGGCCCCCTCGGAGGTGTTCCCACCCGCGGCTTCCACTCTCAGGCCGCCTGCCTGCCCTTCAGATCCCCAAACCCTCGCCGAGCCGCCCCTGCGGTCCAGAGCTGAGAACAGACCATGGGGGAGACGGTGACGAACAGGCAGGCCTGACCACACCCCTCTGATTTACTCACCTTTGACAGCCCCCCGTTTCCAGGTAGAAGCAGATAATGAAGACATTCCAGGTGACCCAGACGGCCACCCACACGGCGTGCCAGGAAGTCGAGAGAGGCTGGGGGTGGACAAGACGAGCTCGGCTCTTTGCGGGAAGGGGGGGGCCGTGGAGGGGACCTGGGGGCTCTGCTCCCCCAGCCTGGCACCCACAGGCTCCATTCGCAGGGTGACCTCCCCCAGCCCACCACGGGACAGGTGTCAGGGCGGAGCCGCTGAGTGCCGGGATCGGCGGCTCACCCTGCCAGCCCTTCAGGTGTCAGCAGAAGGGCACGGCAGGGAGACCTTCCCTCTGTCTGTCTGCGACGTCGCCCTGGGCTGGCCCACTGCCCAGCCCTTAATAAGTGGCATCGCCGGTCACGGCCCAGCTGCCTTCATCGCAGCATGTACCCCAGTGTCCAGAGGAGGCCCACGGACTTAGTCGCACACGTGTCGGGAAGGAGGCAGCTGAGGGCAGAGCTCGTGTGCCCCCTGCCTCACGAGAGCCCGTCCAGCCTGACTGGGCCGCCGAGGGTGCGGGATTCAGGCCTGGAGCTCCCAGTCAACCCCCTGGAGGATGGACACACAGACCCTCGGCCACTGAGGGGTCAGGGACCCCGCGGTCCCACCCATGAGGGCGGAAGAAGCCCTGGCCAGGCCCAGAGGGGTGTGGTGGGCAGGGAGGGGTGAGTGGAGGGACTGGCAAAGCTCTGGAGGTGGCGGGGGGGAGGGGCCAGCATGAAGGGCTGACGCCGTGACGGGTGACCCCACGGGGCAAGGAGACAGAGAAAGGCGCACACGTGTGCACGCACACGCAAGCTCACGCGCACACAAGCTCACGGGCACAGCTGGCCGGCACTATCTGCTCTAGACACAGAACGAAACTACGTTCTGAGCCCCAGGCCTCCTCTTCTGCCCAGAAGACCCTAAGCAACGGGCTGGGACGCTGCCCTGCCTCCGTGCCCCTGCCCGTGCCCGGGGGAGGCCAGTGAGGACGGCCCCCAAGACCCCACCCCCTCTGCCTCCGCGCACCAGGTCACCGCTGGCACTGTTCTCTGAGCCTGGGCTGGATGTGCTCCTGCAGCTCGGGCAGGGTGTCAGCACCCCGGTGGGGCTGTGGGGGGCATCTTTTCCATTTCTGAGCCGTGCACCAGAAGGCTCAGCGCCGTGGCGCTGCACGGCCCTACGGCCTCCCTCGGGGCAGGGAGAATGTGAGCGATTTAGCTCAGCCGCCTGCTGAGCCCAGGCTCCCCTCTCGTCCGTCCGTGTGGTGGGCACAGCGTGGGGAACCTTCACAGCGCACTCCGGCCAGCTCAGAGCGGCCAAAGTTCAGGCTACTCTTCGAGAGGGAGGCGCCCAGAAGAGATGCTCAGGACTTCGTCCACTAGCTCGGTAACAAGAAAACTTGCACACTTGTCAAAGAGAAAAGAAAAGCCATAGGACCCCCCCCCACGTGCCCCTACCCCACATGCGATGCCCAGCTCTCCCCCTCTGCTTCCCCTCCAGGGCGCAGAGGAAGCACGGGGGTGGCCAGGACAAAAGGCTCTTTAGCTGCGGCCTGACCGGCCATGTGGGACACACTCTGTCCCAGCCCTAGACCCTCCTGGCTGAGACCCAGAGTCTTCAGAAAGCGACCCCCCCCCCCCCCGCACCGACCTGCCCCGTCCAGGGGAACCCGCTGCCCTGGGGCCAGGATAACCTTTCTCCCTTACCTGCAGGCGACCTCTCTGGGGCCCGCTGAGGTGCCCCCCTGTGCACTGGCCACTGCAGAAGTGAGACAGGCAACATGACCCTCCCTGAGCCATGCGAGCCCCGAGGCCACATCCCTCGCCCGGTATATCTATTTCTGCTGCCCTCCTCCTGGGCCACACATCAACCCTGACTGCATCCCACATGCCAAACTCAGCACGTGGAAACCGAAGTCACACTACCCACAAAGCAGCACCACTTTCTGACGTGCAGACTGCAGACCTGATCAGCCCGGGCTCCTCACCGTCCTTCACCCCAGTAAATAGGAAAGGTTGGGGGGACAGGTTGGTGGAGGGGTATTTGCTGATGGAAAAGGCTGGGCTAGGGCAGCAGAAGGGGACTCTGAAGCCCTCCCCCGCCATGAAGTCCAGCTCCTGACGCAATGACTCAGCAGACTGGGAGTGGGGTGTGGGACTCTACGGGGGACAAGACCACACTTGGGAAGCTTGGACTCACCGCCCAAGGTCTTTGACCTTCTTTGCAAGTCTTGACACTTTAAAACACAGCGAGTAAAGGGGCCTCCTAGAAAGATGTTCATCAAAACCTTTTCAGTGAAAAGAACAGGTGGGAATACACAATGGGGCCTCTCAAAGTCAGCATCGCGGACATCACGGGGCAGTGGCTCTCTGCTGCGGGGTTCCCGGGCGCTATGGGGGTCCAGCAGCATCCCTGGGCTCTTCCCACTAGATGCCAGTGGCATCCCCACCAGCCAGAACAATCAAACATGTCTCCAGGCAGAGCCAAATGTCCCCTGGGACAGCCCTCACTGCTGTAAAATGTGGTCCCAATTTTCTCAAAAGGAAGGTGCCATGTAGGCTCCTGGATGACACAGATCCAGGGGTCCAGGGGACGGGATGGCAGGTCTGGTCACCAGCTGACAGTGCATAAGCCCTTGGGCCCTGGACCTTGTCCCATCAGTGCCAGGGCGCGTGGACGATGGCTGTCACCGTGTCATCTGTGGACAGAAGAAGGGACAGCCTGGGGCCCACACGAGAGGCTAACTAACTACCCGTTGTTCCCAACAAGTATCTGGAAAGGGTACTTCCCACCCTGGTGGCTGGAATCCCAGACCGGAATCCTGCACCTGCTGGTGGGGACGTGAAAGTAGAAAACAGGCCACCGCCTCGCAAGGTTAACCTTACGGTTACCATGGGAACCAGCGATCCTCCTTCTAGGCATTCACCGGGGAGAAATGAAACAGCCACACAAAAGCTCGCGCGCGGATGTTTGTAGCAGCGTTATTTGTAACAGCCCAAAGAGGAAACAGCTGAAGTGTCCCTCAACAGATGAACAAACTCCTTGAGATGAGGTCTTTCCAGAACAATAGGATAGTCCTCCGGTGTAAACAGAAGTCAAGTGCTATACAGACTATGCTGTGGGTGAATGTTGAAAACAGCCCATCTAGTGAAGTAAGTCCCAGAGACGGTCCGCTCTCCCTCTTGAACTCGAATGCCGGGCAACGATGGAGCCCGCTGGCCTCCTCCGGAAGGGGGGCGGGGGGCATCAGTTGAGCCATCACTGTTCCAGCAATTCCAGTGCTGCTGGAGGGGCTGGGGTCTGACACGGACCTCCGATGTGTGGGGTCTGCACGGGGTCCGTGGTGTCCTTACACCCCCACCCCACTTGCCGTGGTGGGGCGCACGCGGCTAGGGCAAGGCAGGGGGACCCCCAGAGTGCAGAGTCACCGTTTTACAGATGACCAGGCTCGGACCTGCCCAGGTCACACGGTGGGCAGCGCTGCACCGCGTGGGGACCCCGCCACCTCTGGGCGGTGAGATTCCGGGTAGCGCCTCATCTCCTGTGCCTTCTGGCTGAGCAGTACGGTTCCGCTTCTAGCAAGCTGAGCAATGCCTCACCCTGCGTAGACCCCCAGATGAGAAGACCACAGACGGAGACCCCCAGCTGCCTCATCGGATTCAGGGCAGCCAGAAACCACAACGTGGTCAGTCATAACGAAAGGACAGAGATGGGCGGTGTCCAGGCACTTGTGAGTCTGTTAGGCCCCGCCCAGGCGACACAAGACAATCTCACAGCGGGACCCTTAATTCAATCACATCTACAGAGATCTTTTTTCCAGAGAAGGTCGCATTCACAGGCTCCAGGCATTAGGAGACAGCGGGAGAAGCCCCTGTGCCTAGGGTCCCGGGCGTGGCCATCAGCGAGGTCTGTGTGGGGTCAGCTCACCGCGGCCGGAGGAACCCCTCCACCACCAGCTCACTGGACGCTGCTCTCACCAACCTCCATTGCCGCACACACAGATGTTTTCAGATGAAACTGGGAGAAATTTCTAGCTCTCGACAGCCCCTCCCAGAAGAAGAGGCCGATCCCCAGAACCGCACGGAGGGGCGGCTTGGCCCCTCATCCTCGCCGGATAAAAGGCAGCCCGATGGGTGGGCTGTCGATTCTGCTCTTTCTTTGAAAGAAAACGGCTTTGTCTGCTGTCCAGTTTCCTGCACAAGAGCAAAGAGGAGGAGCCCTTTCGAGTTGTAGCTGGACCCAACATCTCCGTCCTGAAGGAAAAGTACCCCCCTTCGCCAGCAGCATCTGGTGTGTTTCCCGCATGGACGGGCTTGTGCCCCTGAACCTCAGGGGGGCCCAGGACACGTGCTCCTGGCAGCCTCGTAGGGACCGAGGGCCCAGTAGTTCTGCCAACAGACAGCAGGAGGCCAAGCCCTGGAGTTGCTGGGCCTCCATTTCTGGTGCTTTCTGGTCCCTGGGGCCCTGGTGCAGCCTCTCCCCGGCCTGGCCAGCACCTCTCTGCCCTCCAGCTCTCACCCTCTGGGAAGAGGGGACACAACCTTGAGCAAACTTGGAGAGGGCTCTTGCTGAGCCGCATGCACGGTGGCCCTGGGAGTGCCTGGGGCTCCCGGTGCTCCCCCCCGACCCCCCCGTGGCCAGGGGACCTGAGTCTGGAGCTCAGACCGCAGGGTCTGCCTAGTTCACCTCGTCTGCCCCCCAGCATGGCCCCAGCCTCCCCCTGGGCTGAGGGTCATCGTCACGTCTCACACTGTCACGGGCTGTTGCCGCAGTGTGCCCGGGCTGGTACAGGTTCACACGGACCACCTGACACGTGAGTCGGGGACCCAGCACACGGCCGTCTGCTTCGTCTGACGTGCTCTCCGTGGGCCCCCGGAGGTGATGCCTCCTCTGAGGTGAGGACCCTGAACCTCGGGGACATGAGCCGGGTCCAGGGTCACACGGTGGCAGGAAGCAAGCGGGTATCTCTGCCTCTGCGAGCAGAGAGCTGCTGTGAGGAGCCTCATGTGGGCGACGAAAGGCCTCAGGCCTCCCTGCGGCCCAGGAGCACTCTCAGCCCCCAGCCTTGACTGGGATGCATTTATGGTTCCTGATCTGCCCGTCACTGGCCACGTCGGCCTGGGGGTCAGTGAGAGTCAGTTAGTGGCTCTTTGTCTCTCCTGAAATGTCACCGCCCCCCTGTCCGTTCCCCCCCCCCCCCCCCCCCCGGCCACGAGCCTGTGGCTCATCTCCCTTCCAGGCCCCTGGTGCTGTTCTTGTCTGCACACCAGCCCCTCGGGTCTTCCCAGGTGCTCCAAACGGGACATGCCCACACCTGGACCTACACCCCTTTTTCTCCCTGACCCCAGGCCGAGTCCCTGCCTCTCCTGACAAACCACCTGTCTCTGCCCCTGTCCCTTCTTCCTTCCAGCGGCAGCCGAGGCCGTCGGAAAGTAGAAGACGCAGGCAGACCCCTGCCCAGCTGACACCAGCCTCTGTACACTAGCTGTCACTGAGTGGCTTCATGCTGGGTCCTGGGGACACAGAGGCCACTGAGGCGGGCTGCCTGGAGGTGCAAGGTTGTGGACTGGTCGCTCCCCAGTGTCTCTCCTTCTGGCTCCCCAGCTCCTCAGACTGCTGTTTGGTATCCTTCTGATCCTGGGGAAGGAGCTTCCCCCTGGGGCCAGAGCTTGGGGCTCAGATACCGTAGGTGAGCACAGACCATCCTCCGGGCCTGTGATTGGTTCAGAAGTGGACATGTGACGAGAGCCAGCCCAGTGGCAGGGAGTGCCAGGGATGCTGGATGCGAACCAGGGATTTTGCAGCCTCAAAAGCTGCATCTTGGGACCTTAGGAGAAAGAAGAAACTGCAGAGCAGACACAGAAAGAAACCTAGTTCTCGACAATACTGTTGAGCTGTTGGATCAAGCCTTGCCTGAAAGCCAATTTACCACTGGGCCTTTCATCACATGAGTCAATGACTTTGCTTTGTTGTTTACGCCATTTGGGGTTGATTTTCTGTGTCTAGCAACTTGAACCTAGAAGCATTCCTGACTATGAGGGGCGAGGGAGGGGCTGAGGCAGTGCGTGTGGGTCCTCACCGTCTGGGCCCAGGATCTGAGCCATCAGGCCTGCCATCAGAGCAGCTGGCCCGGACTCCGGACATTCCCCGCTGTGATTCCTCGGCCAGTGTGGACGAGCATCGCTCAGCACAGCTGCAAGCTCCTCGGGGCGGAGAGTGGAATGATGGCCCACGGTTTTCGCCAACAGTCGCCCCTCCGCAGCCGCGCACAGCCTCTCAGATCAGCAGAGCCATGCGCTCCGGCATCCCTTCTGTTTCCTTGTGCCCCAGGCCCCAGTCCGTCCTCAGCAACTTTCAGAGGCGTGGCAGAGAGTCAGATGGGGCCGGGCCAGCCAGGCCCTTCTCCACAAGGGGCTGAGTCCTCCCGCCCGGCCGGCCAGAGGCAGGATCCCCGCAGCCCCGGCCTGGAGAAACCCAAACCCCTCTCACCGTCTTCCCTCCAGGTGCAGGACGGACCCGGTGGCGGAGAACCACAGAGAACACACGCAGGGGTCCTCAGGAGGGGACGCACGCTGCCCAGCGCGCCTGTGCTCAGCCCTGCCAACCAGGAAGGAGTTGGAGCCCAGCACGGCAGCGACGTGCATGTGTGTTTATGGCAGGACGAAGGCCAGCGGCCGGGGGGGCACGGCACGGAGAGGCCGTGAGAAATAGGCATGCTGACCGCCGGGCACTCGGTACACAGATTCTGGGAACGACGGGTGAGAATCTCCCGGAACTAACCCAGGCTTCCACTCGGAGACCTAGGCCATAAAAACACACGCGTGCAGAGAGGTCATTGCCTCCGGACGTCCAGCAAAGCGCAAGGATGAAGCAAACTAATAAGAAAACAATAGCGACGATAGCAGAGCGCCCAGTTAGAGAAGCCGTGACGCCGTCACATGTGCCCACGGTTAGGAAGGCTGAAGTTCCGCTGTAAACAGGCCCAGGGGGAGTGCGCAGTGCAGGATGTACGCTTACTGGGGAAAATCAGGCGAGGTAGGTCCGCCCCAAACTTCTTGCCACGGCCACCTCTGGAGGGGCCCGCGCGGGAACCCAAGAGGCCCCGGATGACGCCCTAGGGCTGCAGGCTGTGTCCTTCCAGCTCCGTGAGGTCCCCGCCTGGCCACATGGGTGAGGAGGCTCCCAGCCTCAGCCCGTTCCCACCCAGGACCTCTGGCTTGTGGCTCAAACCTGCTGTGATCTTGGAGCAAAGTGGGAGGCAGCAGTTGGGGCATAGGAGTCTGTCCCCAGGCGCCTCTGGGTGAGGCACACGGAATGATAGGGCGAGGCGAAGGCACGGGGCTGGCCTTCCCAGGCCACGAGGCGGGCCGGACAGGGCAGGGAGGAGGACCCAGAAGAATGAGCATGATTCCCACAAGCAGAGAGCTGGGAGGTGGGGGGTGGGGGGTGGAGGGGGTGGGAAGGCCTGAGTTCCAGGACTGCAGGGGCAGGGTGGTCACCAGACCAGAGCCTGAGCTCCCTGGCGGCCTGGAGACTGACTATGGTGGGCAGCATCTGGGCAGGAAACTGAGTGAATTCCTGGTGGCAGTGGGTGAGCCCAGGGGCCGGGGGGCACAGCGGTTCTGTGCCAGAGAAACCTGGGCCCAGTCCCACACCACCAAGCACAAGCTGTGTGATCTCACATGAGACACTGTGCCTCTCTGAGCCTCTGCCTTCTGCCCTGAATGCTTCCCACTCCTGGGGCTAGAAGGGAGAATTGCAGGGAAGGAGCCTGGCCTCTACAGATGATGGGGCTGTGCCGTCAGCTCTCGCGTCTAGGCATGGCCCAATACGGTTTGGGGCTCTTTTTGGCTGTGGTCATGGTGACCCGGTGTGACTCACCAGTTGAAGTGACCGAGAAGGTGGGAGAGATGAGAGAAAGGAGATGGCCCCAGAGAGACTGCCTGTCTCTCCTTTGCCTCCGCTAAGAGGCACTGGCATCTGTCACAGCAAATGACCACCCCACATGCCAGCTGGGAGGGCTGGGTCCGCCCAGGTTGGGGTCCCTAGGAGCAGGGCCTGGGACTTCGTCTCCTGTGCCACTGGCCACTCGAGGGCTTCTCAGGAGAAGGGCTGGCGGGACACGGGATGGGGCAGGCAAAACCAAGCCAGGGGGTGGTCTCAGCTGGAGACCAGCCTCAACCTGATCTCATGGTGGCGGTGGGGGGGTGTCTAGAGCAGGAAATGCCCCAAAGCCAGTCAGACACCCACCAACAAGGCGCCTCTCCCTTGTACCCCCTTCCTGCCACCGCTATTATCAGAAGCCCTGCGGGTGGTGCAAACCTGGGGGACAGCTAGTCTGGAGGAGGGGAGGGGCTTCTCTGAGCCAGATGCATCCAACGGGCCCACACCTGAGATGGGTACATCGTGGGTGAGGGGTTCCACGAGGAAACCACGGCATCCACTGTGCTCCAGAACCTACACAGGGGCCAGCACTGGCCAGCCTGGGTCCCGCCCCATGTAACCTGTTTTCTCCGTCAGCGAGTACAAAGCCTGAGCCCTGCAGCTGCATTTTGTTGTGATGCACACGCTGCTGGGAACAAATAGGAAGGAGGCCGAGGGTCCCTTATTTCTGTGGGTCTCCTGTCACACGGCCCCCAGGAGGGCTCAGTTCCACCCTGGGATCGGCCCAAACGTCTACCTCAGCAGCACCTGGATCCCCAGACCATGCAGGACCCCACGGTGTCACATCCGCATGACCCACGCGTGCCCGAGAGACGCAGAGCACAGGCCGCTGCCGGCATCCAGCACCTGGTCAGCACCCAGTCAGCAGTGGGCTCAGGCCGTGTCAGCCAACGGGTGGTCCTGGCCTCAGGCGCTCCTGCTGGGAACCTGTACACCTTTCTCATCGTCTAAACAATTCCTGGATATCATGGAGGAGCTGATTCTGGGCCCTGGGGGCCTCCCTGCAGGCCTCCTCCATCCCTCACATGCGTGGGAAATAGCCCCTGCCCGCAGCTGAGATCGGTCCTTGGCCTCTGAGCTGAGCCAAGAGCCCAGAGTGACACCGAGGGCTCTGGTGACATCTGGGGCCAGCCTCAGCCTCTCCTGGTGGCCCCAGAGCCCTGGCCAGTTGATGGCATTAGAGAATGTCATTTCAAGACGCCCTCTGGGCCCGCCATACCCGAGGCCCCCCGCCTGCCCGCAAGCCGGCTGAGGACCAGGAGGCGCGGTGCTGCCAGGGAGGGAAGGGGCGCTGCCCGCGGGCTGGCGGCGGGAGCGCGCGAGGCCCCACACCGCCCCCCGGTGGCCGACTGGGGAACGGCGCGGGTCCGCGATGGGTTTCGGGCGCACGCACGCGCGGGTCCGTGGGTCCCGCCGGGGGACGCGCGGCGGAGGAGCGCTCCGAGGGAGGGCGAGGCAGGCTTTGCGTCTAGCCTTGTCCTGGAGCCCTGGGCGAGGTGCTGCCGGGGGGCGCCTGCGCGTGGGGGCTGGCTGCACTTTTGCTCGCGTTCACCGCGCGACGTTCCAATGAGGCTGACCCCGGGGCCTCTGGGGTTTGAGCGGCCTCAGACCTCATTGTCGCGCTGCTGCCACTGCCCTGGGGTCAGGCGCCCTCTCACAGCCTCTGCAGCTGTGCAGAGCGGACACAGCAGGACCTGCCTCTCCAGGAGGCCTTGGTTCCGTCCGTGCAGATGCTTGACTCGGTGCGATGAAACTGAACCTGACGAGCCTCAGCCACGGACCCATATACACTATACCTGTGCACACGTATGCAGTGGCCACAGGCACATGCGGACATCTGATGCACACAGGTACACATCTGCACAAGCATACACGTCTGCATGCACACGCACATCACAGACTCGAATGCACCTGTACATTTGCACACAACACACACCCCTACACGCACGAGCACACACACATCACATGCACACACATGCCTGATGCACACACGTGCAGACCCAAACACCTTCACAGATGCGTACATATACACGCATGCACACACACGGCCCTCACCAGCCCTGTGAAGCTCCAGCTGTTTCCTCAGGCTCTGTCACCCCTGCTGGCAGCTGGCTGGACCCCCTGGATCCAGCTGACCTAGCTATGGGGCCCAGACAAGGCCAGAGACCGGCTGGGTGTCCCCACCCGGAGACACACCTGGCTACCCCCCCGTGGATGCCCAGCTCCACACACCTGCCTTCTACTCTGAGGAGGCTGTTACAGAAGCTGGGTGCAAACCTTGGCTCCACTGAACTGCCTTTTCGTCTTGGGAGAATTGCTTATTTGTTCTGCAGCTCAGTTTCCTCATCTGAACAATGGGTCATATCAGAGCATGCGTGGTGGTTGTGCCGCTTTACAAGGCCTTCCTTATCAAGCCCAGGGCCTGACTTCGGGAAAGTGCTCAGGAAGTACGGGTTCCTGGCCTGAAAGGGAATTGAAGACTGCCCTTCCCCAGTGGAGAACCCGAGTCAGGACAAAGTGCTGTGATTTGCCCCACCTCCCACAGCGACCTCGCAGATGACCTACACTCCCCGGCTTGCGGGGACTTCATTTCTGCTCACCTGGTGTGGCTGGGCTGGCGCCAAGAGCTCTGCAACTTTGTGTGGCTGTTTCCCTGAGGCTTGCATTTTGCTACCCTTGGCATTCCCTTCAGGTCTATTCACATCAAGAACTTCAAGCCCCCCCCCCCCCCCAGGAAACCACAGACTGATCCTATTACTGTAACTGACAGTTAATGACTGCCTGTGGTTCTCAAAGAGAAATAAATTATCTAAATATTTCAGAGGGAGTAATAAAACATCTTCTGTTTGTAGCCGCACAACCTGCACCATTCACCACTTTATCGCCCAGATGCTGCTGTTGTCAATGAGCGTTTTCTCCTGTTATTTGGACGCTGCGAGAGCCTTGAGATCACAGAAAGCGGCAAACCACGTCCAGATGCTGTTTGCGGTAGGTTTCCCTGTGCTTGCAAGCAGGAAGCCTCTGGTGGTTGTTTGGTCTAGCCGGTGACAAATGACGGCCCCTTCTCTGCCCTGTCCAGGACTGCCTTCCCTTTTCCTCACCTCCTTTTCCACACCTGCTCACCCTTCCCAGCCCACCTCCTCCAAGAAGCCCACTGTAACTAATACGGCCCACGGCTCTCACCCTCTGAACTCGGGGAACCTACAGTTCCAGCCACAGACTCTTGTGCTGCCATCCAGTCTCATGTTGCCACCATGTGGACCCTGCTGGTGCCATCATTCCCGTGAATGCCAGCGGCCCCTCCCTGAGGATTTCCTCTGGCTTTGGCAGGGTGCTCAGGCTCAGCCATCACAAGGCAGGCTGGGAGTTCTGGAAGTAAGCTAAGCACCCACAGCAGCTCTCGGCCAACAGCGGAGGAAAACCCCACTGTGTGCCCACCAGAATGGCTGCCGTGTAAGGACTGACGATCCCAGGTGTTAACAAAGACGTGGAACTCTCTTACTGCGGGTGGAAGACCATTTTGGAAGACTGTCAGGCAATTTCACATGAAGTTCTAAGTACACCTGCCCATCCTCAGCAATCTTGCTTCTAGGTTAAACAAGATAAATTAAAAAATATGCCTTCAAAAAAGACTTGTCCATAAGTGAGGCAGTTTTATTCATAATACCACGTTTTTTAAATGACTCTGGTGTCTAATATGTGGATGAATAAAAAAAATATGCCTTCAAAAAGACTTGTCCATAAATGAAGTAGTTTTATTCATAATATCACATTTTTTAAATGACTCTGGTGTCCAATATGTGAATGGATAAACAAACTGATACTGCACTTTTAAAAAAATAATTTTATTTATTTTTGAGACAGAGACAGAGCATGAGCAGAGAGAGAGGGAGACACAGAATCCGAAGCAGGCTCCAGGCTCCGAGCTGTCAGCACAGAGCCCGACGCGAGGCTCAAACCCACAAACCGCGAGATCATGACCTGAGGTGAAGTCAGACGCTCAACGGAATGAGCCACCCAGGCGCCCCATATACTGCGTTTTTTTGAGAGAAACAGAGAGTGAGCGATCGGGTGAGAGGGGCAGAGGGAGAGAGACAATCTTCAGCAGGCTCACGCCCGGAGCAAAGACCAAAGTGGAGGGGCTCAATCTCACGAACTGTGAGATCATGACCTGAGCCAAAATCAAGAGTACGACACTGAACTGACTGAGCCACCCAGGCGCCCTGGTACTGCATTCAGTGGAATATTCTTAAGTTATGAAAAGGCACGAAGTGCTAACACAGCCACAGCGTGGATGGCTCTAAAAACATCATACCGCGTGATTCCACTTTTATGAAACCCCTGAGACAGATACGCACGACTCCGTGGGATTTTGAAAACATCGTGTTAACGGAAAGAAGCCATTTGAAACAGTACACACTGCATGTCTGTATTTATACAGATTTCTGGAACAGGTGAAACGAAGGTGTGAGGATGAAACGCAAACAGTGGTTGCCTGGATGGGAATGTTCCCTAGCTGATTTAGCCGATCGCGGGGGAGGTTACATTGGGGTAGGCACTGGTCAAGTGGTTCAACGGTACCCGTTACTGACTGCACATCATACCTCAATAAAAACGTTTATACGTGGTCATTCCAAAAGTTACAGGGATGTAGCGTATGCGCAGAAAGCACCAAGTACAAACCAAACAAAAAATCGCTTGCAATTCCCACTCCCCCGACATCAACACTTTTCAGGGTGCTCTTTGCTGCAGGCGCATCGGCACGTATTCGGGGCGCTGCATTCACACCGCTCCGTGCGCGCTCCCGCCCGCGTGCGCGCCGGACCACCCCAAATGGCTCGGGCCCCGTGGCTTCCGGGTGGGCCCCGCCAACGGAGGGCGGAGTCCGGGGGCTCAGCGTCCCCGAGGCGCGCCGTGCCGTCCACCGCACGCACACGCGCGGACTCCGCAACCGCCCGCCCCGCCCCGGGGAGCCCGCCGGCTGCCCCCTCCCCTGCCGCGTCTTCCCAGTCAGCCCCCGACGAGGAAGCTGTCCCGGAATCATCCCGGCGAGAGCAGGCGGGAACGCGTTTTCCGTGCCCGCCTGCGGGAGGGCGGGCGGCCGGGCCCCGCGGGACCCTCAGCGGCCGCACTCCGGCCGCGCCGCGTCCCCATGGCGACAGGGGCGGGGCCTCGCCCCGGCCCGGCAGGCGGAGGCGGAAGTCCGGCCCACCGGCCCGCCCCCCGGCTTCCCGTGATGCCTTGAGAGGCGCAACGTAGTCGGAAGCTGGTGGCTGCGGGGTGGGCGGCCGGCGAGCGTCCCCGCAGCAGCTAGCGGCGCGCCCGAGCCCGGCCGACCCCGGCGGACCCCGGCCGACCCCGGCGCACAGGACCGAGCCCGGACCCCGCCTGGTAAGCGCGTGACCCGAGGCCCCCGGCGCCCGCTCCCCGGTCCGCCTCGGCGGGCGCTCCCGCGCGCCCCCGGCCCGCCGCCCCCACCTCGGGGGCCGGAATCCTCCCGCAGCCGCGGGCCCCGGCGCGGCTCGCCCCTTTCCTCCCTCGGGCGCTGGCGCTGGCCGGGACGAGCGTCCAGTCGGGCCGGGGCTGGAGTCTGGGCGTCTTCCACCCTGGCAAGTCCGGGTTCCGGCCAGCGTGGGAGGGGGTGGTGAGGGTCGGGGGAGGGGGGGCCGGCCGGTCTCCCTTCGCCACCTGTGCTCCCGCCCCTTGGCCGTGGACGACCCCCGCGGGGAGGCAGAAGCAACCCGTTCCTTTTCGGTTCGCGTGGATGGAGGTGAAGCGGATGCGTCCTGTCTGCCCCGGTGATCGGCCTCGTCGCCAGTGTTGAGGAGTAATCGTGCCCGTGAAGTGCGGGCCTAGCACTCCTGCCACGCTCTGGTTACCGCTGTGCAGCAGGGTGACGACGGCCCAGGGGGTGATTAGCTCTGACGTTACCGGCCGGGGTTCGGAGATCGTCTGTGCTTCCACAGGGGTGCTTCGGGCGCTTTCTGTTTGTCCTGGTCACCTGTGTAAGCGCCTTGGACACCGAGCAGCGTCCTCAGCTACTTTTAATGGTAGACATGGAGAAAGTCCCAACTTAAGGACTCAGCTTTCAGCAGTTAGCAAGTGGCTTACCTGATGAACCAAGAAAAGGTGTCCTCGTTTGGTTCAACGTTTCCTGAAGTTATGTCCACCTGCAGAAAGCTGCATTTTACCATCTGGGTTTCAAGCATTAAGGATTTTTTGGGTTGTTTCTCAGGATAAATCTTATTTATGTTTTTGAAAGTTAGGAGGTGTTTTCATGCATCAGAGTTAGCATCTCAGAGGGTTAAAGGATGCTCACCTCCAAACGGGTCACCAAGGGGAGTTCCTTTTAAATCCAAATCAAGTCTTTTAGCTTCCACATGTTACCTTTCTGCTAGTTCTGCAAACATTTGCTCTGCCCAATTTTATTTTACACAGTTTCCAATTCAGAGCAAGCTCAGCCCCGTTCTGGCTTTTGTTTGCCTGTGCCCTCTTGACCAGAATGTGAACCCCTGAGGGAAGCCACAGTCCTCAGGAAAGAGCACAGGGCTGAGTATGGAGACCTGATCGGGCAGGGACGCATGTCAGCCCCACACACCAGCTTGCATGGGCTTCCCCAGTGGCCGCCACAAGACGAATGTGTGGAGAGGGCTTTGTGACTCAGACCCGGCAGGATGTCTCTCCCAAGAGTGTGCGCTTATGTGTCTGTGCCCTTCCTTACCTGTCTGTGCCCTTACCCATCTATGCCGTGCTGTGGCCTAGGTGCTCAGTGTGACAGCAGTATCCCATTTGAATGAGTCTGGCCCAGATTATGGATTCAGGTGTTTGCCCTCAAGATCTGATGCTTTCGGTAGACTGTCACACGCGGCACAGAAAGCCGCAGAGCACAGAGGAGCCTGGGGTGAACTCTGGGTTTTGTTTCTGTCCATTATCAACAACCAGAAACAACTGTTCATTTCTTGCTTGCTTCAACGAACCTCAGAGCAGGAACATCAAAGTTGTGGCCTTCCAGATTTAGAAAGGTCAGTTGTGTGGAGAGTCGGCGTTCCCGTCTGTGACTTAGTTCTGTGTACTAAGGTTAAAGGTGAGATACAGGGCAGGGAAGCTCCTCCTGGGTTGTGTAGGCTGCACGTCGATAGAAGGCGGCAGCCACACCGTCAGTCTGTCCAGGCGGCGGAGAGGTGGCCTGGGGCCCACGGCCAAGTGGTCGTGGTGTGTGCAGAACCACGGTGTTGCTTTATGCCCAGCGCTGTGCTGGCTCCTGGCTCGAATCTTATTATGTCAGTGGTCCTGGTCATGAATTCAGCGGGCCAGGGGTTGAACTTGAACTTTGCCAAAGCTAGGAGATCTGTATGGAGTTGGTTCCGCTCTTCAGCCCGAGTTATGTGGCTGTTGTTCCCGACAGCGTCCCCGTGAGGCAGGGTGGCAGGTCTGTCCTGCCGTGGTCATGCCACCGGTCACCTCCATCACAATGGCCCTACAGAGGACCTACCTGTAGACCCTCCCACAGGTCAGCCTCTCCGCACATCAGTTAGGGCTCCCACTTCTGCCCCACGCTGCCCGCTGGGGAGCGGAAGGTGTGATGCGCAGAGAACCTGGGGCTCCCTGTCTTCCGTGATTATTGGTCCACGTCTGGTGTGTTGGCCTTCGGACGGGCGGTCAGATTTAGTGGCCAGTCTGTGTACATTTTATAAAGACCAGCCCTCGATACAGACTTTCTCAAGACGGGATGTCGTATAGATTGCAGAGCCTCGGTGGTGCGTGATGCTTAAGCAAAGCGGACGCTACTAATTACGTTGTTCTCCATAGTCACATTGCTTTTGGCCTGGGAACATGCAGACTGCTGTAGGTTTCTCTTCGAGTGTGGGGGACAGTTTCCTTGTGTGAGCGGTTCCCCGACGCTGCCTGTAGTAGGTTAGGGGTGTTGCCCAGAGCTTCCAGGCAGCTCAGCGGGGTTTCTTTGAAGCTGTGTGTTATGGTGTCTTTGCCCTAATTGGTCTTCTGGTAAAGTAACCTGTTTGTAAGTTTTTAAAGTTTCTTCTCTCCTTTCAGCACCATGGCCAGCCCACGGACCAGGAAAGTTCTTAAAGAAGTCAGAGCCCAAGATGAAAACAACGTAAGCATCTGCTTTGCTTCGGTGCTTTGAGCTTCAGCAAACCTCTCGGAAGCGACCTGTAGCCTCAAAGCTCGCCCTGTGGCTGCTGGTCTTGAGTCAGTCTCTCACCCGCTCCCTCTTGGGGGCACCTGTGGGGCCTTTGGGGTCCCTGGGCTCTGCCCTGTGTGCCTGGGTGAGTCGCATGTGGTTTCTCTGCAGGTGTGTTTTGAGTGTGGAGCATTCAACCCCCAGTGGGTGAGCGTGACCTATGGCATCTGGATCTGCCTGGAGTGCTCGGGGAAGCACCGCGGGCTTGGGGTGCACCTCAGGTCAGTGCCCTGCTCCCCCCGCACCCCTGGCTCCACGGGGATCCTCGGCCACGGTCGAGGGCCCACTGCTGGGTGTGGGATGATGAACCAACACTTGCCACCTTGCTGGCTCTGTCTGCCCTCGGCATCGCGGCCAGGCTTCCGCCCCGGGGGAGCTCAAGTGTCATGTCCACGCCCTGGTTGGGGCGGGCGTGGGGGGCGGCTCCTGGGTACCCAGTGCTGCTAACTAGATCGGTGCCCGGCTTCTAGCTTTGTGCGCTCTGTTACCATGGACAAATGGAAGGACGCGGAGCTCGAGAAGATGAGAGCCGGGGGGAACGCGAAGTTCCGAGAGTTCCTGGAGTCTCAGGAGGACTATGACCCGTGCTGGTCCCTGCAGGAGAAGTACAACAGCAAGGCCGCAGCCCTCTTCAGGGACAAGGTGGGGACAGGCTGACCAGCCGTGCCAGGGGCCTGCCTGCTGGCTGTTGTCTGGGTGTTGGCATTCTTCTGTGGACGCTGATACGCCTGCGGACAGGACATGCGGGCCGCCTCGTTCCACTCGGGGGCGGGTGGTGTGTCATTGGCGGGGGTAAGGACGGGCCTTCCCCACACCCTCTGGGGGAGCATCGCGTTCCCACATCTCTCTGTGGTGGCCACACCATCCCAGGACGGCCACGCCTGCCGGAGGAACCATGTCACTCGGGGTTGGAGCCGCTGCCTGGGAACTCACCGGCACCGCTGTTCGCTGCAGCCGGCGTGAGACCCAGTCGGTCTTGCTGTTGACGTGTGTCAGGGTGGCCCCAGCCCGTGGCCGCTGAGCCTGGGAGGGGCTGGGAGCAGGATATGCTGGAGCGGGTGATGTTGCCGGTCCCTCCTGGCAGTCGCAGGCTCTCTGATCCCTGTGCCCCCTTGGCAGGTGGCCGCCCTAGCTGAAGGCAGAGAATGGTCTCTGGAGTCCTCGCCTGCCCAGAACTGGACCCCACCCCAGCCCAAGGCGCTGGCGACCACTGCCCACCGGTAGCTGCTCCTCTTATCTGGCTCCGCGCTGTTCTCGGCCCAGCCTCGATCTTGGCCCTGATCTTAGCTCAGGATCCCCTTACCGTTGCGGTGACGGCTCATGTTGTGAGACACGCCCAAAAGTCAGTGGGAAAGAGAACGTTCTAGGTTGCCGAAGCAACACAGGCTTTCGGTAGAAACGCAAGCGTACAGTTGTGCCTGAGGTAGAAGCTGGTACCTCCCCACCTCCCAAGGGCCCGTTCAGTGCAGGCTCTTCCAGACGCCTGTGACACGTGTGCATCTCTGGGAAGCGGCCTTTGTCCTCTCGGAGGGTGGCCCGCCCCCCCGTGTGCAGCTATGCTTTGGTCAGGCTGGTCCCCGCGGCACATCCCGTGTCCTCTTGCATGGCCGAGGCGTTGTTCCGGGGTGGCCGGTCTAGAGAAGGCTCCCTGTTTGCACCGGGGGTGCCCAGGCCACCCACCCCGCTGCCACTGCTGGGGTGCTTGCTTCAGCCTCAGTCTCACCAGCCTCTGGGCTGCTTCCCTGCCGGCACGGGCAGGATGGAGCTGCTCTCGGGGTCCCTTTGCGGACCCAGCTGGGGCTACAGTGTGTTTGGCCACTGAGCCTGAGCTGCCTTTGGGACAGAGCTGGAGGCCAGCGGGCCTCAGGTGCTCCATTCTTGGAGGAGCCCAGTGTGACCTGGTGGGGAGATAGCACCTCCCAGAGACCCACCTGGTTCCCTCAGGCACCTGCCCGACCTCCCTCGGCCGCATTGAACTTTGACTCTCCCGTTTCAGGGCCTCTGGCCACCCACAGAGCTCCACCGGCTCCTCAGACAAGGCGTTTGAAGACTGGCTGAATGGCGATCTCGGCTCCTACCAGGGGTGAGGCCGCGGGCAGCAAGGAGTTTGGTGGCTGGATGGCTCAGGGTGGGGTCCCTCCGGGCGGGACTGTCCCCCAGCCGTGGGCTGGGGCCCATTGCTGTGTGCAGGGTCTGCGTGCAGTTGTGGGTCCTGAACTGCTGTCCCTGGGCCAGCCCAGGTTTGAAGCGCGGTTTTGAGTGGAGAGAAAGCCCAACGTTTAGAAGGAAAAAAGAACGCAACCTGACGCGTAAACGAGTTTTTGTCGCCGGAGCTGTCAAATAACTTCAACACTTTTTGCCGTAACCGCCTGCGGGCTGTGGGTCCGGCCGGGGGCCCCGACTGAATGCAGCAGGAGGGTCTTTTTCAGTGAGCAGGGGGTAGCCTACCCCATGCCTTCCCCCCCCCCCAACCGCTGTGGATACACGTACTCTGGGGGGGGGGGGGTCCCCCACCTCCGTCTGGGGTCTGGGGGCCTCTTGTCCCGAGGCCGTCGGGAGCAGTGGGGCTGCGCCTGTGTCTCCCTGTCAGGGCCCAGGAGAACCGCTACGTCGGGTTTGGGAACACAGTGCCCCCCCCCAGGAGGGAAGACGACTTCCTCAGCAGTGCCGTGTCGTCCCTGTGCTCGGTGAGGACTGCGTCTTGCCCCGGGGACCGCCCTCTGCAGGAGGCCTGTTTTCTTTACAGCCAGGTCCATTCGCCTGGTGCATTCAGGTCCCCACGCGCAGAGAGCTTTCTTCACTGTGACTACGAGATCCTTGTTTCCAGTGAATGGGGGAGGGGTTCTTCAGAGCACGACTTTCTGTGTGGCACCTGCCCGGTCCCCCTCTGTCCTGGCAGAGCTCCGGGCACAGCGGGCAGCTGAGCCGTGTGGGCTCTAGCACCCTCGGAAGGGTGCCCGCTGCCCTTGGCGGCCTGGGGAAGGCCTGCCGGGGCGCTGGGCAGCCGAGGTCACTGCTCCAGGGTGGAAAGGCATGCCTCCAGCCGACAGCCTGCTGCCTGAGAGTTTCTCTGTGAAAAAACAGACCCCCGCCCATACGGGGCACGTGCGTGTTTCCATGTCCCCTCCTGCCGCGTTTTAGATCTCACACAAGAAGCTGAACGCAGTTGTCTCATTGTTTGGGGGGAGGAGGCTCTGTTGGGAAGCTGAGGTTTAAGTGAGCCATTTATGTTTTTAAACGGTCTCGATTGGATTTGGAGGCTCGGGGGGAAGCCTCGAACTCGGGCAAAGAGAACAGGCGTCTCTACAGACTGGGTGCCAGGCCCCTGCCCCTTGAGGAGAGGTGGGGGGCGGAGAGCAGACGAAAGCATGGCCACGTGCTCGACGTGAGGTCCGGACAGTCAGGGCTGGGGAAGCGCCGCAGAGTCGCGGGCGCTGTCCCGGCTGCCGTGGCCACCGGTCGGGTGCATGGTGTCCAGGCATGCCTGCGGCGGGAACCCGTTCTTCGTGGGAGGCCGGGCTGCAGCTGTGGACAGGGCCCCGTGGGGGCGGCCTTCCTGCGGAGCTGGGTGCGGACGCGGGCAGCCCCTCCGCTGAGAGGTGGGCGGCGTGGCAGATGGAGCCTGCCTGAGAGGCGCCCCCGCAGCCTCACCGCGGCCTCTCTTTTCAGGGCTGGAGCAGTTTCACCACCGGAGCGAGCAAGTTTGCCTCGGCTGCCAAGGAGGGTGTGAGTAGCCCGCCCCAGTGCTCCGCCCGTAGGACCCAGGCGGGCTGGGTTGCTCTGGGGTCTGGGGGTGCGGAAGGGTCTTGAAGGGGCTCCAACCGACGGTTGGAGAGCATTCCCAGGCCCAGGCTGTGCGCCATTGGCCCGGAGCCTCTGAGGCCACGGCAGACCTCAGGGCCACATCGTTCTCTGCTCTGTAGCGGCCACCCACCTCCGTGTCAGGGCGGCACTGTTTGCAGAGGGCCAGCGGCCCTAAGAGATGCGTGCCATCTTGTGGTGGGGCATGTCGTGACCCCTGTAGGCTGAGTGGTCCTGCCGGCCTTCGAGGTTCTGCTGCTGGGCACAGAGCAGCGTTTGTGCAAGCCGACCTTTCTCTCACCCTTGCCATAGCGACGGGGTTAGGGATCTTGTCAGGACAAGGGGAGAGTGGGCCTGTGCTTGGAAAAGAACAGGCCAGAAACCTGTCTGGGGATGTCAGCCTGGAGAGGAGGCTGTGGGTGGGGTCCAGCGGGTTGCCCGGCCAGTGTGGCCGTGCTGAGGAAGGTAACCCCAAGAAGGGAGAGCCCTGGGCAGGCTCTGGGCTGGAGTGACGTCGCTGTGGACACTTCTCAGTGGGCCCCGTGGGCCACTGTGCCCAGCATCCTGCCCTGCCTAGCCTGGGAGGAGCTCAGTGTTGAGGGGCCCAGGCCCTGTGGCCCCGGTGCTTCAGCCTCTGCTGGTTGTCTCTGTGGCCTTGGCCTTGGAAGGTGCAGCACAGGGGTGCAGGTGTCTTTCAGCTGGAGTCTTCCTTAGTGGCGGGGGTGCCGTGCTAGGGCGAGCTGTGTGACTGCCCTGGGTGCCGAGTAGGTGGTATGGTCTGGGCCGTGGGAAAGCCCCTAGGTGACGGCTGGGGTGGCCACCGCCTCCTGGTGGGCCGGCTGCCCCAGGCTCGTGTGCCGTGTGGGTGTCCCTCCCGATGGCCTTCCTCCGACAGGGAGCTGGTGGCCTCGTGCTCCAGGAGCTACTGTGGGGTGGGTGGCTGTCAGCAGACAGACTTAGGCCAGAGCTTTGTCTCAGCCCTGCGGAGGTGCAGCCTGGGGCCCGGCGTTGGGACAGGAGATCCGAAAGCCACGTCGATTTTCTTTTCAGGCAACGAAATTCGGATCTCAAGCAAGTCAGAAGGTAACAAAGGAAGCTTCTGTGTTCTGTGCTGTTAAAATTCCTGGTCTGATGTCCTGTTGGTCTTTGGACTCTGCCTGGTGTGCCCTCCTTGGGCCGTGTGCTTGGGGGAGGGGACGTGTCTGTGGCTCAGGTGTGGACAGGCCTGTGCTCCCGCACTTGGCCCAGGCTCCCACGTCCGTGTGCAGGTGGGTAAGAGGCCGCATCTGCCTGGGGCCTGCAGGGCTAAAATCACCCCTCCATCGCAGCCCGGGCCCTGCACAGCTGGAGGGCCCCTGTGCGGTTGGCGGAGGGAAGCTGGGTGCTGCTGAGGCTGTGCGTTGTGGGGAGGGGGGTAGGCAGCCGCACGCAGGCCGAGCCCAGCCCTTCCTTGGGATGGTGGGTCTGGGTTCTAGGGAAATAGCATCCTTCCCCGGGGAGTGCGTTCTCTCTGTGGGCGGCGGTTGGGGGCCTTGGGCCTTGGCCTTTTCCTTCAAATCTTGGTAGCCCCAGCAGTCCCCAGGGGGTACTGGAGCTGGGCCGCCTGTGTCTGCTGTTGGGAGTCAGGACTGTGCAGGAGGCAGCAGCCCTGGAGGCGGTCCCAGGCGGGAGGATGGTTGCTTCTGCAGCAGAGCCTGCCCGAGGGTGATTTCTCACCCGGCCCCCCTCCCGGGCTCCTGGCTCGCTCGCTCGCTCTTGCGGTCCCGGGAGTTGCACGTTGGGAGTGGAAAGCAGTGAGGTCTGATGGCAAGAAGTGTGTACTCAAAGCCCCTTTTGGGGACACCTGCGGGGGTGACGCCATGAGAACGTGAGGCTATTAACATGTTTGGATGTGCTTCCTGGTCTATGTCAGATGCTCCTAGCGCCCGCGCTGTCTCTCTCTCTCTCTCTCTCTCTCTCTCTCTCTCTCTGTCTCTCTCTCTTTTATCCCCCCACCCCACTCTCTGCCCCCCAACCCGCTCCCTTGCTGTCTCGGTAAAGTTTTGGGGCTCCAAGCAGCAGCCAGAGCCGGTAAGGCCCGAGCCTGTTCTCGTGCATGCCTATCCCCGTCTCTGTGCTCATCACTTGCTTTGCCCTGAGCTGTTCTGGACTGTGGCCTGTCGTGTGTCCTCGCTTACGTGTGTGTACCCTCGGCGCTCCTCGCCAGCCCGCTGGGCCCGTCTGGCCCGCTCGTGGTTCTCTGGAGTCGGGAACCGGGGACGTTGCTTTTGCCGGGGCACCAGGAGCTGCTTGGCAGGATTTTCATTTCCCGGCTTGATCACCTCGAGCCAAAGCACTGGAAGGAGCGAATCCCGGTGGCAAGCGTTGGGCGCCCACGTGGCTACCCGGTCCACCGAGGCTGCTGCTGCTTGACGTGCTCTTGGCTGCCCCGTCGTACCCCCCCCCCCCCCACCAATCACCTGCCTTGGCTCGTCCTCCGGCTCCGTCCCCTTTGCTCTGGTGACCGTGGGTGCGCCTGCCTGCGTTCCCGTCGAGGGGGTAGCGTGGGACCTGTAGCCCGCATGGCGGTGGTCTTCGTGGGCCGGGATCGCGGGGGCTCTGCTGGGAACACTTGGAGGTGGCCACCGGCTGGGGCGGGCTCCCAACTACTTGCTGCCTCTCTGAGCCTCTCTGTCTGGAGCGAGGAGGCCTGGGACGGTGGTCTGTGGCCGCCCCACAGCCAGCGTGCCCGGGGGCCGCTCCTAGCGCAGCGCCAGGAGCGCGGGAGGCATCTGTGTGCTGCCGGGCCGCTCACCGTCTCCCGCCTTCCCTCTGTCGTGGCCACCATGCCAACCCAGGCCCTGGGGGACACCCTGCCTGGGGAGCTCCCCTGACTTGTCCCTGTTTGCACAGGCTTCGGAGCTGGGCCACAGTCTGAACGAGAACGTCCTCAAACCCGCCCAGGAGAAGGTAACGTGGCCCTTGGCCCCCGGTGGGCCCTCGTCCAGGGGAGCAGCTGGTGTAGGGGGCTCTGTCCATCAGCTCCTGCTCGGCGGGGGGGGGGGGGGGGGGGGGGGAGTCCCTCTCTCCTGTGGGGACCCAGCTGACCGAGCGCGGGAAGCTCTCGCGGGCTGGGGACCTCGGGCATTGTCGGTCTGTCCTCGGGGGGTTGTCGGTGACGCAGTCCTCTGCTAGGGAGGACGCCGCATTAAACCAGCCTGGGCTGGAGTCGGTGGCCCCGGCGCCTTCACGTCTGGGGAGGGGGCAGCCTAGGGGGGAGATAGGGTCCCACGCGGCTGCTGCCACAGGGCTCTTCAGTTTGCGTCGGTCCTTTGTCAGAAACGGGCGACCGCGTGGCTTCCGCCGCTCCGCTAAAGGTGCTGTTTTAACCCGCGCAGGTGAAGGAGGGAAAGATTTTTGAGGATGTGTCCAGTGGGGTCTCTCAGTTGGCGTCCAAGGTAGGGCGGGCCCCCCGGGCGCCGCTGGAAGCCGGTCTCCACATTCCGGGGCGCCCGGAGCCGAGCGCGGGAAGGGGCTGAGCGCCCGCTGGCGCGCGAGGAGGGTCAGAGAGGCCCCGCGGCGCCGGCGCCACAGGAATGTGGAGACAGCTTGACGCGGCTTCCGTCCGTCCGCTAACCTGTCGCTTCTTTTTCTTCTGCCCTTGTTGTGCTGCCGCTGCCCTTTCCTTGGTGAGTGCCGACCTTGACGCTCCGCGAGGGCGTGCAGGGGCCTTCGCCTGCTCGGCGTCTCCTGGAGCTGCTGAGCCCCGGGCCTCTCTGTGCCCGTGGGCGTCCCTGGCCACCGGCCGCCCCGGCGGCGGGGGGGGCGGGGGGAGTGTGGGACAGCGGGGCCCTAAGCCCCTGCCACGCTGCTTGCGTTTCTGAGCCTCTCGGGGGCTTTGAGTGAAAGGCCGTGTGTGCTGTGCATGAGGACCCTGCTCAGCTGCCTCCTCTGTCCCTCCTAGGTCCAGGGGGCCGGCAGTAGGGGCTGGCGGGACGTCACCACCTTTTTCTCTGGGAGAGCGGAGGACCCCTCGGACAGGTATGCTGCTGCCCCCGTCCCTCTGTCCTGAAGGCAGGGGCCCCCTTTCCCTGGGTTTCTTCCCGCAAGGTCTCTGGGGGCACGTCACCCCCGGGGGTGCAGGGGTTGCGGCAGTCCCCAGAGCCGGCTGGCAGCCTGACCTCTTGCTCTGGCCCCCGCGCTCAGTGTGGCTGTACCCGGGCCCCTGAGGGATGGGCTCAGGGGTTCAGTCTGGAGACGGACGCTGAGCCCTCGCGTGCGGTCTCGGGTCCGGTGGGTGGACGCTGTCCCCTCGCTTACTGTCCGCTTGGGGCCGGCTGTGCAGGGAGAACTCACACCGTGTGTCTTCCTGACGTTCTGTCCCGAGGTTTGGGTAGCGTGACTGCGCGAGGGGGCCCATTGGGGGCACCCTCTGGACCATGTGGGGCCTGAGCACTTGGGGTCAGGGGGCCCGTTGGGGGCACGAGAGGCCTTGTTCCCTCAGTCACCGGGACGTGCTTCTTGTGGGGTAGGCCTGGCGGAGCTGGGCTCTGGCTGCAGGGGGCCCGCCCAAGTCCTTCCAGAGGGTTCTGTGCCCTCAGCTCCAAGGCAGAGCCGCCCTGAGCTCTGGTGTGGACGTCGGCTCCGGGCCCTGAGCCCCATCTCGGGGAGGACACTGGGGAGCACGCCGGGGGAGGGCCAGGTGGCTCTGGCTGGTCCTCAGTCTTCCTCTCTCCCCCCAAGACCCCCGGAGGGCCAGAGCTACCGGAGCGGCGGTGGGGACAACCCCCAGAACACCGTCGACCAGAGCTTCTGGGAGACCTTCGGGAGCGCCGACCCCGCCAGGGGCCACAGGTCCCCAAGCAGCGACAGCTGGACGTGCGCGGACGCCTCGGCCGAGAAGCGGAGCTCGGACAGCTGGGACGTGTGGGGCTCGGGCTCCGCGTCCAACAACAGGAACAGCGACAACAGCGACCTCGGGGAGGCCTGGGGGGGCGGCGGGGAGGGCAGAGCCAAGGCCCCCAAGAAGGCGGTGCCGCCGGCGGCTCCGGCGGACGAGGGCTGGGACAACCAGGACTGGTAGGCCCCGCCGCGCACCGGCCCCCAGCAGCTGGGACGGCCACCGCGTCTGCACTTGGTCCCCACGTCTCCTCCCGTCTCACCCAAGAAACCAGCTGTGGCGCGAAGGCGGCACCTCGGGCGGGAGCCTGCGGGCGGGGCGCCCGCTCACGTGGGCACTGGCCCTCCTGTGGTGGCCTGGCGACGAGGAGGGCGGGGTCCCGCCCCCGCGGGAGGCAGGCTGCGCCATCGTTCCCGTAACGCCCTCGCTAATAAACCCTCCCGAGTGGCCGCACCGCGGCCCGTGCAGCGTCATGACGCGGAACGTGTGCTCTCTCTCCAGCGCCTCAGCCCAGGCCTCTTCTGGTCGGGGCTTCTGAGGACCCTGCTCTGGGTCCTCCGTGTAGAAATCCAGAAGGGACGCCGGGGCTGGCGCTGCTGACCGCCCACCTCGCCCTCCTGGCCCTTGGTCACCGCCTGTCCCTCTCTCCTGTGTCACCTCTCCAGGCCTCCGTGCGCGGCCACGCACACCCCAGGGCCTCTGGCCTCGTCCCCGACGCCCAGGCCTCCTGTCTGCGCTTGGGCCTAGGGCAGCACCCCGGGATGGCCCGGACGGCTGAGCAGCAGGGACGTGAAAGCGGGGGAGGGATGCCAGCACGTTCCTGTCTGAGCCGGGCTGGCCCCCAGCCAGGTGTGGGGGCGTGTGGCGCGGGGGGTGGGCTCCCCGGGGCCTGCCCTTTCCGGGGCTCACAGACGAGCAGCACGTGGCGCTGTCCCGGGTTTGTTTCCACGTTCGGAAGCCGCCCCGGCCGTCTGAGGCGAGGAGGGAGTTCCCGCTGGGCTGGGCCACCGGCGCCCCGTCCCTGCCAGCGCGTCCTGCGCCCGCGGCCTGGCCTGCAGCGTCGTTTGCGTCTCCTTGTCACGGCCTAGTACTAACGGGTCGTTCTCCCGTCAGTGTGACGCGCCTGCATGCGACTCTCGGCTGTGGTGCCTGCTCTCCTGCACCTGCCTCCTGACCCTTACGTGGCTGTCAGCCAACCTCTGACCCGGTGCCGCGTGTGCCTCGGTCCTGGCGTGACTCGTGCGGGATGTGGCCCCTCTGTGCTCTGGACGCTGCTAGCCGTTCATGTCACGGGACAGGCCGGCCCAGCGTGGACGCTTGGCGGCAGCCAGGCCGTGACCGCCCGTGTCAGGTCTGGGGCGTGTGATGGGCCGGCGTGTCACGGCCTCCCGGCCCACGGCTCTCCCTGTAGGAGACAGCTGTCGGGGGACAGGGACACCCAGTGTGGAGCACCTGCGGTGTTTGGCTGCCGTATGGGGATGTCGGTCACTGAGCCGGCGGCCTCTGTACCCGGATCAGAGGTCAGAACCTCAGGGTGATGAGAGGCCCCGTGGTCGGTCTGCCGTCCTGGGAGCGAGCGTCACAGGGTGCCGGTGCTCAGGAGAGTGCTCGGGGCCAGCTGTCACCCTACGGGCATCCTCGGGTCGGTGCCCTGTGGGACGTGGGTTTGACTTCTGCACTGGAACCTCCTCCGTCAGGGTGGGAACCGGGGGCTCTGCTGTCGGCCCCGGGGGCTTCGGTGGCCGACGCTCAGGCCGTTCCTCTTCAGTAAATTCTCGTCTGGGAGGCCACGCTGAGAGTGAGTTTCTTTGTCATGCTGAGTGCAGTGGTCAGGTCTGTGCTGTATCTTCAGACGTGGTCTGGCCAAGGGGGTGTTCTCCCAGACCCCTCCTGGGGTGCTGGGATGCGGTGGTCCAAGACCCTTAGGGTGGCAGACCGATGCCCTTGGTGCTGTGCCAGGTGGAGCCCGGGTGGGGTGCCCGCGGCCACAGGCTGTGTTGGCTGAGGGCTTGGGCGGTGGTCTGGTGCTCTCCTGTGCAGGGGTCACTGGCACATGGGAACAGAGTGACCTGGGTGAGTGCCCCAAAGGCCACTTTCAGCATGTGCTTGCAGATGGGACGGGCTGGGCGGGGCCTGGGGCTCTTGGAGGTGCAGGTGGGACACCTCCCGGGGGGGGCAGAGAGGTCTCCAGTGGGTGTCTGCCTGGGACCCGGGGCCCGTGGCAGCTTGCCTGGCTCTGGGCAGAAATGGTCTGAAGTCCCCTGACAGGGGAAGTGGGGCCAGAGGGAGGCCCAGCCGGGGGATGCTGAGTGGAGTTTCCAGAACCGGAGCTTTCTTCCTGGGTGGTCTCCCGTGGGCCATCCTGTCCGGGGCAGAAGACAGTGGGTGCCAAGCGGGAAGGCAGGTCTGGGTGGGGCCCAGGGGGCACGGGGCAGTCCTGGGGCAGTTCTTGGCTGAATCCCCGTGGGCCTCCCCAACCTGTGCTGGTGGCCAGCCGTCTCCCCCTCGGGCCAGCCTGGTGAGAGACAGGGCCAGAGGCTGCGAAGCCGCCCTCTGCTCCCCTGGCTGCCTGTGAGGGGTCCCACCCAGACCCCGGCTGCGGGACGCCAGGCTGACCAGGGACTGGTAGGACCACCGCCAGTCGATGCTTCCCGGTTGGCTCCGCCATCTCGGCCCCAGACCCCTCGCCGGACGCCAGGACGGACGGGCGGGCGCACGCGAAGGCCAACCCCCTCAGCTCCCTTCCCTCTGGCCTTCCCCACGACCGTGGCATTCTGCGCGCCCTGCCGGCCAAGCCCTCACACAAGTCCACCTCTGCTGTGGCCCAGTTCAGCCGCCCGGCGGGCCCTGACCCCTCACACCCAGAGCCAGGGCCTTCCCGGGGGCCGTCTGGGTGGGGATGACTGGGCGGTGGGGGCCCTGCCCTCTGGCGTGTCTGCTGTGTCTGAGCCAACGGGTGTGGTCAGGGGCGGCCCGGCCCCCGCAGCCCCGAGGGTGATGTCGGGGGCCACGCAGGAGGCTTCTCCGTGCCGAGGGCCAGTTTCCCCTGAGGCCAGGACTGGGGGAGGACCTGTGCACGCCGGAGCGAGGGCCCGTGATGGGGGCGACGTGCCAGCCCGCGGGCAGGCTGCTGTGCTGTTTCTGGAAGGGCGATGGGGCCCTGCTCAGCCAGGGGCCAGCACCCGGTACTGTACTGTCCCGTCCTCTTGGGGTCCTGGGCGGCCCCGATGCTGCTAACTGGTTCGGGGGATTCAGGGGCATCACAGGTGATGGGCAGGCACTGGGTGAGGGGCGGACAGGGTCCAGCGAAGGGCACCAAGGAGCCGACTGGCTTGTGCGCGTGCAGGTGGCGCCTTGGTGGGTGCGTGTGAGTGCAGACGTGTGTCCTGAGCACCTGTGAGCCACGGACAGACACGGTAGGCCCGGGGCATGGCTGTCCGTGGCTGCTGGGCCCCACTGAGGCGTGCGAGGCTTGGCTGGGGTGTGGGTCCCAGGACCGGGCAGGGCCACCTCCCGGGTGCTGCGTCTTTCCGCACCACAGCGTCCCGCTGTCCGGCTCGGGTCCTTGGGCACAGGCGCTCCCTGGCTATGTCCGAGAGCTCGTGTGGCCCAGGGTCTGAGGCCCGTCCCGGCCACAGGAGCACTGACTGTGCAGCTGGGCCCACCGTGCAGCCAGGACTGGGGGAGGGACACTCGGCCACCTGGGACAGAGCCGCCCCGGTTTCCTGGCCCAGACCTGAGACCGTGGGCCCCCACCCCCCGCAGTGTTCCCGGGTTTGGGGCTGGTAGACCGGCAGGCGTGAGGCAGGGGCGCTGGCTGGTCCTGCAGGGTCTTCCCTGTGGCCAGGAGTCCGGGGAGGGGATAAGCCCCCATGGGTCTTGGGTAAGGGCCCCCCCCCCCCAGCAGCACCCAGCCCCTGACCTTCGCCCCCCCAAATGCTCCCAGCTTGCAGTGAGTACCAGGTCTCAGATTCTGGCCTCCCCACCCGAGAGCCCCAGGCTGTGCCCACCCGCCAAAGTGCTTCTGTCTCGGGAAGCTGGACCCAGAGCGGCTGCCAGCCCCTGGTGACCAACTGCTAGTCAGCTCTGCTCACCCATCGGCTCTTTGGTGGGGTGATTCCGAGTCGGGTGGGGCTGGGGCGGGGTCCGGTCTGGTCAGCGTCCCTGCCCAAGCATTGGGCCTGGGGCTGCCCACATGGGCGGGGCCACACCGGGCTGGCCCTTGCAGACCGGGAAGGGCTGTTGCGAGGCCAGTGGGGCAGCAGAGGTTTCTGGGAAGGGGCCAGTGTGGGCATGGGCCTGGGCGCTGGGGCCCGTTGAGGAGGAGCAGGGAGGAAGTGGAGGCTGATACGTCCCCACCCTGCTAGCCTGCCGGAGGTACCTACGCCCGTCACCCCTAGCCTGGGGCTCAGACCACACGTGGTGGCCGTGTCCCTGAGGTGCCTCCCCCGTGAGCCCCTCTTTGGGGCAGACCCTGTGGAATGAGGAATAAAGGCATTTGGCTGGGGCACCCTCTCCCACCCCCGAGAGACCCCTGCCCTGCGGCGATGCGGTCCTACGCACTGGGACTCTGTACCCCCATCTTGGGCTGTAGATGGGAAGGGCGGAGAGCCTGGGGAGAGGAGGAGGCGGGGGGAGGGGGGGTGGGGGGTGGGGGCTGGGCCGAGGCAGTGACGTCTTGAGGAAAGGGGCCTTCATAAGCCCCGGCCCCTCGTGGCTGCAGCGGGACCAGAGTGGATGTGAGTGCACAGGGACCGACCGAGCGATGCCACCCGCACCCAGGAGGAGGTTGGTGACTCACCTGTGGTCCTGGGGGCTGAGGGGATGAGGAGGGCCACCGGCGATCTGCTGGGTCTGTGATGTGAGGACGACCTTGCCTTTTCAACAAGTCCTGGGGCAGGGAGGGCAGACTGTCCAGAGGGTTCCTGTTCACAGCCGTGACCTCTGTGCTCCTGGAAGGAGTCCCACTGGATCCGGTCAGGCTTCTCGGGGGCGGAGGGGTCTGGCTTCAGGATGTGGATCAGGCAGGTCCCGGGACCTGGAGCGTCCAGATGGCCCGTGCGTTGCCCTCTGGCCCTCCGCGGCCCCGAGGACGCCCATAAGCTGGGCAGTTCCATGAGACGGTCCTGGCTCCCACCTCCCCTGGGTGTGGCTGGACTGGCGGGGGTCCTGAGGTTCTGTGCTGTGTGTCCCCTCTGCACTGTCAGCAGAGGCAGTCCCCAGGCTGTGTGCAGCCGCGGATGGGACGGCGGCCCCTCCCCACCTCCAAGGACCTGTACTTCCTGCTGAGAAGCTGGTCCTGGGGCTGGCCGAGGGGCCCTACGAGATCCTAGGGGCTGTGCTCAGTCTGGGGCCCCAGTCCCCACCCTGACACCATAGGCTGCCCCCACCTGGCCTCAGCTCCCTCCCCAGGCCCCTTGGCCCTGGGAGCAGTCTGTTCTAATGACGAGAGAGGGACCGGGCCAGCAGTCAGGACCCAGGCCCCCCTGTGAGGGTGTCCTGGGGGTGGAAGGTAGGAGCAGAGGCTGTGATGGCCAGATGCACCTGGGGGCGGGTTGGGGCAGGGCGGCTGACCTCTCCCCAGAGGTCATGCAGGACACCGGTCTGCTGTGGGCAGGGTGTGGGCGGTTGTGGGGTGTAGGACTCCCCAGATCACTGCACTTGGGGTGGCCAGGAGTGATTGGACGGACGGAAGATGGTCCACGACCTCGTCTCCCACAGGCGGTGCGCCACGAGTGCCCTTGTGTGCCCCCACCTCGGGGTCTGCCTCTGGCTGTGGCTGGGTGTTGCCGTGGGACTCGGCCAGAGACGAGGTAAGGACGTGGCGGGGGTGCTTCCTGGGAAGGTGGCCCCAGTCAGCGCCCAACCCCAGCCCAGGCCACACCCGCCCAGGGCACAGGCCCCACTGCTCTGCCTCCTGCTCCTGACCCTCCCTGGGAGCCGTCGTCCCAGGCCGAGGTCGTGCTCTTGAGGAAAGACGGGACGCCGGGGGCCACCTGTGCTCCTCTGCCCAAAGCGTCGCCCTCCGCTTTTTGCTGGCCCTTTGGCCTTGCCGTCTTCCGGCCCAGCCCGGGGATGCTGTTGTTTTCTCGTTTGTTTTTATCGCATTTACACGTTTTGCATCCAGTTCCTACAGTCGTGTTTTGTTTTGCGTTACTCAGGACGCCTCCTCAGCAGAAAGTTTCCAGACGGCACAAATCTGGAGTAGAAAGCGGAGCCCCCTTTGCCTCCTGTCCCCCCGGAGGAGAGCACCGTTCTCTGCCGTCTGCCGCCTGCTTCTGGCAGTTGCAGGCACTGGGAGAGGGCAGGGCCGGCCTGCCTCTGTCCTCGGCACCCGCGTGGCCAGCGCCTGTGGCCGCTGCACCGCGTCTAGCCAGGGGCCTTTTCAGTCCGATCGCTTCCTCTTGGGCATTTACAGTGTTTCCCTGTGGGAGTGACGTGTTTTGGGGGAGTGACGTGACCCCGAAAGGGACACGGCTGCGGGGCCGGACGGACTTCCTTGCCGTGTTCCCCGCGCGGGGTGCTGGTTTGGACAGATTCTGGGAGGGCCGGTGTCTGGCCGCCAGCGCCCCGGCTGTGCCCCCCGCCGAGAGGGCTCCCCCGAGTCGAGGGAGGGCAGGAGGCCACACGTCACTGCCCGGATTACTGCCCAAGTCCCCTTGCGTCTGACTCGTGGTCTCTGTTGACACGGTCACGGCAGCGGGGCACACGCGTGGCCACACCTGGTGTGGAGTCCGCCAGCCACTCTTTTGTGGCACGTCTCCTTAGTTCTGGTTGCACATTGGCAACTGCCGCTGGGTCGTGTCCCGGGTCCCCGTGGCTCTGACAGGACCACCCCAAGGTGGGGCCAAGTCACTTGTGAGCCCACAGACCTTGAGGTCAGGACTCATTCAGTATGATAGATGGTCTCCCGGCCCCTAGGAGGCCAAGGTGGGTGGGGGCCCACATGTCTGGGCTGTCTTCCCCGGAGATGGCCCTGGTGAGGGGACAGGCCCCCCGCTGTCCGCCCTGTGCCCCACCACGGCTCCTGACATGCAGACCCCAAAGGCATCTGGGATGCCTCCCCCAGGGTGTCAGCGGCCCAGCAAGACACAGAAGCCTTTCATGAGCAGGAGCTGGGGGGTGGGGGGGGCCCTGCTCACAAATGGCTTTTTATGGCTGCCCCATCAGACGTTCCCTGGTGCTCCCAGCGAGCAGCCTGGCCCATCCGGGGGCCCAGCCCAGCTGTTTCCCACTCTGAACCACTGGTCATTGTGTCTGCCTTGGGACCCCCCCAACCCCTGCCCTGCTCCCCACACCCCATCTCTCAGTAGGGGCATCCAGAAGAGGCCCATCTCTGTCCCTATTTTCCAAAAATAGCCATTCCTGCCACAGAGCTCCCGGAAGCTTCCCCGGGAGGCCAGTCTGTGTCCTAGGGCCCGTCCTCCACCACCCTCCTCCTCCCAGGACGGCCGCAGCTCCCCTCCAGGGCTATGTGGACTCTGGGGGGTGGGGATGGGGGAATCAGGCAGCTCCGGGCCCCAGGGCAGCAGCCACCACATGGGCTCCACGCTGGGGATGCCAACCAGGCTGTTCCCGCCAATCCTAGGTGCTGGCCTGGGCCCCGTTCGGCAGGGCCGGCCAGGCCTCCCTCCTTGGCTCTAGCAGGTGGTCCCTCTCAGCCCCAGATGGGGCCTCGGGTTCTCAAGTTGTCCCCAGTGGGGCCAAGGCACCTGGGGCGGAGGCTTTAGGGGGCACAAACTCTCTGGTGCTGTCCTCGGGTCAGCCCTGACCACCTGGTGCTGTCTCCCCAGAGAGCGGCCGCCTGAGGCTGGCGGTGCTGCCTGAGGACCGGCTGCAGATGAAGTGGTCGGAGTCGGAGGGGAGCAGCCTTGGCTACCTGGTGCAGGTGAAGCCCATGGCAGGTAAGGTACCCCTGGGAGGGGTGCCAGTGCCCTGCCCGTCGTCCCACACCCGTGTGTGTCTGCCCCACCGGCATGGGGAACGTGGCGGGAGAAGAGCCTTTAAAGGTCCCGCCGCTGTGTCCCCACATCCGGCACACCCAGAAGGGGTCAACCAGTGTCTCTCGAAGAAACGAGTCTGTCCTCAAGCTTCCCCTCCAGAATTCTGCACGCCTACCTAACGGACATTTTGCAGGAGGGGGGCCAAGAGCCCTGCGAAGGTACAGCCACAGAGCACCCCCAGCGTGATGTTGGCCGCTGGTCTTAAAAACTTCAAAAACTGAGATTTGACACCAACCCTGAGTGTGTAATTGCAGGAAGTGGCACGCCCCGGAGGGGGACGGGGCTCCCCCAGCCCACTCAGGCCCCTCCCCTGGCTCCAATCTGTCTGTGCTCCCAAGAATGACCCCTTTCTGACTTGGGGGTAGTTTTCTAATATTTTAATTAAGCCAAGGCTGCTCATCCTGTTTTTCAAATATTTTCTATTTTTTTTTTTTATGTTTATTCATTTTTGAAAGACAGAGAGCACAAGCAGGGGTTGGGTGGAGAGAGAGGGAGACACAGAATCAGAAGCAGTCTCCAGGCTCCAAGCTGCCAGCACAGAGCCCGACGTGGGGCTCGAACCTATAAATTGTGAAATCATGACCTGAGCCAAAGTTGGACACTCAACCGACCAAACCACTGAGGCGCCCCTAAACTTTTTTTAATGTTTATTTTTTGAAAGAGAGGGAGAGAGAGAAAAAGAAAGAGGGAAAGAGTGTGCTCGGGGGAGGGACAGAGAGAGAGGGAGACACAGAATCCGAAGCAGGGTCCAGGCTCTGAGCTGTCAGCACAGAGCCCGACGCAGGGCTTGAACTCACGAGCTGTGAGATCATGACCCGAGCCGAAGTCGGACGCTCAACCGACTGAGCCACCCAGGCACCCCAAACAAATCTCCATGGTGCCACGCACACCATTCCTCTCTCCCTGTATCCCCTGTAGACTGGCACTTCTGCCCCAGAAGTTGGTCAGATTCCAATCTGGTTATATTTTGTTGGCAGAAATTCTTGTAAGTGATTCGATGCAGTTTCTACTGTGCCACAAATGGAGGTACACAGTGTCTGGTGTCTCTTTTTTTGTGAAGTTAGGATTGATCAGTAGGTATGAGATTATTGAACACTTTTCATTATGATTCCGTGTCCCCATCATCTTGGTAGCTATGGTTCCTTTGTTCATGTGGCGATCACCCTGGAGACGACCACCAGCAAGGACATTAACTTGTCAGCAAGTCCTGTACTTGGCCGCTACACCGCCTTTCCCCCGGTAGAGACAAGGCCTCTGATCATCGCGGCCACATTCATCCCCTCTCTATGCACATTAATTCTGTATCTATATTAAATCTCAGAGCACATTTTAATCACTGTAGTTGACGTGATGTTCATTTAGAACAACTCACATGTACACCCCTTCCCTTTATTCCTTCCAGAGTCTTCCAATCTGGGATTTTTTTTTTTTTTTTTTCCTGCCTGAAAATACTCCTTGGCGTTTCCTGCGGTACAGTTCTGCCAGATGCAAATTCTCTGGGCTTTTGTTTTGTTGTTTGCCTGAAAATGTCTTCATTCTCTGTTCTTGAAAGATACTGTTGCTGGGTATAGAATTTGGAGTGGGCACTTTCTTTCGGTACTTGGAAGAATCCTTTTACCGTCTTCTGGCTTTTATTGGGTTTTCTCGAGAATTCAGCTACCAGCCGGATTATTGCCCCGTGAGAGGTGATTCCTCGCTTTCCTTCCTCCTGACTGCCTTCTGATTTTTCCCTCTGTTTAATTTTGAGCACACTCAATCTGATGTTCTTGGTGTGGGTCTCTTCTAACCTCGCTGCAGATTCATGGGGCTTGTTGGGTCTGGGTCTTACTGTCGTACAATTTTGGAGAATTCTTTAGCCAAGTCTATGCAAATATCACTTGTGCCCTGTTTGCTGTCTTTTCTCTCTGTGAGACTCTCATCACACATGTGGGCCCTCTCCTGTATCTGTGCCTCTTATTTTCTTCTGTATTTTTAATTCTTTTATTTCTCCGTTCTTAATGTTGTGTTTTTATTCTGACCTATACTCCACTATTCATCTCTTCGTTTGTGCGTAAGAAGCTGTTAAGTCATTTTTAGAATTCCTAACTTCAAGTTTTTGTTTTTCCATCCTAGAATTTCCATTTGGAAAATATCCATTTGGTTTTTACATTCGAATTTCTTTTTTACTGTTTCTAGTTTGACACCTAACTTCATAGGCTTATCCCTAAATCTTCAAACTAGTTTGCATAATTATTTAAAAGCCCCATAACTTGTCCAGAAAAATCAGTGGTCTCTTCCTATTGTCTGTTGTTTCTCTTAACTTTCTATCACTTCCTCTTGCTCCTTGTACACCTGGTTATGTTGCATTGAGTACCAGCCGTTGTGAAAGCTTACAGAAATAATTTATGACCTTATGTAACATTGTCTTCCTCCAGAAAAAAAAAATTGTGGGGTGCCCGAGTGGCTCAGTCGGTTCATCGTCCAACTTCGGCTCAGGTCATGATCTCACGGTCTGTGAGTTCAAGCCCCGCGTCGGGCTCTGTGCTGACAGCTCAGAGCCTGGAGCCTGCCTCGGATTCTGTGTCTCCTCTCTCTTTGACCCTCCCCCATTCATGCTCTGTCTCTCTCTGTCTCACAAATAAATACACATTTAAAACAATTTAAAAAAAAAAAGAAAAAAATTATGTTTCTGACAGAGGCAATGGGAACTAGCAGTTTGGGGTAATCTTTGTTAAATTTTAGAGGTTGGAAGTATTTGAAGCTGGGCTCCAGTCCCTTCAAGGGCTGGTCTATTCCCGTTAACCCTTGCTCTTAAGGGTAGACCTTTATGGTTTCAACCCAAAAACTCGGGGAGAGGGCATGGGCCAAGAGTTCACTTCCAGCCCAGACTTCCTATTCTTGCTTCTTAAGCCCCCATAACCTTTGTCCTCATGGCCTCTCTTCCAGACTCCCTGCATTGCCAATTCAGGCTGTTCTGACAAAGCACTCCAGACTGGGCAGCCTAAACAACATTCCGTCCCTACAGTTTGGGGGGCTGGACATCTGAGGTCAGGGTGTTGGCACCGATGGGTTCTTGGTAAGGACCCTCTTCCTGGTTTACAGACAGCTGTCCTGTCTCTGTGCCCACTCCTGGGGCTTCTTCAGAGGGGCACTGACCGCATCACAGGGGCTCCACCTTCACAACCACTCATCTCGCCGTGGCCTCACCTCCCAACACGGTCACCTTAGGGGGCAGGAGGTCAATGTGTGGATTTTGGGGGGATGCCAGCACTCAGCCTGTAGCACGGCCCCGGCCAGGCCTGCTGTAGGGGCGCCCTAGCGGCTGCATCCCTGCTCTGGGTTTTGGATCGTGGCCTCAGCAGCTCTCGGCAAGCAGCTTCTTTGAAAATCCTCCATCTAGTTCTTCTAGCTCTTACGGACGGAGGGTCGTGTGGTCTACCAAGTCCGCCGATGCCCGTGGTCTACGCGCCTGGGCGGACAGGTGGGCAGGTGCCCTGCAGTAAAGCCGAGAGCGACGGCCACCTCGGTCAGCGCTTACTGAGCTCACACGTCAGAGCTGCTCGCCTGCGATCTGTTCAGTGCTCCACCTTCGCAAAATACTTGGCTTCTTTTAACGATGACAGGCCTGTAAGAGTTTGTGGGGATGCGGGATTAGGACCTAGCGTGTGTGAGGCCCTGGCTACGTGAAGCCAGCTGCATCGCCAGTGGGGTGGGGGTGAGGGGCAGGCGGTGGGACCCGAGAGGGGTTGGAGGAGAGAAACAGCAGCCTTTGGGAGGGGGTGAGCGTGAGCAGAGCTGATCCCAAGAAGCCAGGAGTCCAGAATCCCCGAGGCCCTGTTGTGTGGCGTGAGCACCGGGCCAGGGCAGGGGGTGTGTGTGTGTGTGTGTGTCCACGCCCGCACGCACGTGCACACATGCACACGTGAATCCCCCCATCGACTGCTCGCTAATCACACATCTGTGCAGGTGGGCTTGGCATCCGACAGACGGGGTTAAATGCCGATTCCACCATTAAGTGACTATGTGGCTTGGTCCTTGGGGCCTCGGTTTTCCCTCCTACAAAGTGGGGGCAGTGGGTTTGTGAAAATCACGCAACTTGATGAATGTGACGCACACACAGTGAATGCCTGACAAAGTGGCTCCTAATTACGACAGCGGCAGTTCCGCGACTCCTTGGATTTCGCGCGCCCCCAGTGCAGACTGGCCACACAGCAGGGCAGAGTCGGCCTTCTCTCCACCTGCAGGGGTGCCGGCCCTTCCTACCCCTTCCCCTGCCTGGCACAGGAGATGGGACAGGTGCCCGGCGCCCCCTGACACCCGCTTCAGTGTCTCCTCTGAGCAGACAGCCGCGTCCCCTTTGGGATTTTGCTTGTTTTTCATGCTTGAAACTCAGCCTCGGCCTCAGACCCACGGAGGTGTTTACGGGCTGGCACCATGCGGTCCAACCACAGTGCTGAGGGCAGAGCGGGGGCCCCGACTCCCCCGTCTTCCTCTCTCCGTGTGCCCCCATGTTCACGTCCTCAAGGTGCCCCCGAGGACGCTGTGCTGGGCGCCCGGAGGACGTGTGCATAAGTCATGGAGGGTAAGTCCTCGTCAAGGACACGGACGTGTTGCTGTCACGGAGCCACGGACAGGCATTCCCTTTCAGTTCGTTCCCCAGAGTGCAGTCCCTCCCATCAGACCTCACAGAGAGGAGCAAAGACCTCCCCCCTCCCTGTTCTCTCCCCACCCCAGGGGACGCGGAGCAGGATGTGATGCTGACCACGAAGGCCCCCAAGGCCACGGTGGGGGGCCTGAGCCCCTCCAAGGGCTACACCGCACAGATCTTCCGGCTTACTGGCTCAGGGACCACCCTGCTGGCTCAGAGGGAGTTTGTGAGTAAGTCCGTCACCCCGCCCCTGGAGCCCAGCCGCAGAGCCTGCGCATGGGGAGGAGTGGGACCCTGGCCCTGCTCTGGCTGGAGCTGTGGCTCCCTGGTAGCCCCCGGGCTCTGCTCCCACCTGGGGGGCGGTCCTGACAGCCCCTCGTCCCTCTCTGCAGTAGAGGAGCTGAAGAGGCCCCTGGGGGCAGCCCCGGAGCCCACGCCCTCCCATGTGGGGAGCCCAGCCCCGGAGCCCCCAGTCGCCTCGTCCCCGAGCCAAGACCCGCCCACTCTTGGCAGCTCCAGGTGGGATGAGGGTAAGTCGCTGGGGGAGGGAGCAACCTTCCGCCTCTGCCGGGCTCTGTTCATGGGGCGGGGCGCTTCCTCCCGGGGGACCCCACATTCCAGCTTGACCTGGAGCGTGCCGGCCGCTCTCCTGGCTTCACGCAGATCAGGGGGCACAGGTCACCGCTGGGGGTGCACATGGGCCCCAGTGTGCCTTGCTTCCTGCCCACGTGCGGTGGGTAAGAGCTGACACACAGCTGTGTCCCCCCAGGACTGCTCGGTGAGGAGCAGCACCCGCCCAGGGGCCCCGGGGGCAAGGCCCCTTCTCAGCCCACCAAAGACCTGGAGAGGCAGAGCCACCCCAGGGCCCCTGAGGGAAAGACCGAGAAGCCAGGTAAGCAACCAGGGCGCCGGCCCCTGCCTGCTCCCAGGTGGCTGCTCCCGTGTGACCCAGGGCAGGGCAGACAGCTGGGGCATTTTTGGTGGGCCCGTGAGGCCCTGTAGGTGGGACCGTGTCCCCCATTAGAGGGGGGTCTCCTTGCACTTCCCCTACCTGCGAGTCTTCACGAGGGGTCTGTCACGGGGTGGGGGGTTGGGCGCTCAGCCCGGTGGACTTGTCTGTGCGGACTCTCAGGAAGCCCCCGACCCGGGCAGTGGCTCCGTCATCTCCAGAGAGCTCCTAGGTCATGGGACAAGCCAGTGAGACCTCAGCCCAGAGCTGCCAGCCATGCTGACCCCCACCCGCCCCAGTGGGCACCCCCTTGGCCCGCCCCCACGTGGACAACTGCACAGGGGGACCGGCACTGCCGAGGCCGCCCGAGCACCCGGGCGTCTCGCTAACCCTCTCTGGGGGTGCTCCGGGGGCCAACACAGGGACCAACGTTCACATAGGGACTTGGTCACCCCCCTCACTCCAGCCAGAGCCCCATGGCCCCTCCCTCTCCCTCGGCCCCAGGGAAGGAGATCCTGGGGGGCTGGAGCTGGCCCGGAGCAGCTGGGGGGGTAGCCCTGTGGTGTTGTGGGCCTGGCCCAACTCCTCGCCACCCACCCTCCCCCCCAGCCAGCCCCCAGTTCCGCTGCACACCCCCTACACCTGTGGACATGATCTTCCTGGTGGACGGGTCCTGGAGTATCGGCCACAGCCACTTCCAGCAGGTCAAAGATTTCCTGGCCAGCGTCATCGAGCCCTTTGACATCGGGCCGGATAAAGTCCAAGTCGGTGGGTACCGGCCCCTTGCCTGCCTCGTGGCCCTGCCCCCCCCCGGGTGTCCCCACAAGTCCTACCAGCATGCGGGGGACGCCCAGCGCAAAGGAACTGGAAGTCAGGGCAGAGGCCCAGAGCCTCTTGGGGAAACAGGAAAGCCCCACCAGTGGGTCTCACCCGTAGCTGACAGGCTGACCCCACCAGGCCAGGCAGGGGCATCCCCACAGGGGCATGTGGGACAACAAGGCAGGGGGGAGGTCCCCACAGGGGCAGGTGGGACAGCCAGGTTGGGGGGAGGTCCCCACAGGGGCAGGTGGGACAGCTGGCTCCTCGGGGCACGTTCTGGTGACCTCTCAGTGTGGAACACGGGGGCCTCCCTGGCATCCTGGCGAGGCTGCGCGTGGGGCCTCCGCTCACCCGCCCTGCCCCCGCTGCAGGCCTGACTCAGTACAGTGGAGACCCCCAGACTGAGTGGGATCTCAGCACCTTCGGCGCCAAGGAGGACGTGCTGGCCGCTGTCCGCAGCCTCCGCTACAGAGGGGGAAACACGTTCACAGGTCTGCCTGGGCCCCCGGCGGCCCCACCCCGGGGGTTTCTGTTTTCGGGTCTCCGTCCCGCGGGTCAGCCTCCCAGATTTGGAAACTTGCACGCTGATCCACCCAAGTGCTATGTGGGCACTGAGCCTGAGTCACACCTTTGTAAAAAGCAAATCTCTCCTTGCTGACCTGTGATGAAAACGGGGGTTGCCGTCTCCCACGGGCAGACCCTGGGGCTCGCGGTGCTTTGAGGGAAGGGGGTGGTCCCTGCCTCTGGGTGCCCCTCCCCCTGGAGGGGCCAGGACTGACTCAGCGGGCACTGTGCTGGGGTCAGCGGCCGGTGGGGTGGCACCGGGCAGGGAGGGCACCAGGAGGGGCGCCTGGGGCCGCATGCCCTTTACCACCGCTGTGCCCAAGGCCTGGCCCTGTCACACGTGCTGGAGCAGAACCTGCGGCCGGGGGCGGGGCCCCGTCCAGAGGCGGCCACGGTGGTGATTCTGGTGACGGACGGCAAGTCCCAAGATGACGCCCGTGCCGCTGGCCGTGCCCTCAAGGACCTGGGTGTTGACATCTTTGCTGTGGGTGAGTGGCCCCTGGCCCCCTGCTGGGGTTCTCACGGCGTGGCAGCCCCGGCCGCAGGGTCAGTTTGCACCCCTACTTGTCCACCCGGGCTGGAGGTCTCATGGCGCCCGTGCCACAGGGAGGACAGTCCCTGCTCGAGGAGCTGCGCACCGTGGGCGCTCAAGGGGGCGTGCAGACGTGGGGCTCCCGGTTTGCACCCCCTGTGGGCACCTGCCCCGCCGCGTGCGCTCCGTGCTCTGGGCTCCACGGGCGCCCAGCACCCCCAGCGACCTTGTTCTGCTCACGCCACCGGTCAGTTATCACCTCTGTCCCTCGAGAAAGGAACTGCGGGTGCGGGGGGCTCCTGGGGGCAGTGGGCCTCCTTGGTGCCCCAGCCCCCCTCAGGCAGGTGTGTCCCAGGCCCCAGGTTCACGGGAAGGTCTGGGGGTTTGTGGGACTCTGAGGAAAGCACGCTGGCCTCCCTCCCGGCCCCAGACCCCATAGAGACCCAGGCAAGCAGGGCACAGCCCGCAAGGGGCCTCCGGGGGTCCAGCCCCACCCGCAGCAGCGCCCAGCTGCGGTCTCTCGGGGGGGCCTGGCAGGTGACCCGGCTCTGGGGCCCGCAGGATCTTGGGTACGGGGCTTGGGAAGGCCCCTCGGACTGCGGGGCGACTCAGGCCAGGGGCCCGGCGGTCTCGGCTGTAAGATGGGGCAACGGCGCCGGGTGGGCGGGGCCGGGGCGTCCTCACCGCCGTACCCTGTGAACAGGCGTGAAGAACGCGGACGAGGCCGAGTTACAGCTCCTGGCGTCCCGGCCGCTGGACATCACCGTCCACAACGTGCAGGACTTTCCCCAGCTGGGCACCTTGGCCGGCTTGCTCAGCCGCCTCGTCTGCCACAAGGTCCAGGGCAGGAGCAGGGCCCCGGGTGAGCGGCGGGTGGTGGTGGCAGGGCAGGGCCCCCCTGGCTGGCTGCAGCCCTGCCCGGCCCTGCCCGCCCGCTTCGGGCCAAGGGGCAGGGCGGTTGCGGCCCCTCCGGGGTACGCCCTGCGCTCCCTCCCTCCTCGGGTCTCGGGGCTCTGAGGGTGTCTGCAGCCAGGACGACACCTGCCCCTCCCGGAAGGGCCTGCCGGGGAGGGCAGGGGGAGCGGGTAACGCAGGCTGCCCGCTGGGCTGTTGGCCACTCTCCCCCCTGTCCCACAGTTACATCGACAGCGGGCAGCCCCTCCTCCCCGGACACCCTCTTCACTCCCACCAGCCTGGTCGTGACCCAGGTGACCTCCTCCAGCGTCCACCTGTCCTGGACTCCGGCCCCCCAGCCGCCCCTCAAGTATCGGATCGTGTGGCAGCCTTCCAGGGGTGGCGCCCCCAAGGAGGTGAGACGTGGCTCCGGTCAGGGCCACACGTGACACGGCCATCACGGAGAAAGCATGGCAAGGGTGGTCCCGCCAGACCCGCAGCGGCCACGGAGCCGGAGCCCCGAGGGCAGGCTCGGGTGGCCGGGGGCAGAAGGTGGAGCGCGTGGGGTGCTTTGATGGCCGCCCGGTGGCCGGGGCCGGGGGTGCAGCCGTGTGGGAAGCGAGGACTGACCACAGCCCCCACCGGAGCTGACTGTCTCCCTGCCCTGCACCCGCCGCACCCCCTACACCCGCCCCCTGCGTGCGCCCCCTGCGCCTACCCCCTGTGGCCATCCCCTGCCCTGCACCCCCTGCTCCCACCCCCTACACCCACCCCCTGCGCCCCCTGCGTGCGCCTCCTGCGCCTACCCCCTGTGCCCCCTGTGCCCACCCCCTGCGCCCACCCCCGGCTCCACTGAGGCTCCTGTTGTAGGTTGTGGTGGAGGGGCCCGCCTCGTCCACGGAGCTTCACAACCTGACGGCCGGCACGCAGTACTTGGTGTCTGTGCTCCCTGTCCTCCGGGCTGGGTTCGGAGAGGGCCTGAGGCGCCTCGTGACCACAGGTGGGTGGGGTGGAGCCGGCCGGGCTTGGGGCTCGGGGGCTACCCTACCTGCAGCCTCCCCTTGGAGCCTCATACCAGCAAGGGCGATGCCATGGGCAGGCCCAGCCTCAGCCCAGTCTCTGGGCCTCTCTGACCCTCAGTGTCTTCTTCTGAGCTGCTCAAACCTTTTACGGAGCTCCCGTCCTACCTGGCCGGCCATGAGCCCCCTTTAACAGCTCTATTGGGAAACGAATCACATGTCCTCAGGTTGTTGGTCTGGCCCCTGAGGGTCACCACAGTCCACTGTAGAACGTTGTCCTCACCTGCAAGAAGCTGTGTGCCCCTGGCCGTTGCCCCCAGTCCCCCAGCTCCTGGTGACTCCAGTCTGCTTTCTGCCTCCATGGATTGGCCATTTCTGGACCTTCTGTGTCGGTGGGACCATTCAGCGCAGGGCGTCTTTAAGGGGTTGCTAACCTAGGGGCCCTGGCCTCCCCACCCTCAGGGCAGGTAGCCTTAAACAGAAACACACCAGGCGGCTGTGATTCCCCAGAGCTGTGAGCTGGAGACTCGGCCCCAAGTGAAATGTGGGTCTGTGGGCCTTTCTTCCCACCTGCCTCCAGCGGCCCCTTCGCAAGGTCTGCGCTGACCCAGCCCCGCGGTTATTCTAGCGAGGGCCTCCTTTTCGCGTGCGCGCTTCCTGGAAAGTGCTGCTCTCTTCCTTTCTGCCTTCCCCCAGCGCCTCTGCCTCCGCCCCAGGCGCTGGCCCTGGCCGCAGTGACACCCAGGACCATCCGCCTCACCTGGCAGCCGTCGGCCGGGGCCACACGGTACCTGGTGCGGTGCCTGTCGGCCTCCGCCAAGAGCCAAGAGGAGGGGAGAGAGGTTCGAGGCCAGCCGGAAGGGGAGGCGGAGGAGGGTGCCCGGGGCTGGGGGCAGGTGGGGTGGGGAGGGTGGCGGGCAAGGGCCAGCATGAGCACCACGTCCCCGCAGGTGCGGGTGGGGCAGCCCGAGGTGCTGCTGGACGGCCTGGAGCCCGGCAGGGACTATGATGTCTGGGTACAGAGCCTGCAAGGGGCCGAGGCCAGTGAGGCTCGGGGCATCCGCGCCAGGACCTGTGAGTGCCCGTCCACCGGGCAAATGCCCCACTCTGGCTCCCCCCAGCCTTCCACCAGGTGGGGGACCGCAGACCCCTCTGGTGGCCCCAGCAGCCCTAGCCCCTGCCCACCCACCCCGATACACTTGGGGACATGGTGCTGGCTGGTCCCTGAGGCCTCGACGTGCTCTGCAGCCACCCTCGCGCCCCCCGGACACCTCAGCTTCTCGGATGTGAGTCACGACTCAGCCCGTGTTTCCTGGGAGGGCGTCTCGAAGCCCGTGCGTCTGTTCAGGATCAGCTTTGCCTCCAGTGACGGCAGCCATTCAGGGGAGGTGAGAGCAGCTCCTGCCCGGGGGCCCTTGGGGGGCGTGGTGTCCAGCGGGAATGAGGTGAACAGGGTGGGGGGGGCCCAGCACCCTCAGCACCTCCACCCCCACATTCACAGTTGTTGGGTGTTGCTGGGCCCCCGGGCGCCAGCCTTGGCCTGCTGAGGAGCGGCACGGACCATGTCCACCTGGGGGCCACTCTGCAGGGGTGGGGGGAGACCGGTGGGAGGCCAGGAATTGGACCCATACACCTAAATGACTCCCGTGACGAGGTGTGCAGGGTTCGTGCTGTCCTGACAGGCTGGCTGGACTCTCTAGGGGTGGGGGGGCGGGGGGAGGGGAGGCCCCGGGAGGCCCCACGTGTGCTGGGCTCCCCACTCCCAGTGCACACTCACTCCCCCACTCGGGGCCGTCATGGGCCGTCCCGCTGGCAGGTCCCAGGCCGGGGTCTCCTCCCTGGCAGGGGCAGTTGGCTCCAGGCCTCCACCCACGTGCCTCACAGGTGGAGGCTCCCGGCAACGCCACCTCGGCCACCGTGGGCCCTCTGTCCTCCTCCACGGCGTATTCTGTCCGCGTCACCTGCCTCTACCCCGGGGGCAGTTCCTCCGTGCTGACCGGCCGCCTGACTACGCGTGAGTGGGCTGCGGTTGCCTGGGGCCCCCAGGCCGCTCTACACCTCCACCCGACGGATGGTTCACAGCAACACATAGCTGCCCTGCGCGGTGCTGAGCCGGGGGCACACGTGCCTGGACAGGTGTGACGACGGGGTGTAGGGCCCTCGAGGGCACGACTCCGGGCACCTCTAGAACCAGGGCTCATGCCCAGCCTGCAGCCGGGTCCTGGGCAAAGGGGGAAAATGTGGGCATGGCTGCTGGGTGGGGTCTGGGGATCCCCTCTGCCCCCCATGGGGCAGTCACCCCCAAGCGTGGTCCTGCATCGGTGAAATCTCCTTCCCGGGTGCGTTAGGATGTTTCTGATGAGTCTTGAGGGGCAGGGGTGCGGAGGCCACCTCCTCACGGCATCTGCTTCTCCAGGCCCCGTCCCCCCAGCCTCAGTCTCCCCGCCCCGTCTTCCAGGGAAAGTCCCCAGCCCGAGCCAGCTCTCGGTGACAGAGCTCCCTGGGGACGAGGTTCGACTGCAGTGGACGGCCGCCGCGGCTTCCGGCGTCCTTGTGTACCAGATCAAGTGGACGCCCCTGGGAGACGGGAAGGCCCACGAGGTGTGGGCCGGGGAGAGGAGGACCATCTCCCAAAGCCGGGCTCCGGGAGGGCTCAGGCCCTCGTGCTTTGTCCCGGGGACGGCTGCCTGCCCGCGGCCTGTGAGCCGAGCCCCAGGGAGAGGACACCTCTTCGTGGGACGGACGCCTGTCCCTCCTCTCCACAGATCTCTGTCCCAGGGCACCGGGACGCGGCAGTCCTGCCTGGCCTACAAAGCCACTTGGAGTATGAGATCACCATCCTGGCCTACTACAGGGATGGGGCCCGCAGCGACCCGGTGTCCCTCCGCTACACCCCCCGTAGGTGACCGCCGCTCTGCCCCCCAGCCGTGCAAGGAGCAGGAGCAGCCCAGAGGGACCCTGGACCCTCCCAGCTCCAGGGGTCCAGGGCCTTGAGCTCCAGAGCCATTGACCGGCAGCTCCCTGAGTCCCCCAACCCTCTGGCCTGACCACTTGGGTCCACGGGCTCCCCCGAGCCCTCCAGGCAGGTGTTCAGGGGCAGCCAAAGTTTCGGGTTACCTGGTATGACAGAGTGCTCAGGACTGTCCTGGAGCTGACCCGGTGCCCAGTGGTCCCGTCTGCGCCGCAGGACGTGGTGGGAGGGTGGGGGCGGGGGGAGCAGGGACAGACCCCCGCGGGGCATGCCGGCCATCCTCCAGCCCCGGCCTGAGCCCCCAGGGTGGCGCCTGCCTCACAGCGCACCGGAGCCCGCCCTCTGACCTGGCCCTGGCGTCCAAGTCACCCGACAGCCTGCAAGTCAGCTGGACACCTCCAAGCGGCCACGTCCTCCACTACCGGCTCACCTATGCGCCAGCCTCGGGCTCGGGGCCCGAGAAGTCGGTGGGTCTCAGCCGAACAGGGAGGCCACGGCCCATCGAGCGCCCCCGGGTCCCGGGGGAGACACAGCCGCCCTGTGTGTTGAGGGCGGTCGCCCCTCTATGACGGATGCAGACAAGCGAGAGCAGAGACGCTCCAGAGGGGGCAGCTTAGGTGACCGTGTCCCCCCCTCCCCCCCGCCCCACCCCAGATCTCTGTTCCAGGACTCAGCAATCACGTGACGCTCCCCAACCTGCTGGCGGCCAGCAAGTACAGGGTCCTGGTCTCCGCAGTCTATGGAGCGGGGGAGAGCAGGACTGTGTCTGCCACAGGCCACACGGGTGAGTGGGCACCAAGACCCCCAGGCCCCAGTCGGGCCCCCGACCCTCACACCCAGCCAGGCCCCAGCCAGGACCCCAGACCCAGCCAGGCCCCAGACCCTCAGCCCAGCCAGGCCCCAGCCAAGACCCCAGACCCAGCCAGGCCCCAGACCCTCACACCCAGCCAGGCCCCAGCCAGGACCCCAGACCCAGCCAGGCCCCAGCCAGGCCCCAGCCAGGCCCCCGACCCTCACATCCAACCAGGCCTCAGCCAGGACCCCAGACCCAGCCAGGCCCCAGCCAGGCCCCCAACCCTCACGCCCAGCCAGGCCCCAGCCAAGACCCCAGACCCAGCCAGGCCCCAGACCCTCACACCCAGCCAGGCCCCAGCCAGGACCCCAGACCCAGCCAGGCCTCAGCCAGGCCCCCGACCCTCACACCCAGCCAGGCCCCAGCCAGGACCCCAGACCCAGCCAGGCCCCAGACCCTCACACCCAGCCAGGCCCCAGCCAGGACCCCAGACCCAGCCAGGCCTCAGCCAGGCCCCCGACCCTCACACCCAGCCAGGCCCCAGCCAGGACCCCAGACCCAGCCAGGCCTCAGCCAGGCCCCCGACCCTCACACCCAGCCAGGCCCCAGCCAAGACCTCAGACCCTCACACCCAGCCAGGCCCCTGGGAGCCTAGAACCCGTGGGCCTCCTTGCTGGAGTCCTGCCCCAGGCTGTGCCGAACACTGCCAAACTAACAGAAGGGCAATCAGGGTTCTCATGGAACCTGCCCCCATTGGACAGCACAAACACCAACCCAGGGGTTAGGACCATGCCGGTCAATGCAACGCATGCAGGCTGATGTGGCTGGGGGCTCCTGGTTGGAACCTTGCCAGCAATGCTCAAAGCTGGGGAACGGGCTCGTAATTGTCCCATCTCTGCGTCTGGGGGTGCAGGCAGCGTCCAGCCCGGCAGGAGTCCCGGGCAAGCTGGCTGTACCTCATAGACAGGGCAGGCGAGGGGCCCGGGCTGGCCTCCCTCGATGCACGGAGTACGGGGATGTGGCCTCAGTCGGCCCTGGGGGATGGCCACCCACAGGCAGGACCAGCTGAGGACACCGGGTCACACACTGCAGAGCAGAGGGCCCACTGAGGCCACTCAGCTGGGCCACTCCAGTCTCCCTCTGTGTCCCCTCCGTAGGGCCATCTAGTTTTGGCTTGAATGCCTCTGGGGATGGGGGTCTCCCTACTCAGTGGTGCCTTTACTGGCTCGTGAACAACTTCTAAGCACCCACTGTGCCCCTGGCAGCGGAGGAACCCTGCACAGCCAGGGACCTGGCCGGTGTGTCCCTGGGTCAGCGTGTCCCCAGGTCGAGGTGTCCCCAGGTCGGCATGACCCCAAGTCGGCATGTCCCCAGGTCAGCCTGTCCCCAGGTTGGCATGTCCCCCAGTCGTGTCCCCAGGTCGGCATGTCCCCAGGTCAGCCTGTCCCCAGGTTGGCATGTCCCCCAGTTGAGGTGTCCCCAGGTTGGTGTGTCCGTCTCCCTGGCCCTGCCACCTGGGGCACATCGGGTGGCCAGTACCCTCAGGGTTTGGTGCCCAGTGGGAGCACCCCTGGGTGCATGCTGTCTTGCAGGGGGTGGAAGTGAGGTCCCCGAGGGAGCGGGACATCATGTCCATCCTTCCCTGAGGCGTGGAGACCACAGACTGAAGACCAGCATCTCTAGGGCATCTGTGGACTTCAGGGCAGGGCGCTCCCCAGGTGGGGTGGGGCCTCGTGCCAGCCTGGCCCTGACCGACTCCTTGTTACCTCCCAGCAGCCTGCCCCGCCCTCAGCCCAGATGGCTCCCTCTCAGGTAGGCCTGCCCTTGTGTGACAGCTGACCCTCCACACCCCCCACCTGTCCCCCCCTCCTCTCACAACCATCTGAGGAGGGTGGCCTGGGACCCCACCCGCCACGAAGGGGCAGTGACAAGAAACAAGGTCCTGTGGTCGTTGGAGGCCCCAGTCTCACCTGTGCAGGGGAGAGTGGGGATGAGGCTGGCCAGAGCTTTATTCCTGCCTCACCATCGAGGTTGCTGAGGCCTGTCCACGGTCACAGCTGGGACACGGCAGGACAGACGAAGCCCTGGGTCCTGTGTGGCCTCCTCGAGGCTCTCTGCTGACTCGAGCCGGGTGAGGGGCCGAGCACGGGGCTCACACAGCGTCTTTAGTGCTTCGTGGGTCTGAGACGCTCCCAGACTTGGGGCCGACGTGAGAGCCACCTGTGGTCAGGCACAGGCGTGCAGAGCGGGGGTGGTGGAGGCCTGTGTCTCCAGGGCCGAGCGTCCCTCGGGGGCCACCATGAGCTGCGAGGCGGGGCCACTCCTGGCGGGGCGCTGAGGCTTCTCTGTCCTGCCCCCCCTCCTGCCCCAGGCCTGTGGCTGCGCTGAGCACCCAGCAAATAAGATTTCCCCTTCACTTTGTGCCCTTAGCGTCACAGAAGGTGCAGACGCTGGGAGCCCGCCGGGCCCGGGCGGGCAGTGTGACCCACCCCTGTGCACCCTCGCCTCTGCCAGGAGGTCGGGGGCTGTGCACCAGAGGGGGAGGCCGGCGGGTGGGTGCCCCGAGTACGCGTCCACCTGTGGGCCCCCTGATCACCTTCCTCCCGTCGATGGGCGTCCTGTCTTTGCGTCCCCTCTCCTCTCCCCTGACTCCTGCTGCCTTCTCTTTGCGTCCTGCCCCTCCGGCCCTCACCTTTCGTCTCTGATCGTCCCCTGGTGCTGCTGCCTGTCCCAGGCTTTGACCTCATGGCGGCCTTTGGTCTGGTGGAAAAGGAGTATGCGTCCATCCGCGGCGTCGCCATGGAGCCCTCGGCATTCGGCCGCGCCAGGACCTTCACACTCTTCAAGGATGCCCAGCTGACGCGCCGGGCCAGGTGGGAGGACAGGGGACAGACCGCGGCCCGAGATGGGGGGCAGCTGCACAGTGGGGGTGGGTCCTGGGGAGGTCCTGCCGCTCGGTCCCCCGGAGCCAACCAGGCGGACGTCCACCCCCCACCCCACCCCCCCCCCCCCCCCCCCGGCGAGCAGGGTTTTCCAACTGAACAAATCTTGCATGGGTGGAATGAGGCCACGAGTGGGTTCTGTTCCGTGTGGCCCGGGCATCGATCAGACTTGCAGACTTCCGCACAGTGGCCCCCATTTGTCTCCTTGGGAAGCCCTGCCTCCCGTGTGGGCTCCGGTCAGGCAGATGCCTGGTTTTAGCAAGCGGCTGCTATGTGAGCACGAAAAAGGCCGCGTGATTCCTGACGTCTAACAGCCGCCCTCCCCTGCTTGTGGAGAGATCTTGAATCAAAATCACAACTGTGACACACACAGCAAAACCTCTTCTTAAGTTAGGATGTTGTAAATCGTCAACGCAGTTGTATGCTTTGTAATGGAAATTTGAAAAATACAAAATAGATAATTTTGCAAAACTCGGCCAACGCTGCTAAGATTCAGGGCTTTCTCCCCAGTCCGGCGGGCACAGCAGGTGCAGCAGGCACGGCCGCGGCCTCACCCCTGAACTCATGGCTTCCCTGTGCCACCCAGGCCCCGATCTGTTCCTGTGTTAACTTCTCCTTTAGGCGGCATACAGGTTTCACGTTTGTGTGGGTGGCCAAAGCCTGGCTTTTCCGCCTGTCCAAGCTCTAGTGTGGGGCTCGAGCCCGAGGCTTACGCTCCGACTCTCAGAGCAAACCCTCCCTGGATGCCACCACCGTTGTTAATCACTGTGGGGGCAGCTCTCCTGTGATTTACCCCTTTTCTGCAAATGACAGCCTTGTCCCAGGGCCCTCACGCTGGGCGCTTCATGTTTGTCTGCCCTCTGGAGCTCACAGCCCAACAGGTGGGGGCAGATGTTTCTGCTGGGGTGGCCCCCACTCCAGATGTGATCATCCACCCCAGGTGAGGTCACCCAGCACAGGTGCCCCCCGCCCACATGATCGCTGCCACAAATGGGGCTCTGGGCTCCTAAGTGTAGAAAGGGTCCCTCCCTGTAATGGGATCGGGAAGACTCCCCAAGAAAGTGGCAAACAAGTAAGGGCAGGGAGACAATGGGGAAAGGAAGCGCACTCAGGAAGAAGGAACAGCCTGTGCCAAGGCCCTGGGGTCAGTTTACTTAAAGAACCGCAGGAATGGGCAGGGCTGGGTCTTTGGGGTTCTTGGTTATCCTAAGAGCAAATGAAGGGCAAAGAACAAGGCTGGAGGCCTCTAGGAACAGTTTCACTGGGTGATCACAGCCTGTTCCCTGCCCTCCCCAGCCCTCAGCATGCCCTGGGAGCCCCAGCACTGGCACAGAACCCCTCTGAGCACTCCCCTCCCAACAAGCTCAGGTCAGTGGGAGCGACTCCTGAGGGCAAGGTTGCCTGTGGGCTCCTGACCCCGGGGAACGGGCCCAGAGACCCTCCTGCTGAACCTCCTTGACCTGCCTCCTCTCCACCCACGCAGAGACCCTGGAGAATGGGGTCTTGGCGGACCCTGCCCAGGATTGTCGTGAACACTGGCTGTGGCAGGGCCTTCCATCCCGGCCAGGCCTCAGGGCGCAGGGGGCTGTGGGCTGCGTCCTCAGGGCCCGTCTTGTTGAGCCCCCACCAGCCCAGGGGCACTTCTGTCCCTTGTATACCCCTCGTTACTGTTGGGGAATGGAGACAGGAGGGGCCCAGCGCCATCACAGAACCCTCTCTGCAGTCTCTGCATGGCGGGACCCCGTCTCCTCCCAGGCCTGCAGCGGCCCCCGCCTGTGTCCCAACAGTGACGTCCACCTGGCCGCCCTCCCACCGGAACACACAGTTGTCTTCCTCCTGCGTCTGCTGCCCGAGACACCCCGCGAGACCTTTGCGCTGTGGCAGATGACGGCCGAGCACTCCCAGCCCGTCCTGGGGGTCTTGCTGGACGGTCAGTCCAGAGGCAGGGTGGTGGGCCCTGGGCTGTGGGTCCTGAGAAACCCTGCCTGCAGGCCAGGCCGGGGGCCGCCGTCACCGGGAGGCAGGAGTCCCAAACAGGGGCCATGTCTGTAGCTCGGGTCCCCAAGGCTTGGGGTGCATTTGACTTTGCATGCTGCCCTGTCGTGGGGCTGTCCTGTTCTGTTTGGGGGGGGGGGGGGTCTCACATGTCCCTCACCCCTCCCCTGCAGCCGGCAGGAAGTCTCTGACCTACTTCACCCACGACCCCAGGGCCACCTTGCAAGAGGTCACCTTTGACCTGCCCGAAGTGAGGAGGATATTCTTTGGAAGCTTCCACAAGGTGCTGGAAGGTTCCCGAAAGACCAAAGTGCACTTCTCTAAGACCGTCCGCTGCCCCCCACTCCCTCCCACTTTCCTCGAAAGTCATCTTGTCCTGTCCAAGCCTCTGTCCCTCTGATCCCCTCGATGACAGATGCCTTAGTTTGGGTCAGAGAGCATCCCAACCCTTCCCGGGTCCCAGGAATCCCTGGGAGGGGTCTGCAACACGTGTAGTTTGCTTCATTATACAAAGGGGAAACTGAGGCCCAGTGAGGGGGTGTCCCATTCGACCCAGGATGGAGTCAGGATCCTGACCCCCAGGTAAATGGGCTCTTTCTTCCCCATCTGGCCTGGCCTTGCAGGCACAGATGGGTGCTCACCCCCGCGGGGCTGCAGGGGGAACCCCTGGTGGTGTCTCTCTGGCAGGTGCATGTGGCTGTGGGCCGCTCCAAGGTCAGGCTCTATGTGGACTGCCGGAAGGTGGCTGAGAGGCCCATGGGGGAGGCAGGCAGCCCACCTGTTACTGGCTTCGTCATGCTGGGACGGTTGGCCAAGGCCCGCGGGCCCCGGAGCAGTTCAGCCACGGTGAGCATGGGCTTCGTCCTGCTGCACCGGGCTGGAGGGGGCGCCCCAGAGACCACAACCGTATCTGGCCGACCCTGCTTTGCATTATAGTTCCAGCTCCAGATGCTGCAGATCGTGTGCAATGACTCCTGGGCGGAGGAAGACACGTGCTGTGAGCTCCCTGCATCGGTAGGTGGGCCAGTGCCTGCCAAGGGCGCAGAGTCTGGAGGTAGACAGGAGGCGCATCAGCACGGCACCGGGAGAAAGCAGGGCAGCCTTCCTGGAGGAGGTGGTCTCTGGTCAGAGCCAGAGGCCTGGGCAGCTGAATGCAAGAGACCCCGGAGGCCAAGGCAGGCTGGAGTGCGTCAGGAAGCCGCCAGCTGCGGGGGTGGCCACTGCTGTGTACTCGGGGGCCACTTCCCTTCTCTGTGGGCACAGTTGGGGTGTAGACAGCTGGCCAGGAAGGAAGGGGCTCATCCAGCAAAGCCAGAGGGACTGCCAGAGACTCGGGCAGCCTCCGCACCATGAAGATGTGGGCAGGGCTCCTCACACTGTACCCACACGGGGCTTGGGCATGCTGGGGATTGGGAGGGACTGGGAGAGGGCCCATGCAGGGCAGCCGGCAGTGGGGGGGGGGGGGGGGGCACCAGGGACCAGCTCCCCACCCCTCACTCCCAGCCTCCCCGGCGTCCTGGAACCCAGCTGTCTGGCTGTCCGAGCTCTAGGTCAGACAGGAACAGGTGGGGGTCCACTTAATGAGTGGGGTCTCCTTCCTCCCAGAAGGATGGAGAGACCTGCCCTGCCTTCTCTTCCTCTTGTGCCTGTTCCTCGCAGATCCCGGGGCCCCCGGGGCCCCAGGGACCTCCGGTGAGTCCATCATCGGCTCCCCGGGTGACCTGGGCTCCTGGCAAAGCCCGCTGCCCCCTCACTCACACCGCCGAGCAGCCGAGCCAGCCTGCGCCAAGATGGGATGTTCTCACGAGCCCCCCAGTGGCCCCATCCCCCTGCCTCGTGAGACCCCTCCCAGCCAGCCTCTCCTTCCCTCTGCTTCCCTCCCCTGAGCCAACCCTGGGGTGCGGGGGGGGGGGGGGCGGGGGGGGCCCAGTCAGTCTGCGGCACCGTGCTGGTGGTGGCCGGTGGGTGCGATGTGGCCTGGCAGTGAGTCGCAGCCATGTGGGCGGCCTCCGTCCCAGGTGCTCTCGCTGTGGGACCCCCACCGTGGGGCGGGGCCCGCACCCCTGCCAGCCCCGAGGCTCCGGGGCCCGTGTGGCGGGAGCGTCGCTCAAGCGCACGGGCTCTGGCCTGGCCGTCCACGGACCGCACCAGGCAGGGGCCGCAATTTGAACGGAGACCTGCCAGAACTGGTCTGGTGTACCCGGCGGCTGTGGGCGGTGGGGGGCGGCGGGGAGGGCGGGCTAAGCCTGGCCCTGGAAGACCCCTCCCCTCCCCCACCTGAACTGGGGGACTGTAGTCCCCGTGGGGCAGTGCTGCGGGGCCCTCGGGTGGGCGCCGCGGAAGCTCAGCCCGGTCTGTGTCCTGGTAGGGCCTCCCCGGAAGGAACGGAGTCCCAGGAGAACAGGGCTTCCCAGGCCCCAGGGTGAGTTGTGGGGGGTCCTGTGGGGCCGGAGGGTGGAGCCCCACAGCCAGAAGCCAAGTGCCCTCCCCAGTGAGGGGCCAGTTTCCCACCCCCGACCCCAGAAATCGCGAACGTCATTGACCTTGAGCAATCTGACAGGTGAAGTGTGTTGGCATTTCTCCTACAGGAGCTCCAACACCCTGTGGGAGTTGCTGGAATTTGCTGGAGTTTTCCCCTTGACAAATGTCCTTGGAATCCTTGCCGCTGGGTTATTTTTCGTATTAATTCTTGGGAGCACTCGACAGATTATGGACGTTAGCCGCATGTCTGTGATCTGCGTCGTGACCGGTGTGCCCCCCGCTGGTGTGGAGCTGGCGCGGGGACAGATAGGTTTTGTTGTGTGACAGTCACCTCTGGGTGTCCCTGTTTATTAGGAGATTTAGAAAATCAAGGGTGGATATTAAGATCTGGCGCTGCCTCAGCCGGACACAGCCAAATAATTCCTTTTCCTGGAGCTCTTAGTTTGGCGAATGATTTTTGCGCATTCCTGACACTGAACCCTTCCTGTACCCGTTAAACCGAGTACTTGTCCCCCGTTCGTGTGCTGCAGGGTTCTGTTTGCTGACGTTTTACTTAGGATTTTCTCATTGATATTCAGACATGAGAATGTCTGCAGTTTTCTTTAGGGAGTTTGGTACACTTATATGCTAAATTCACAAAAATTCTTTGAAAGCATTGATTTTGCCCTGGAATCTCAAACGGTGGAAGAAGAGTTTGTCCCTGGCCCTTAGGGATCCGGCGGCACACTCCAGCGAGGACAGAGCCTAGTGCTGGGCCGTCAGAGCTCTGACTGGCCTGTCCAGGTCGGCTCTGCCACAGGGCTTTCTGTACCCCTCCCGGTCAGGAAGGGAGAATGGGGTCACTTGCTCTGTGACCCGGAGAAGTGGCCGGGGTCAGTCCCCGGCTGTCGAGCAGGTCCCAGCACGACCCCTCCCGGGGTGGGCGGTGAGGCGAGGGCATCTCTGTAGGGCTGGGTCTGGCTGCCACGGTCAGCTGGAGGGCCAGGGGGGCCACTGAGGGCACGGTGGAGGCCTTCTTAGCCCCTCCCTCTCCTGTGCCTGCAGGGAGAGCCCGGGCCACCTGGACAGATGGGACCTGAGGGTCCCGGGGGTCAGCAGGGGTCGCCAGGGACCCAGGGCCGAACCGTGCAGGGGCCTGTGGTAGGTGCTGCCTCCCCTCCCCCTCCCCCCGGCTGCCTCCCCCCTCCTCTGGGACAGACTGAGTCCCTTTCCTCTCCAGGGTCCGCCAGGGGTCAAAGGAGAGAAGGGGGACCACGGAGCCCCGGGCTTGCAGGTAGTGGGATCAGATGCCCTCCGGGTGTGTGGGCAGGGAGGGCACGGGCTGGGGACCTGGGTCTCCGGGATGGGGCCTCAGTCTGGCCAGCTGTCTCTGTTCCTTCTAGGGCCATCCTGGTCACCAGGGCCCTCCCGGGAAGGTCGGCCTCCAGGGACCTAAGGTGGGAGAGAAGCTTGTGGTGGGGGGGGGGGCGGTGGGGGGGTGAATCTCAGATAGAGACTGTGGGGGCAGGGGCCTCCCCAGCGGGGAGGGGAGGGTGGTCACTGCCAGGGGCTGGGGGCAGGCCCTGAGCTTGGCTGGCCTTGCCCCCCGCTCACAGGTGTGGGTCCCTGGGTGCTGGGTTCTGTCTGTGGGGGTGACGTGGGCCACCGCGGGAGGGGCGTGTGGGGGCACCAGGCCACCCCCTGCCCTAGCCTGCCCTGTCCTCTGTCTTCAGGGAATGAGGGGTCTGGAGGGGAGTGCTGGCCTGCCTGGACCTCCGGGCCCGAGGGTAGGTCCTCCTGAGAGGCTCCCCCCCAGTTCCTAGGGCCGAACAGGTCAGAGCCTGCCCTGTGGCTGCAGCCCCCGCCCCCGCAGGTGACCCGGGGACTCCTCTCTCTCCTGGGCTGGAACCTGGTGGGGCTCCGCAGGGCGCACGAGTGCCCAGGGGCGGCTCCAGGCGAGGGTCTTCCTCACCTCCGCTGGGCAGGTCGGAAACGCCATGTTAGCACGGCCCCAGTCACTATCGGTCCGCGTGGCAGGAAAGTGCCCGGGCTCCCGGGTAGGCCGAAGGAGGGGGGACGCGTGAGTCTGGCGGCGGGGAAATGACCGGGGCCGTCTTCTCCTTCTCTGTGGCCTCGCTCAGAGGCACCTCCCCTCCCCAGCCTGTGGTTCCGGGGTCTGTGCTGGGCTCAGTGCCGGGGAGCTGTCCCTGGGGTGGGGGGTGACAGTGGTCACACTCGAGACGGCCAGTGCCAAGTGGGGTGGGGTGGGAGGGCCTCTGCCCTAGGTACTCAGCCTGGACAAGCTCTGAGGCGGGTGAGAAGGCCCGGCCTGGCCTGCAGGAGGCAGGGACCCAGTCTGCAGGGAGCCAAGGCTGGAGGGAGGAGGACCCACGTCCTCCCGGGGGGGGGGGGGGCGGGGGAGGCTGCGGCCACACCCTCTGCACCCCTGCAGGGCTTCCAGGGCACGGCGGGGGCCAGGGGCTCCGGAGGGCAGAGAGGACTCCCGGGGCCTGTGGGGCTCACGGTAAGTCCCCTTCCCACCTACCGGCCAGCCGCTCAGCAAAGATGGGAGGCGGGGGAGCAAATTTGAGTAAATGCCTCCTTCCCGCCCAGTCAGGGCCACTTTGGAAGCTTGGGTTTGGAACTGATCTGCAGCAGAGGGAGCCCGAGATGGGAACGGCCAGGGAACAGGGCGGGCCTGGGGGCCCCAGGGTGTGGGGCAGGCCTGGTCCCACAGCTAGGCAAGGGCTCAGCTGGGAGGTGGAAGAAGGCAGGCCCCGGGCAGGCCCAGCTGGAGTCCGGGCCCGTGTCCCAGCTGCGGGGGACTCTGCGTTGCCAGCTCCCCGGGAGCGGCGGCCCCCAGCATGCAGCCCTCTCCCGGCCCGGGACAGGGTCCAGGCGGGTTGACTTCTCCGTGCTGACCCGCTTTTCTCCTCTTCCTCTATTTCAGGGGCTGCCGGGGCCCAAAGGGGAGCGAGGAGAGAAGGTGAGTGAGGCCCCTGTCCAGGCTCCAGGCTTCCTGGGGGTGTGCAGGAGGCACCGGCCCCCACAGCCGCTGGGCGCGGCGCTTGGCCACACGGCCCATCTGCCCTGCAGGGGGAGCCGCAGTCCCTGGCCACCATCTACCAGCTCGTGAACCAGGCCTGCGAGTCTGCCATCCAGAGTGAGTGGTGCGGCCTCCTCGCGAGGGTGCCAGAGCCCCCCACCCCACCCCCACCCCCACCCCCGTGCGGCCTCTGTCTCACCCCAGCCGGGCCGAAAGGGACCGCGGGCACTGGCCATGCCCCAGTGAATCCGGGGGAAGTGAGCGGGGAGTCCCCCTGCCCCACCCCCTGCCCTGCTGACACCCCTCCACCCCTCTCCCCAGCTCACGTGCTGAAGTTCCACCATGAGAGCGCCAGGCCCCCCAGGCCCATCTTGCAGGCCCTCGGACACCCCAGCTCTCACGGTGAGGCCTGGCTCCCTGGAAGAGGAGGACGAGACGGCCCCCACCCTGAGGACGGAGGTACTGGCCCCCTTGCGGGGGGTGTGGGGGCAACTGCAGCTCCCTCCCAGTCCCCGGCTGGGAGTTCCGTGTGGCCCCGGCATCCCCTGCACCCTCCCTGGGCCGGGGTGCGGAGGCAGGGCCCCTGAGCCCACACAGAGGTCGCTAAGGCAGGACTGGACGCGGCCTGGTTTCCCCGGGGTCCTCAGAGGGCCCCCTTCCCCTTCCTCCCGGGAAGCCCAAGATTAGGGCCACCTCCTGCCCTGCCGTCCCCTCCCTCCTGTCCTTCCCACGTGCTCCCTCTCTCCTTGCTCTGATGCAGCAGGAGGCTTGGTCTAATGACCTTGTCACGCGTTCGTCCATCCGACTGGGGCCGTGGCGCTGGTCACGGCTCAGGTGCCGAGATGGATGGGAGGCTGATCAGGGGAGACAGAGCTCGTGGGCCTGGATGGGGTGGGGCTGTGGTGCCGCCCATGGGCAGGACTGTGGGGTCCTGCCTCACCCCCTGGGCTGGGCGTTGGGAGGGGAGAGGGCTCCCCTGCGGGAAGCCCTGCCCCCCACGGTCCGTCAGAGTGCCCCAGACACTGCCTTTGGGATAAATACCCTTCTTTGTACCCAGCCTCGTGGACAAGGCTGTAGGTGCCGTCACGAGGCCCCCCTCAGTTAACCTTAGCCACTGACCCAACGACACGTGCCTGCTTGGGGTCGGGTGCCCACCTCCCCTCAGTCAGAACAGGGTCCCTGAGAAGGGAGACCGTGACCACACGCACCCCGGTTCCAGCACACCCCCTTCCGCTCAGGTGACCCTGGCGCCCTTGGTCAGAGGAGCAGCCCTCGGCTGAAAGGGAGTGAGCCTCCCGGACCCCTGGGGGGAACGGGTGAGCCCCCACCTTCGGGGAGGAGGAGCTCCCGGGGGGCTGCTGGGAGGTGGGGGTGCAGCACGGACAGATGGCTCAGGAGCTGGTGAAGCGGCTTGGGATAGAACACGAGTGGGGGTTCCTGGGCCTTGGGGGGCCCGGCAAACCTGGAGACACGTGGAGGGGAGCCAGGAGAGCCCAGGGAGGCCCCAGTCAGGGGTTAGCAGGGCAGGAGGGTGGATCGGGTGGGCGAAAGGATCAGGGCCGGGGGCACCTGGCAGCAGCATCCTGGGGAAAGGTTCGTGCCCGGGGCTCGTGGCCCAGCTGGATGCACGGGGACCCTGGGGGCTCGGGTCCTCGGTGCCAGGTGGGCGGGGCTGCTGCCCTCCGGCTGGCTGCCACCTCCCTCAGACTGTTCACCCTCTCTCCTGCCAGGACGGCCCCCGTGCTGCCCGGAGTGACCCTGCCCCTCCCTGGACCCTGCAGGAGGAGCCTGGAAAGCGAGTCCCGGGAGGGGCCCGGAGGCAGAAGGTGGGGTGGGGGGCCTTCCCTCTGTACTGTTTCCACACTCAGATAAAGTGCAGCGTGCTCAGCAAGGGAGCGGCCTGCTCACTGCAGGGAGGGGTGTCCCTGGGACCCGGAGTCCGTCCCTGCCCAGTCAAGTCCAAGTCGCCCCACCTCCACCCTCAGAGAGACAAGCTGCCATCCTTCCGTGGCTTCAAGGACCGCCCCCCCGCCCCGCCCCCCTGCAGCCTCCTGTGACCTTGTGACTCAGTGCCCCGGCAGCCCCACAGTCCAGGCCCTGCCCAGGACGGGGTTTCTCAGCCGCATTGAGTAGCCCGGGGGGGCTTGGAGATCGGTGCCCAGCCCCCTCTCAAACACTCGCTGATGTGACCTTCCCGGGCCGGTGTCAGGGGCTCCTCTCTCCCTAGTAGCATCCCCTCACTAACGACATAGCGTCCAGCTCGCCTCCCATGTGCTTGAGCCCCTGGGGACCCTGACCTGCTGGCCCCATGCCTTGTCACTGCCAGCACCCCCCTTCTCCGGCCCACCAGCCTGGACGCCACCCTGGCCGCCCCTGACCCTTACTTACCTGGAAACCTCACCTGCTGTGGCCTACAAACACCATGTCATTTTCTAAACTGGGAAGAATTTGGGGCGGGCCTCCTTCAGACGCAGAGGCCAACATAAGCTTCCGAGGTGACATTTGCGCAGAGACAGGAACAAAGTGGGGAGTGGAAGACGGGAGAAGGTTCCAGCAGGGGCATAGCACGTGGGGGGCCTGAACCCACAGCACCACCCAGAAACGGCAGGAGGCTACACAGGCCGGAGCGGCCGGGACAGAGACAGCTGAGCCCGGGGCCAGGAGCAAGGTCGGCTCTGACAGACCCGGGGGGTAGCACGGGGAGGGGGGTGGGGGGGTGGGGGAGGGGGGTGTGGTCTGGACTCAGGAGCGGGTCACCAGGGCTTCCGAGCAAGGAACTGATGGGACTCACAGTCTGTTGTACATGGTCTGTGGGTAAGAACTCAGGGAGCCCCGTGGGGTCAGGGCCTCATCATTGCGTGCTGAGACGGAGGTGGCCAGAGCAGGCGGGAGGCCGAGCCTGGGAGGGGGGCGGTGGCGGAGCGACTGTGGGAGCCATCTGGGGCGGGAGCCCACCGGAGAGGGGTGCCGGGTCCGGTCTCAGGCGGGCAGCGTGTCGGCCCCCATCTCAGCGTGAGCGGAAGCCTTGGGGCTGGCTCCCCGGGCTGCAGGCAGGCTTGGCCCAGGAGCGGCACGGTCAGAGAAGGGACCGGGGGAGACGCCCGCTCTGGACCGTCTGCTCAAGGAGGCGGGGTGCAGCCGGGGCACGAGAGCCCAGGCGGGGGGAGCAGGCACCAGCTCACCCCCCGTCCCCAACCTGCGACGCCCCGGCCCAGCGGGCTGGGGAGAGCGCAACCCTGCCGCCCGCCCTCCCCGGCCCTGCCTCCGGTGTGGCCGGCCGTGCGGGTCCGTGTGAGCCCACCGCAGCACCCCCAGTCCCTCCACACGTGCGTGTCCGGATGAACGCACCGCGCACGTGCTCGCGTGCGGCACGACTCTCGGGTCCAGGAGACAAGTAACAGGGAAAACGACATCGGAGGGACAGGGCCACGCACCGGGCAGACCGCGCCGCGCCCACCAGACCAACGAGGACCGACAAGGATGTCCTCTTGGGCCCATTAACCTAAAACTCCCAAGTTCAAAGAGGGAAGGATTGATGTAACGACACGAAGCCAGAATCAGTAAGTAGAAAGGACAGACAGCCGGAAACACGGCATGGAGGTTGCAAAAGGAGAAGCATCAGCAAGGCGGGCGGGCGGTTACGGACACGCGCCGAAGCCGGGCTGCAGGGTCAGCTTGAAGACGTCTCCCCTCGGGCTCAGAAAAGGATGAAACGGAGAATTCGAGTGTTGGCATCCACGTCGGGGGGTGGAGGGGCGGTCCAAGTGGGAAGAGGTGGGAAGCGAGGACTGGGGAATGTTCAAATAGGCAGTTTTTAAAAATTAGAAAATTAGAGAAGATCTCGGACCTCACGCTGAAGGGCTCAGAGAGCTGAATGGGATCGACTGTGAAGATACTCCCTTAGATTCTTTAATGCAAAACATGGTGAAGCGAATGGAAATACTTCTTGGAAGGATGGGTCAGCGTGGTGTCCAAGGCGGGAGCATGATGACCCGAAGTGTTGAGGGAAAGCACTCAAGTGTCACATCCAGTGAATTATCACTGGAATGAATGGGGCAAAAACATGTCCCGATCCACAAAGTCTCAGAAGGGGAAACACCTTCCCCCTGAGGGGTGGGGGGCAGTTCCCCAGAAAGGGGAAAATAACCAGAAATTAGATCCAATACACAGGAAAGCCCAGTCCCCGAGACACGTGATGACGTTCACTGCCGACTGGACAAAGAAGCCCTCCACATGGACAAATTCTGCACTTCTAGATTGTTCCGCTGTGGCTGGTGCGTGGGAGGCCAGGATTCCTGAAGGCAACCAATGCGCTTGCTTTATTCGGAGATGGGCAGCCTGATATCGATTTATTAAACTCTTGGAACATATAAATCTTGGCAGCAGCCATGAGGAGGAAGAAAATAGAACGTATAACCTTCGAGATTAGCATTTCCTTTATGGGAGGGGACAGAACATGTAAACAGAAACATTTCCCAGTGTAGCAGAAATTACAATAAATATAAGTGAACTTCCAAACTGTGCTGAGAGGCACGACCCAGCTTTCTGCCTCTAGCCAGCTCGGAGCAGCCAGGGTTGGACTAGAGCACCCGGAAGCCAGGAGAATGTACGAGGTGGTCGTTCTGGGCGTTTCGATGGGGAAGGATAGTGTTTTCTGAAAATGGTGCAGAGGCAGCTGGAGATTTGAATCATGAACCACCCTCATCGAATGCCACGTGCAAAAGCTGGCTTGGAAAGTGTCATAAACCGAAACATAAAAGCTAACACAGAGCTTTCTAGAAGGAAATCTAGAAGTACAGACTCAAAACCTCGGGATAGGCACAGATTTCGTAAGCAGGGTCCACAAAGCAATATCCATAGAAGGAAAAAAGTAAATAAATTGCACTTCATCAAAATTAAAAGCTTTTCTTCAAAAGACACCATCAAGGAAATGAAAATTGTAGTCACAGACGGGAAAGAAATATTAACAACTCATTAAAAGTGAATCCACGACACGGCGCTCAACAGCCCTGGTCTTCAGAGACGAGACAGCCACTCACGCAGTGCAACCCACACCCGGTGTCTCTGAGGCTGTCAGCAGGGGCGCGAGGCCACACGGCTGGGAAGCCTCTGGAAACACCTCCTGGGGCCTCCTGGGGCCCCGAAGTTCTAGTAGGTATTTGCGCCAGAGAAACGAAAACACGTCCACACAAAGACGCGTGTGCGTGTACGCACGGGAAGCAGCATGATCCATCATAACTCCAAACAAGAAACCATCCAAGCGTCCATCAATGAATAAACAAATGGCGGAATATTCACAGACACAAGCAAATCACACACGTACTACTGGGGATGAACGGCAAAGCCCGCTGAAGCAAAGAGGCTGTGCACAAAGGAGAGTCCTCCATTTACATGAGGTTCTAGAACACACGAAGGCTCTAGTGCAATGGCGGTCAGGGCAGCGGCTTCCCGGGGAGGCGCAGGGAAGGTAGATGGACGTGTTCCATCCATCGACTTGGGTGGTAGCCACGGGTTGTCCACGTCGTAAACAGCGACAAGAGTCAGGTTAGCGGTTAAAGGTGGAAGCTGAGTGGCTATGTTGTTGTCAGCAAAGGTAGACTTCAAAACAGAATGCGCCAGAGAGGAAGGGGACGTGACATGAGGCCAAGGGGGCTGCTCACCGGGAGGACACGGCAGCCCTCGATGTGACAGGGTTGCAGAATACAGGAAGCAAACGCTGACCGAGGAGCAGGGGACAGACCCACAGCTGTCCTCGGTGGCACTAACACCCGCGCGGGAATCGGGAGAGAAAGCAGACAGAAGACCAGAGCAGACCTCTCCCCTGACCTGACCTGGCCGGCATTGCTAGAACTTTCCCCAGACCACAGCAAGCGACACCTCCCCGTCAAGCACATGTGGAAGGCTGGCCCAAAACAAGTGTCACAAATTTCAGATCAAACCGAGTAGTTCTCCGTCTACAACAGAATTACGTTAGAGACCAGCCCTGAAGCTGGTCAAAGGGAGCTGACAAAGGCCAATGATGGGCATTTTCTGGAAGAGTCGATTAACATTTGATAAGAAACCCATCTCACTACTTAGCTACCGAAACGCAGGGGACGGCACAGGGAGGCACAGCGTGTCCCCACCAAAGGCACAGATGACAACCCTTGCCGTGGACGGGGCAACCAGGCCCTGATGCAGGGAGGCAAAGTGACACAGCCTGTGGGCCAACCACCTGACCACGGTGGATCCCGCGGGGCACAGAGCGGTCCGTTCCCAGGGTTACAGCCAGTAGAAATGCACAAATGTACCAAAACCTGCCCCAAGATGCTCATAGCAGAAATACTAGCTGTCCCAGGGACGCCTGGAGGGCACCCAACTCTTGGTTTTGGCTCAGGTCACGATCTCACAGTCTGTGAGTTCAAGCCCCGCATCGGGCTCTGCGCGGACAGCATGCAGCCTGCTTGGGATTCTCTCTCCCTCCCTCTCTCTTCTCCTCCACTCTGTCTCTCAAAATAAGTAAACTTGAAAGAAAGAAAGAAATACTAACAGCCCCAAACTGGAAACAGCCCGAATGCCATCAACTGGGAGACAGATAAATAAAGACCGGTGTATCCTCCCACAGCAAGCCCCGGGGCGGCCGGGACACGCCGACGGCGGCCGGTGTGGCTCGTGGATGGAGCGTGGACTCAGGCGGAGGGAAGGAAGCTGGCACAAGTGCACACTGTGTGATCCCCTCTCCGGCAAATTCCAGAAGAGGCAGGACTAATGGATGGCTGGGGGCTGGGGGCTGGGGGCTGGGGGCTGGCTGCACGGTCAGCCAGAGAAAACAGGTCAAGCTATGCCCTTGTCGCTACACCCATGCGACAGGCAGATATCCAGACGCGGCGGCAGTTGAGGGATGGGACCCCTGCCAGCCGGGTGGACAGCATCTGGCATGATCTGCGGGAACCCGGCAGGAACCCCACCCCCAACTTACCATTGTTATTCAGATGGAAAGGGAAAACTCCAGAATAAAAAGTCCCAGAGCACAGGACCGTAGGAAAGGTCAGTGGTCACTGATGTGGGGACGCACGCTGGGACCACGGGCCCGGCCCGTAAAGGTTCAGGTACTAAGCAGTTTCCAAGGTCTCCATGGAAACTCCCAGGCCTGCCGCTGCGGGCCACGTGCCACAGGGCGTGTCCACATGCCCTGGCCAGCTTGGTCTGCTGCCCCAGGTGCCGTCGAGGGACTTAGAAACTTGGCGAGAAGGGGGAGGTGCACGGTCGCTTTGGACCTCGCACACGTGCGCGCCCACAGTTCTCTGTGCCCCGTCTCAGCTGATGCAGGTGACCACGTGATGCCACGGAGAGACCAGTGCCATTGAAAGAAGGATCTGACTCAATTTCCCAAGAGGGCACGCCATGCCCACAGGGCCACCAGGCAGGGCGAGGGGAAGGCCTGGGCCAGGGACCTGCAGGGCAGGGCGCACAGAGCCGCCCTCATTGCCTGGGACCTGGCCCTGGGTGACTTCGGTGTCACGGCTGGGAGTAGCTGCTCGGAGTGGCCGGTGGTGATGCCTGGCCCCGGGCGGGGGTGGGGGGGGCGGGGAGGGAGTGTGGCACACACATCCCGCTCCAGGCAAATGTCCACCACCCCCAAAACGGGCTGGCCCTGGGGGGCGTCTGTCCTCAGGCCCCCGAGATGCCAAACGTCACAAGATACAGAACATAAGAACGTGGTTAATACGAAGAGAGTTCAGGGCACGGTCCTGTGCGGTCACAGCGGCCTGAGCCATAATCCTCGAAAACGGGAAGGACGGTCTCCTCACAGGTGACGGGCAAGAAAACGCGCTTCCGTTTGCTCGGGTGGAGAACAGCGCCGAGCAGCTCCTTTGCGTTTACTGGCAGACCCAGGACCACGAGGGGTCTCGGCGATGCCCGTGGACCCCGTGCCGCAGGGCTCCACTCACGACCAGAAGGGGCCCGGTGGGCTTTCCGGGCGACCGTGGCGCCCTGGGTGTGGAGCGGAGTCCCGGGTCCTTGGTGTCTCGTCTAATAAAACTCCCCGAGGTGAGGGCCGAGATCGTGCACTTTGGTCACATGTGAAATCTGCCTCGATCCCAAAAGCAAAACCCTGGAGGCAAATACGACAAAATAGTGTGTGTCGTCCCCTCATCTGGCGTGAGGGGAACACGGTACTTAGGTTTTTGTGTGTGATTTTCTGACATTATTTATTGAGTCTCAAAAAAGCTCCACAAAGAAACAAAAACAGGGAAGGGAAAGGCAGCGTCTCCGTCCCAGCGGCTCCGCGGTCTCTCCCGATCCAGAAACGAGTGTCCGCGGCTGGGCCAGCGCCAGGGCCCTCCCGCCACCACTGCCGCACATCTGGAGCCGGGTCCGACGCCGTCAGGACTGAGGGGACGACATGTGACACCCGCCTCTTGCGAAGGCCGCCCGGACGGCCCCCAGCGGGCAGGTGCCGGTCAGAGCCGGGCGGATGGGGCGAGAGATTCAGAGCCTCGGGTCTCTATCCCGCTCCTGGGCGCGAGGACCTTCCAGCCCCAGTCAGGGTCCGCGTCACAGGCGCCTCACAGAGCGGGTGAGGGTGTGGCTGTGCCCCGGCACCACGGCGGACCGGGACCAGCGACCGGGCCTGGGCAGCAACCAGTCCTCGGACCGGATGCTTGGTCTGTGCTGGGTTCCAAACGTGACTCTTCTCTCCAGGCCGCCAAGTACCTCCGGACCCAGGACCTCGCGGGCCAGGCGGGGCTCCAGGCCCAGCTCCTACCTGCCACACGGCACCCCTTCAGTCAGGGGGTCTGGGGAGGTACGATTTTGACCATCAACGTGAGGAACAGACTCCTTGGCCTCCGGGTGGCCTCTGAATACACTGTCCTCCCCCCCCTTCCCCGGCACTCGGGGCCTAAGGGCTCTGGAGAAAGAGGGAGAGCCCGGGGACAGCACGTGCCCCCCCATGCCCCCCCATGCCCCCCCCGGGGCAACGTTTCCCCAGGGTCACGGGGATACTATTGACGTCGCCTTGGGGCGGGGGGGGAATGACACCGAGTGCCCCAGCTGTGGCTCCTCGGCTGTGCCGGCCGCGGGATGAAAGCCAGGGCTGGGAGGCCTGTGGGGGCCCCTCACATAGGACATTTCTCTGGGACCACACTGCAGAGGGTCCCAGAGTCAGCCCGGGCAAGGTGTCCTCGGGGACCCTCACCATGGCCACCGAGCCTGTGCTTCAGAGAGGGTCTCCCAAGGGGCTGTGTACAGAGGGGACCCACAAGAGGTCAGGGAGAGCCCAGACAGGGACCCCGGACACTGGACACTGCTCCGGGACCTTCACCACTACCCGTGTCCACTGGGAGTCTGCAAATGCTTGCCCAGGACTTCCCAGGACCCCAGGAAGACAGATGTCCAGAGTCCCTGGTGCGAAGGGTGCCTGTGCCCATGGGGCGCCTGTCGCTAGACTCCCCCGCACGCTGGCCCAGAACTCACATTATCACTAATTTACCCAGAATAAAACAAAACAAAGCATCCCTGCTTGGACCCACCCCTGGCAAATGAGATTCCAGAGTCTGCTGCCTGGCCTCTGCGGGGGCCAAGAGAGCCAGCCCGAGGACGCCGGTGGGTGGGTGGGTGGGGGCGCAGATGCCCGGGCCTCCGTGATCCCACAGGGGTGAGGGGAATTGGGGGCTGACGGTGGCGGAAGGTCGTGGCCCTCGGGACAGTCGGGACTGCTAGCTGCTTGCTGAGTGGTCGGACGCGTGTCCTGGGCAGGAAGCCAACGTGTCACCATGCTCCAGATAAACTTTAATAAGACGTAGGCGGTGACCCGCCCTCCAGACAAGAACAGGCATTTCCTAGCCGTCCTTCCCAGCCCGGCCGCCCCCCCCGCAGGTCTCAGCAGGACCGAGCCAGCACCGGCTCCCCCGGGGTGCACTGACCCTTTCCAAGGCTGTCTCACAGTAGGCAGAAAACGGGGGGACAATCTGGCAAATGCTGTGACCCCACGCAGTTGAGGAACCCCTAGGACAGCCAGGCACAGACCTGGGGCTGCGGGCGCCTGGCCCCCGTCCCACTAGATCATGCCGGCCAGCCAGGGGGGCAGGAAGAGACCCGCGGTCCCCAGCAGGCAGACGAGGACGAACACCCACAGGAAGATGCGGTCGATGACCATGGCCACGTACTTCCAGTCCTCCTTTACCTGCAAACACAGACGCGTGTGGTCACTCCCGGCCCACCGCCCTCAGGCCTCCAGCCGGCGAAAACCTTCTAGAACCTGGTACTTTTCCCAGCAGGATCTCCATTTCCCCTCCTGGACACCCAGGTAATCAGGGTGACCGCCTGCTGAGCTGAGCAGGAGGGTCTCAGAGACGCATCCTGCAGGCCGGGCCTGGGGTTTGGTGCTCTGGCCCACCTGACTTCACCTGCCTGGCCAGAAGCCCCAGGGCCAGGGAGGTGGAGAGCCTCTGGGACCCCAGCAGCCAGGCTGCTTTATGGTGACGTTTGCTCTCACCTCACCAAAGCTGGGATGGGCACCATGGAGAGCATCAGGTGTGCCCCCATTTTGCAGATGAGGAAAGTGAGGCCCAGAGAGGGGATGCCCACATGCCTTGGCTATTCAGGGTCAGGGCCGGGAGCACCCTCGGGGCCTCCCCCGCAGTGGACCATGTCCAGAAGGCGACGGCCGAGGCCCAGCTGCCCTGCATTCCCGCCCACCCTGTTCCAAGGGGCGGTGCTCACAGGCCAGCTGCCCTCCTGAGTCAGCGGGGTCTCTCAGCTCTGTCTCTAAGGTCCCTGGGCGGGAGTGGGGGGGACAAGCAAACGGCAGACCAGGGCACTGCGGGCAGGCTCGGAGCGGGGCACGGCAGCAGGAGCGGAGGGCTCCTCGGAGGCGGTGAGGATGCCCTGGCTTGAGGGGAGGTCCCGGACACGGAGGCCAGAGGGCACGTCACCTGCGGCCATTCACCTTTAGAAAGGAGGCCGTGCTGTCCACGCACAGGTGGGGACCCTGAGGCACAGAGGGCAGCCCAGGGCAGAGGCTCCGAGAGGCACAAGCGGTGGCGGGCTGGGCGGGTGGGCCGCCTGGGCAGGGGTGGGCTCAGCCCTCATTCTGGGGTGTGGAGGGCACAGAGGGCCCTTCACTGCCATTTTCTGCTCTCATTTCTCAAGTCATCAGAGACATCCTGAGGGTTTCAAAGCAAACCGAAGCCGGAGGGCAAGCAAGGCCACTTATAAATAAGAAGTCCATCCGGGACCCTCCGTTCCAGGGAGGCTGAGACACACACACACCTCCGCTTTGTCTTTGATCCCCCCGCACCCGTCCCCCATCCTGCGGATGAAAGGCCCTCGCGGACAAAGCCGCCCAGAGCGTCCAAGGCCCGTCCTCGTCAAGGCAGCCTGGCGACACTCCCAAACCAGAACCAGGTCGTGGCGGCCAGACCCGCGATGCGGATAAAGGACGGGCCAGGCCCCCTCCAGACAGGCACCGCCAGCTGCTGGGCTCCCTGAGGATTCTGGTTCCACTTCTAACGGCATCAGTCCCTCCTCAGCACTGCTCGGACCCCCCCAGCTGTGCTCCCACCCCCAGCTCGGACCCCAGCTCAGACCCCCAGCAGTGCTCAGACCTCCAGCTGTGCTCCCACCCTGTGCTCAGACCCCCAGCAGTGCTCCCACCCCCAGCTCGGACCCCAGCTTGGACCCTCAGCAGTGCTCCCACCCCCAGTTGTGCTCCCACCCCCAGCAGTGCTCCAACGCCCCACCAGGGCTCAGATCCCCCAGCAGTACTCAGACTCCCAGCAGTGCTCGGACCCCCACATCGAGTTAGGGAACCATCTGTTCTTTAAGAGCTGGCAGCAAAATGGGGTCCAGGGCAGAACCTTCTGGAAACCTCCAGAACAGCTTCACAGCCTCTTGAGGTTCAGCAGGGAACGTGGGAAACTGGGGATGTGCTGTGCAGGCAGCACCCCTGATCCTCTCCAGGGCTCACTCAGCCATGGGGCACATGGTCCTGGGGCCACACGTGTCCCATAAACAATCAGGGGCCATTACCCAAGGTGCAGGCAGGGACAGCAGCGTCCCCATCACGGCAGCAGCAGCACCGACAGGCAGGACACAGTTGACAAGGGCAAGGTCAATGCAGCAGGGCAGAGGTCAGGCCCCAGGCTGACCAGCAAATAGCGGCCCAGCAGACTGACCAGGGCCGGAGACCCCTCTCACTTCCTCTGCCTGTGCTCTGACCTTGCAGATGTCCCCACCTCACTCCTGGCTACATGAGGTCCTGAGATTTCAGCCAAGTCTGAGCTGGGACGGGTGGACAAGCATCACTACAAGGAAAAAGGAACGTTCCCTAGCGGTGGGGGTCAGGCAGAGATGGCCCGTCCCTGGGCCCAGTGCCCACCAGCTGGGCGTCCGGGCATATCCAGTAACCTCTCCTTCGTGAGCCGAGCACAACAGGTGCGTGGCAGTCCTATCTCAGCCCTAGGGGCTAACACTCAGCAGAGGGACTGGGGACACTGTCAGGGCACCCTCCGATCCCTGCCGGTGACTGCGCTCCTCCACAGCTGGGGTCCCGGGGTCCCCAGGTCCTTGTAGCCAGGCCAGCGATAGAGCCCCTTCGCCCACGACTCCCAGCTTGACATGTGGGGTGCTGGCCGAAGAGGCAGGGCTGTGCCCCAGACCCCGGTCCTTCCCTCTCCCTACTCCTCCTCCTCCGCCCCGGGGCCCTGCCACCCCCAGCCCCTCCCCGGAAGCCCACGCCCCGCTTGGACAGGGCTTTCCTGGAGGCCAGCAATAGCGCCCAGACGTCCTGGGCCTGCCTTCTGTCTGCAGGATCCCTGTGTCCTGAACAGCAAGGACGCCCCTGCGGTCCACTCTCCGCTAGACGCTCTGGGCCACCTGCCCCAGTGCCACCCCTGGGGCCTCCCGCCAGCGTCAGATGTTCAGGGAATAGAGAGCAGGACAGGGTCGGGGCCCGAGGTGCGTGCGTCCCAGAGCTCAGTAGCCTGGGTCTGGGCCCCGGCCTTTGGACTTTTCCCTGGCCGCTCCCTCCTCCGGAGACGAAAGAGAGGCAGAGAGCGTCTGTCCAGCCAGGGACACCTCCAGACACAGCCATGGGCAGAAACTTACCGAGAAGTCCGTGTCTTCCGCCTTCAGATGGTCTGCGATGTACTGGACGCCCTCGACGGCCCGCGTCAGCGCCGGGGACAGGGGCAGGTGCCGGGGCGCGGCTTTGGTGCCGGTGCCGCGGGCTTTGAGCGCGGCGTTTGGGGACGGCTCCTTCTGGCACCTGCACTTGCACGGAGAGGGCTGGTCTGGAGGCGGGAGCTCGGCCGAGCTGGCCTTCAGAAAGGCGGGGGAGCCGGCCACAGGGCCCCCGGCCTGGGAGGCGGCATCGTCTTGGGGAACGCGGCACTGGATGCTCCGAGACCGGCACCGGACGCCGTCCTCCGCGGCTTCGGCGGGGCTGGACACGTGCTGGGCACTCAGGGACCGGGCTTTGGCGAGCCCCCGGGCCCGGGTGCCGGAGGGCGGGTGGCAGGGGTCAGGCGAGGGGCAGGGGCTCCCGTTCTCAGCCTCCGAGGGCTGCGGGGCAGGGACCTGGTCCGAGGGCAGCTTGCAGGCCGCCTGGGCCTTGGCCGGCTCGTCCGGGGGGCCGCGGGAGGACGGGGAGGGCGAGGCGGGCGAGGGGCCCTGGCTCTGAGCTGCGCTCGTGAGGGTGGGCTCCCCCTCGGGCTCGGGCCAGAAGCCCGGGGTGCCGGCCATCTTGTGCATGGACTCGATGAGCCGCCTGCAGTTGTCCTTGACCACCGACGGCCGTTTCATGAAGAGCAGGCGGGGCACGACGTCCAGGAAGACCCGGCGGACCCAGGCGGGCATGGTGTGCGTGCGCGGGGAGCGGTGGTGCACGTTGAGCACGAAGACGGTGATGACGATGGACAGCGTGACGAAGATCATGGTGAAGAGCAGGTACTCGCCGATGAGCGGGATGACCAGGGAGGTGGAGGGGATGATCTCGGTGATGAGCAGCAGGAAGACGGTGAGCGAGAGCAGCACGGAGATGCACAGCGTGATCTTCTCTCCGCACTCGGACGGCAGGTAGAAGACCAGCACCGTGAGGCAGGAGATGAGCAGGCAGGGGATGATGAGGTTGACGGTGTAGAAAAGGGGCAGGCGCCGGATGACGAAGGCGTAGGTGATGTCCGGGTAGACCTCGGCACAGCACTCGTACTTCCTGGTGTTGTAGGTGCCCGCGGCGTCCACGATGACCCACTCCCCGCTCTCCCACAGGTCCAGCTGGTCCACGCGGCCGTGCATGTTCACCAGGTCGATCTTGGCCTTGTCGTAGGTCCAGGACCCGAACTTCATGGTGCAGTTCTGCTGGTCGAAGGGGAAGAAGGTGACGTCGATGCTGCAGGAGCTCTTGTAGATGGCCGGGGGCGTCCACCGGACCCGCCCGTCGTGGAAGAGGTGGGCCTTGGTCAGGTGGGTGACCGCAAAGTCCCCGTCCGCGCTGCGCAGGAAGAGAGGGGCGTGAGACCCACCCACCCCACCCACCCCCCCCCCCCCCGGCACCGCTCCCGGCTCACGGGCGCGCCCCCCGAGGGCGGGGCGGGGCTGGGGGCCCCCCCGGGCGCGTCGTGGTCAGCCACCTGCCTCAGCTTATCACCCCTACCCTGGGGGGACACGCGGCTTGGCGGCGATCCCGTGGGGGGGAGAGGCAGGGAGGGGGCCCTGCGCCGGGGCAGGGGCGGGGGGCCTGGCCGCCGGTCCGTTTCTGTCCTGGAGCCAGGAACTAGTCTGGGCCAGGGCCCGCGGGCAGCCTAAAGGGGGGTCAGGTCCCTGCAAGGGCCCGAGGTCGGGGAGCTCCCGTCCCCGGTGTGAGGGAGAGGGGGCCCCTCCCCACGGCCCAGGGCGGAGGGCAAAGGGCACGGCTCCTCAGAGGGTCCTGGCCCCCACCCACACCCCGTGCACATGACGGCACGGACGTGAAAATGGCTGCGGGCACCAGGCCACAGAACTCCGCAGGGTCTCGGGGGACTGGGCCTGGCCCCCTGCAGGTCACCTAGGGGGTTGGGCCAAGCGGGGCGGGGGCCTGTCTGGTCACCGTCTCCTGCCCCAGACCAGGCGCGCCCGCACCACTGGGCACTT